>NC_064574.1:71034190-71358962 GCF_937001465.1 Orcinus orca
TATCTAGACATTAATATGACAAAAAACAAAATTCCCGATTTTATCCCTAAACGTGTTCCCCCTCCTTTTCCTCTGGCACCACCTGTTTGTCAGGCCAACATCCTAGGGCTCATCCCTGACTCTTCTCCTTCCTTTGTGAGCCTCATCATCAAGTCCTGATGTTTCTTCCTGCAAAACAATTCCCACACTCACCCACCCTTCCTCCGGGCCCCCCACCCCAGCTCAATCTACCATTTTGTGTGGACCACTGTAACTGCCTCCTAACTGGACCCCCAGCCATACCCACCTTTTTCAGTTCCTTGCTCCCACCTCAGGCCCTTTGCACTTGCTGTTCCCTCTGCCTGTTCTGCTTTCCCCAGATCTTCACTGGGAGGCTCCTTTTTGACATTCAGGTCTTAAGAAAAACATCACCTCCCCAGAGAGGCCTCCCTGCCCCGATGACCCGAGCTAAAGTAGCTCTTCAGTTACCCTCCAGCCCATCACTATTTTTTTCCTTCTTTCATTGTAATTCTCACTCTCTGACACCATCTAATTTATTCATTTGTTGCCTCATCACTCCCCTTAAAGAGATTTAAAAGTTCATAAGAGTAGAGACCTTTTCCACCACTGTCTCCTCCTCGTTACCCCCATGAAACCCCAACAAACACAAAACAAAACACACACACACACAGCGTTTGGCAGATAGCATGCACTCAGGGAATTCCCTGGCGGTTCAGTGGTTAGGACTCTGTACTTCCACTGCCAAGGGCCAAGGGTTCAATCCCTGGTCGGGGAACTGAGATCCTGCAAGTCACGTAGCATGGCCAAAAAAAAAAGAAAAAGAAAAAAAAGCAGCATGCACTCAAAATGTTTTCTAATAAATGAATGAATGAAATTTCAAGGATAGATGCCTTTCCAGCAACCTAAGAAGAGACCCCTTTTGTTGGGTAAGACCCAGGAGATGAAGACAGTCTCACAGCCCCAGAACTGAGAACCTTCTCTCTGCTGAGCTCTGGCCCCTCTGGACACTCAGGCAGGTGGGGGGTTTGCGGGTAGCTCTAGGGCCTCCCCTCCGCCCCCGAGGCAGGGCAGTGCCGACTGGCTTCCCAGGCATTTCTTGGAACCAGTTAAGATCTAACCAAACTCTCTTTTCTCAACAGTATTCCTATCCCAAGCCCTCCTTTTAAATTCCAAGTGCTTTATTCAGACTTGAAAGTAGCAAATGTGCACATACCTGCCTATGCCGAGTGCTATGGGACAGCACTCCTTGCCTGCGTCCTCTCAACCTCACAACAACCCTCCAGATGTTTGGAATTTTTATGGCCATTTTAGTGATGGGTAAAATGAGGTACCATTGTCAAGTCATTTATTCAAGATCACACAGAGCTGGTAATGAAAGAATTCCTCGGAGGACAAAGACCCAATGCTAGCCGTCTTTTATCTCTAGTACCTATCAGGTAAGCACCTGATATAATATGAGCTTAATACTTCAGAGCTTAATAAATGGTCGTGGAATGAACAAGTGAGGAAATGAAGGAATAACTGAGCCACAATTCCAATTCACGTCTTCTTATTCTAAATCCAACAGAGATCAAGTTTCCCCTCCTCTTTATCAAAACCTACACTCAACAGAGGGTGCAGGGCTTCTGGGTTAAGACTGGTGGCACACCAGGGATGTATGTCTTGCCCCTTTTACCCATCTTTCAATCAAAATGCTCAGGGAGACACATGAAGCAGTGAAATGTTACAAGGGGACTAGAAATTGGGCTTATAGTCAATGATCTCTGCCAGACCGAGAAGGAATTTCTATTAATCGATTTATCTTTGCAGTCAAGAAGGAAGACCAAAGGGGTCCCACCGCCCTCGTGCAGTGACATCACTAGGTCTGGTAGAGGTGGTGCCCACCCTCTGTAGCCCAGGACCCACAGGACTGTTCAGTCCCCAGCCTCCATCCATCCAGTATCTGTGATGCCCAGTGAGGGCACATGGCGAGGGTCTGAACGGATGAGCAACAGTGCATTGCATCTTGAGTTGAACTAAAATGGGGCAAAGACAAGAAGAAATGTAGGAATGGTGTGCTGTGGGAATTGGAGTTTTACATCAGCCATTTCTGTTAAGAAAAGAACTAGAAAGCATGCATAGAACAGGAAGGTCATTCCTCCTTTCCATACTCAAACCACCAGGAGGGAGAAAGGGAGGTCCCACCTCCAGCAAGCTGAGTCACAAAATGTAAATAAATCCTGAAAAAAACCAGCAATCGGCTTAAGGATATAAATGCCAACCACCGGTACCACTTAAGATACATGAGGAAGAATCTAACCGCGACCAGGTGAAAGGTGAGATGGATGAAAGAGAATCCACACAACCTAGTTTAGAGCAAACATCAGGCCTGGAGAGACCTTTCCAGACCCAAAGATGAGGAAAACAATGACAAATAGGGCATTGGGGATAATTCTACAACCTAAAAAAGAGAAGCAGAAACACATCTTCGAAATGTACTTATTCCAAGATAAGTCATGAAAGCATTTGTTTGTGTCCCTGAGAAAATATAAACTCTATAACTGAGACTCAACAGACTGGAGACTAAGACAACAGATTTAGTTGAGAAGAGCCACCAGGAAGGCAGTCTAGGTGAAAGAAGGGACTTTAAGGAACTAAAGATGCAAAAAACAGAATCCAAATATACACCTGAAGCAGTAAAAAGCAGACTCAACCCTACAGAAAATGGAATCGACATTGCAGCGTGTCAGTGATACTGAGCTCCAGAAAATTACACCACGGCCCAAGAAGAGATGTTTTGATATGAGTTAGGGACACAAGGAGGCACAGCTCAAGGGCAGAGAGAATCTTCTTTGGCGTCTCTGCTCCTCCCAGCTGGAACTGAAACTAGGGCCTGGAGCCTCCTCCTGCTTTAGTGGATGTACCACATTTCACACCCTTAGAGGTCCCAACAGACTCAGTCTGGGCACAGGGAACAGGAAGCAAGGGGACCTCTCAGACTAGACCAAGGCACCCTCAGAGCTGCCCAAGCATGGTCTAACCGTGATCACTAGAGTAAGAAAACATCAAGGATATAGGGTCTGGAATCCACTTTCTTGAGCATTCAGAGATACCAGAAGCTGGAGAACAAACTTTCTAAACTATGTTGGCAAACAGAAGAATGAGACAGGACTCTGGTTTCTGGACCAGCATGTAAGAGGCTTGGAAGTCACCAATCCATCCTCAGAACAAGTAAAAAAGCTGAACAAACTGAAAAATCAACAACTCTTCTTAGAGCCCTAAGAGGGGTGAGGTCACAGGGCAAATGGCTGCCCCCAAAATTGGAGACAGGTGGATTCCGGGAAATCCAACGTACTGCAGTAGAAACCACCGTGGGAACCAGCGCCGGCTTAATGCATCCTGAACTGTCATTGACGAATTGCTGGAGGCTCAGCGTGGACAAGTCTGAGTGATGAAAACTCCCGGGGGGGACTCTGTCATCAGGGGTCCTCACACTTTTGTGATCTTACCTCCAGAAGCTGGACCAGGTCCTCGCAGTGAATATCAGAGAAAAATCCCCTCATGCTTCAGGACAGGAGGAGGAAAAGGAACCATTTTGAAATTCATCAGAGCATTGTGTTCTTAACAAGGCCTGCCCTCAGGACAAACTAGTTAACCAGAGCCTAACCTACTGGGGTGTTATCAGAGCCCAACTGACCTGGGGGAAGGGAAATACCCAACTCCAGGCATCCTATGCCACCTAACAGGATCGGGGACTGAGAAGCACTTGGGAAACTCACAGCCCGGGGCACAGGCTCACTGAAAGGCCGAGACCTAAGTCACAGGGCACAGGACACTCGCCCTGCCCCACACCTCACCACCACATTACTAAAGGCTGTTTACAGCAGTTCCTTTTACCCAGCACATCATGTCCAGCTACTAAGAAAACAATTACAAGGTGCAGTTAACATATGATCCAGCAATACCACTCCTGGGCATATATCCAGAGAAAACTCTAATTTGAAAAGATACATGCACCCCTGTGGGACTTTCCTGGTTAAGACTTTACCTTCCAGTGCAGGAGGTGTGGGTTCGATCCCTGGTCAGGGAGCTAACATCCCCCAGGCCTCTGGCCAAAAAACCAAAACATAAAAATCAGAAGCAATATTGTAACAAATTCAACAAAGACTTTAAAAATTGCCCAGATCAAAAAAAAAAAATCTTTAGAAAGAAAAGATACATGCACCCCAATGTTCATGGCAGCACTATTTACAATAGCCAGGACATGGAAGCAACTTAAATGTCCACTGACAGATGAATGGATAAAGAAGATGTGGTACACATATACAATGGAGTACTACTCAGCCATAAAAAAGAATGAAATAATGCCATTTGCAGCAACATGGATGGACCTAGAGATTATCATACTAAGTGAAGTAAGTCAGACAAAGACAAATATCATATGATATCACTTATATGTGGAATCTAAATGTGATGCAAATGAACTTATTTACAAAATAGAAACAGACTCAGACATAGAAAACAAACTTATGGTTACCAAAGGGGAAAGTGGGGAGGGATAAATTAGGAGTTTGGGATGAGCAGATACAAACTACTATATGTAAAATAGATAAACAACTAGGTCCTACTGTATAGCACAGGGAACTATATTCAATATCTTGTAATAAACCATAATGGCAGAGAATATGAAAAAGAATATATATATTTTATATATACATGTATTTCCCAAATTAACATCAGACATCAAACCACAGATCCAGGAAGCTCAGAGAATACCAAACTGGAAAAATTCCAAAATAATGAGCCGAAAAGAACATTAAGATTATGTGACAGACAATAATAGCCGTAGAGGTCAGGGAACAGAAAGCAATCCCATAAATATGACGTGGGTGTTTCTGAAGAAGAGCCCAGGACAAATGGAATAGTAGAAACAGTTGAAAATATAATACAATTAAGCTTTCCTAAGCTGATCGCAATTAAAAAAGAGATTTATTTATCCTGTGATGAAATTCTATTTTGAGGATGAATGGGGGAAAAAATCATACAAGAATTAAGGAAAAAACAAAACAAGTTGCCTACAAAGGAAAAAAATTAGGCTGACTTCAGGCATCTCTTCCTCAACGCTAGATGCCAGAAAACATGGAGCAATGCCCACAGGATGTTGAGGGCAAAGGTTTAAACCTGCGGCTTCTATACCCAGCCATGGTGTTGTCATTCATAGCCAAAGCTGTTCTTAAATAAACAAGAGCTAAGAAGTAGATTATGTGCATTGGGGATAAAGCACAGCCCTCCACGCCTACAAAGCTCTCACCTTGTCTCTGCTCCCTCTCCCACTTCGCCCCACACCACTCTCCCTAGCTCACTACCCTCCAGCCACATCCATCTTCTCTCCATTCTTCCCACTCACCAAGCTCTGTCCCTCTGCAAAGGCTCTGCACTGCTGTCTCCTCTGCCTGCTCAGGGCCAGCTATTTCTCGCTCTTCAAGTCTCACTTAGATTCCCCTCCTCAGAGGGAGATGGGTTTGCTTCCTTGTGTACTGTTTACATACACATGAGCACACACGTGTGCACACACATACACACAACTAGAAGTTCCAGGAGGGCAGGAACCTACCTCGTTGGCCTCATCTCCGTTGCATCTCAGCATCTAGCATGGGATCCAGCACACAGCTGGTAGCGAGACCATACACCATCGTATCTAGAGTTCAAAGCCAACCAAGATATGAATAAAATGTGCGGGAAAATGAACTAAAGGGACTTGCAATTAGTGCTGAAACCAGTTACACAAGGGATCGAGCTACAGTTATTACTACAAATACGAGCAAAAAGCAGAAACCAAGAGCAACTAATCTCCTCCTACCATGGAAGATGCACCATATACAGCTCTTCATAGTTATTAGAGAAACAGAAACCCAAGTTTTAAAAACAGAATTAACAGCAATGTGTATACTTTTTAAATCAGTAGTGAAGAAAAAAGAAACAAAACCGAATCCACATATCGAAGGATAAAAACAAAGAAAACGTTTAAAGAAAAAGGAATAAAGAATTGAACCATTCAACAAGAAGAGAGAGATGAGATCAAATTTATTGACTGTAGAAATAAATGTCATTTGGTTAAGACCCCTACGTTGTACCAAAAGACAGAATCTAACTATGCTGTTCTTACCAGATATGCGCCTAACAGAAAGATGTGAAAAAGTTAAAATTACAAGGCTAGAAAGAGTTACAGCAAGAGGACACAGATAAAAGAAAACTGGGCGAGCGATACTAAAATATGAAAAAACAGAAGCCAAGGCAAAAAGCATTCACTAGGGGAAAGTAGTCATTTCATCTTGACAAAAGATAAAATCCACAATTCCACAGTGAAAATGTAACTGTCACAAATCTTTTTGTGATGAATAACAAAGAATCAAACTTTATAAAAACAAAAACTACCAGCAACACAAGTAAAAATGGAAAGAATTCTATTGAAGAGAAAGACTTTGACCTACCTCATCCAGCTTTTGACAGATCAAGAAAGCAAAGAGAAATAAATAACAAAATGATCCTTGAAATTCTAAATTCTGGAAAGCTGCTTTCCCTTACATACAGGGAAATTACCCGCTTTTTCAAGTAAAACTTTTACCGGAAAAAGTATGAAGTAGAACCTCACAGGCCACCTCCTCCAACATTCAGTAACACTAGAAATTAATGACAAAAATTTAAGCAAATAAGGCAAAGCACCAGGAAATTTTTAATGCTCCACTAAATTATTCTTGGATCAATGAAGAAACAAAACTGAAATTTCAGAACTGCTAGAAACAAAATTGTAATTACAGAATTTTTAGAAAACAATTTTGGAAAAGGCACTGCATTTTTTTTTTTTTTTTTTTTTTGGCCATGCAGCATGTTGGATCTTAGCTCCCCAACCAAGGATCAGACCTATGTCCCCTGCATTGGAAGCATGGAAGCTTAACCGCTGGACCGCCAGGGAAGTCCCATGCATTTTAAAACTCACAAGATATGACCAAAGTGGTGCTCATAGGCAAACTCATAGCCTTAAACACATTCTTTTTCTAACTACGGAAACAAAGTTTTCAACTCAAATACTTGAAAACACTAACAAAACAAACCTCAGAGAAGTAAGCCAAAAGAAATTTAATGATGCATTAGGAAATTTGAACAAATAGAATTTATAAATACAAGAGTACAGATTCTTTGAGGAAAAAAAAAAAAAGTGGGAGAGGGCAATAAAACAGCCTAGCTGGCAAGACCTGGACCAAAAACAAGGGAGGAAGCTGGAACAAATTACCAGAGCCTCCAACCCAAGGATATGACATCTCAGTTCAGATCCCATGTAAAGATTTCCAGCCAGTCTGCTCTTTCTGGAAGGTCTGAGAAGCAATTTTCACCAGGACCCCTATCACCCTCAGCAGATCTCAGCAAGGTAAATCAAGAGAAAGAGGAAAAAATACACAGGACTAGGAGTACAAAGAGGAAACTCATCAAAGAGAGACTTTTTCTTCTAATCATAAGAAAATACTTTGCTAAATTTTATGCAAATAAGTTCAAATCTTTTGATGAATAAATTATTTTCAGAGAAAATACAATCCACTAAAAATTAACTCAAGAAGTAGAAAACGGATGAACTTATTCTGCCTAGACTGCCCTCCCCCACACCAGAACTCTGAGTGGCCACCTTATCCTAGTCATTCAGGTCTCAGTTCAAATGTCACCCCTTCAAAGAAGTTTCCCTGACACCCCATCAAGAACTCCACCCTCACGTGCTACCTCATGACCCTGCTTCATAGCACTTAGGTCTATATTGATTGATAATAAATGAAATTATTGCTTCATCCCTTTTAAACTTATTTATTTTCTCTCTCTCCACTGGAATGTGAGCTTCTTGTGAGCAGGGACCTCATTCATCGAGTTCATCAAGTATTCCTGGTATAGAGGAAAGGACCCAGCACAGAGTAGATGCTCAAAAAACATGTCTGAATGAATGAAAACCAAAGAAGACAAGAGGACAGCTTCCAGAAAATCCTTCCAAATAACCTCTTATTACAAAGGAGGACAAATCTTTCAAGATGGAAATAACTATCCTGGAAAATACTTCAAGGGTCAGGACACCTGGGCCAGCAGGTGAGGGTTCATATACGGGAAGATGACCACAGGTCTCAAAACCCTACTCCAACACCATTAGAGGGGGAATGAAGAACAGGCTTGAGGAGCAACCTAAATGCCCACTGACAGATGAATGGATAAAGAAGATGTGGTACGTATATACAATGGAATACTACTCAGCCATAAAAAAGAATGAAATCATGCCATTTGCAGCAACATGGATGGACCTAGAGATTGTCATACTGAGTGAAGTAAGTCAGACAGAGAAAAACAAATATCATATGATATCACCTATATGTGGAATCTAAAAAAAATGATACAAATGAACTTATTTACAAAACAGAAACAGACTCACAGGCATAGAAAACAAACTTAAATTACGGGGAAAGGCAGGGAGAGATAAATTAGGAGTTTGGGATTCACAGATACACACCGCTATATATCAAATAGATAACCAACAAGGACCTACTATATAGCACAGGGAATTATACTCAATATTTTGTAATAACCTATAAGGGAAAAGAGTCTGAAAAAGAATATACACACACACACACACACACACACACACACACACATATAACTGTGCGGTACACCTGAAACTGAAACTAACATGATATGTAAATCAACTATACTTCAATTTTAAAAACTCCATTAAAGACAGTGAGTATTCTGACTCTACCACAGATTAAAAAATAAAATAAAACATAATAAACAACAAGGGCCTACTGTATAGCACAGGGAACTATATGCAATATATTGTAATAACCTATAATGGAAAAGAATCTGAAAAAGAAAAAAAAATATATATATATATATATATATATCTGAGTCATGTTGCTGCACACCAGAAACGAACACAACATTGTAAATCAATTACACTTCAATTAAAAATTTTTTAAAAAGCAGCCTTTAAAAGTCACAGAGATGTGACTGGCTTATGCAATTAAGAACACACGTGGAAGCAGTGAGTGGCCTGTTAGCCCTCAGGGGGTCCAACTGCTTCCCTGGCCCCTGAGTCCCAGGGAATCTGGTGCTGCATAAGCCATGATGAGCGATAAAACCATTCTCATTGTCCGTCCCCTCTAGAACGTAAGCGCCATGAAGTCAGAGCCTTTGTCTGTTTTGTTCACCACTGAATCCACACTGGCCTCAACAGGGACTCAGTAAATGTAGGTTAAATGCACAAATATATAAACAACCTCTTACTCTTTCCCTGCTCTAGAATGTAAGTTCCATGAGATTAAAAGCTTCATGTCTTGCTTGCTGCCATAATCTCTGCACCTAAACAGAACCTAGAAAGAACATAGCACGTATTCATGAACATGAATGAAAGAATGAATAAAAATTTGAAGTTTTCCAACTTCCCACCAGTCCCTGGAAATGTGGCTTTGGGGAGGCCGGGGAGTGCCATTTTTTAAATAACAGCTCTTCTGACAAATAGAGCAAAAGTCAGGAAACTAGATGTCAAGGTCTGTGGATCTTCAAGGGATAATCGAGGACCAGCAACTAGAAGCCAGGGCTGCGGGGGATGCAGTCCAGGACCCAGCACCAGCTCTGCTAGTGACAGGTGTGGTTTACAGGAGGTCTGCTCCCCTGCAGAGACCTGAGTGTCCTTGGCCATCAAACAGAGTTAAGCAGCTAGTGGTTCTCAGAGTGTGGCTGGCAGATCCCTGGGTCATTGAGGTAGGTCCAGGGACTGACAGAATGTCACAAGGGAAAAGTGTTATGAAAAAAAAATTAAGCTGAGTGGTGGAAGAGGGTGTGCTGGGGTCGCAATTTTAAATAGGGTGACCAGAAAAGATCTCAAACGAAAGGAGACATTTTATTAAAGTGAGGGGCAGAAATCTCAGGGAAGAGTGTTCAGGCTGAGGGAACTGCAAGTGCAAAGGCCCTGAGGCAGGCACATGCCTGGGGCATCTGTGCAAAAGCCCAGGGGATAGCGGGGCTGGAGCTGAGGAAACAAGAAAGTATGTAGTGAGAGACGAGGCAGAGGGACATCAGGGACAAGTTACATCTTGCAGCCACTGGGAGGACTCTGGCTACACCCAAGTGAGATGGGAGCCACTAGAGGGCTTAAGCAGAGGAATGAGGTCTGATGTGTAGTAGGGTCCCTCGGCAGACTGTAGGGACACGTGAGGCAGGAGGACCAGTGAGGCGGGGCTGGAGTCGTCCAGGTAAGAGATGGTTCTGGCTCGGACCAGGGTGGCAGAGGAGAGAGGGAGAAACAGTTGGACTCTGGAAGTATTTTTAAAAGAAGCCAACAGGATTTGCTGATGGATTGAATGGTGGTGGTGGTGGTGATAGCGGTGGTGGGGGGTGTGTGTGTGTGTGTGTGAGAGAGAGAGAGAGAGACAGAGACAGAGACACAGAGAGACAGAGAGAGACACAGAGAGGAGTTAAAGAGGACTCCAAGGTTTTGCCTGGCAAAGATGGCATTGTCCTTTACTGTTTCTTGAGATGGAGCTGAGAGGGACAGGTGAGGGTGAGGTAGCCTTTCATGGTGTCACCAATCTTCCCAGTCCTCCGCTTTCTAGGCGCCTGGCAGGATAGCAACGCTCCAGCCCCCGAGGAGATTAGCTATGGCCATGTGACTTGCTTTGGCCAATGAAATGCAAGCCAAATGGCATGAGGCACTTCTGGGCAGAAACTCATCCCCCTTTCCTGCTTCTACAGCCAAGGAACCCGGAGACAGAGGCTCTTTTCCCTGAGTCCCTGATGGGGACAGCAGGGAACAGAGCCCCCAGGGTTGTTTGAACCCTCCCGGATTTTCAGATGATCAGGGCAGAGTGACCCAGCCTACCCCAGCTGGTGAGGGCAGAAGAACAGGCGGCGGGGTTGAAGGCTTGTTCACTGGAGATGCTGGTTAGAGCTCTGAGCAAAGGTATCAACTGAGTGGAGACACTGAGACTCGTGTCCACCCTCTCCCACCCCGGCTGTGTCTGGGGAGGGTCTCCCTCCCTCTGCACCTCTTCCAGGACCACCCAGATTTCTCCTGAGGTGGGGTTCGGCAGAGTGGGGCAGCAGGGGACGAAGCCAGCAGCCGAGAGCATGGGAGGGACGGACGGGAGTTCTTCCAGAGCTGCACCCTCAGATAGAGAAAGCAGGGTGGACAGAGGCCCAGAGAGAAAGGGGGACAAACAGGACAGAGGGGAGGGGAGGCTCCACAAGTGTGTCCCAGAGGCGACAAGGGTACAGATCCAGTTGACTTGCGGAGAAGCTGCCTCCCACGTACTGAGTTTACTTAGGCTGTGAATGACTAATAAAATACCATAGTTTTAAGACAAAGAAACAACCCTCAGAATGGGAGAAAATACCTGCAAACGAAGCAACTGATAAAGGATTAATCTCCAAAATGTACGAGCAGCTCATGCAGCTCAATATCAAAAAAACAAACAACCCAATCCAAAAATGGGCAGAAGACCTACATAGACATTTCTCCAAAGAAGACATACAGATTGCCAACAAACACATGAAAGGATGCTCAACATCACTAATCATTAGGGAAATGCAGATCAAAACCACAGAGTGGAATCACCTCATACCAGTCAGAATGGCCATCATCAAAAAATCTAGAAACAATAAATGCTGGAGAGGGTGTGGAGAAAAGAAAACCCTCCTGCACTGTTGGTGGGAATGTAAATTAATACAGCCACTATGGTGAACAGCATGGAGGTTCCTTAAAAAACTAAAAACAGAGCTACCATATGACCCAGCAATCCCACTCTTGGGCATATACCCTGAGAAAACCAGAATTCAAAAAGAGTCGTGTACCACAATGTTCACTGCAGCACTATTTACAATAGCCAGGACAGGGAAGCAATCTAAGTGTCCATCAACAGATGAATGGGTAAAGAAGATGTGGCACATATATATACAATGGAATATTACTCAGCCATAAAAAGGAATGAAACAGAGTTATTTGTAGTGAGGTGGATGGACCTAGAGTCTGTCATACAGAGTGAAGTAAGTCAGAAAGAGAAAAACAAATACCATATGCTGACACATATACATGGAATCTAAAAAAAATGGTACTGATGAACCTAGTGGCAGGGCAGGAATGAAGACACAGACGTAGAGAATGGACTTGAGGACACAGAGGGGGAAGGGTAAGTTGGGGCGAAGTGAGAGAATGGCACTGACATGTATACACTACCAAACGTAAAATAGATAGCTAGTGGGAAGCAGCTGCATAGCACAGGGATATCAACTCGATGTTCTGTGAGGACCTAGAGGGGTGGGATAGGGAGGGTAGGAGAGAGGCTCAAGAGGGAGGGGATATGGGGATATATGTATACATATAGCTGATTCACTTTGTTATACAGCAGAAACTAACACAACATTGTGAAGCAATTCTACTCCAATAAAGATGTGAGGGAAAAATACCATAGTTTTGCTAAGATGTTTTTATTATTCTCATACATGAGTCATCATTATTATTGACTTGTGACAGTTCAGAGAGGGGCTGGAGAGCCGTGATGGGCAGAAGCCCCTCAGGCCCACCCACTCCCACCAGCAGCGGAGGGATGGAGGCAGGAGGAGGGAGGAGCCTGGGGGAGGGACTGGCCTGGCTGCCCCGCCTTTCCCACCTGCTGGTCACCAGGAGCTGAGGCCCCTGGGCAGAGCCGCCTCCTCTCGCCATGGACGCAGCCGTCCTGGAAAAGAGCAGCAAGAAGGGGCCATATGTGCTCCTTCCCGCCTCCCGGGGGCTATTTCAGGCTCCCCTCGCTCGCCTCTTCTCCCAGCTCCTCAGGTCTGCTCTTGTGCGTGTGTGTGTGTGTGTGTGTGTGTGTGTCTGTGTGTGTGTGTGTGTGTCTGTCTGTCTGTCTGTGTGTGTCTGTGTGTGTTTCTCTCTCTCTCTGTATCTCTCCCTTTCCGTTTCTCTTTTTCTCTCCTGGTTTCTGTCTCTGTGTTTATCCCTGTGTCTCTCCATCATCTGTATGTGTATCCCTGTGTCTGTGACTCTCTCTGCATCCCTGTGTCTCTCTCTGTATCTGTGTGTCTCTCTGCCTCGCTCCCCCCACTCCCGCTCTCACCCCACCTGTATGTGTCCCCTTTCTCTGTCTCTGTCACCCTCTTTCATTACCTCCCTTCCTGGCTCCTCTGTCTGATCTCAGCCTTTCCCTGGGTCCCTCCTATATGCTGGGTGTATCTGCCATCTCTGACCCACTCCCTGGGACACTGGGACACAGGACCAGGCCCCCACAACCACTGCCCCTCCCCCAGGCTCCAGCTCAGCTCCCAGAAGGTGGAGCTAGGACACCCACCGCTGGTGTCCACCAGCAGGAAGGGGGCAGCCCCTGAGAGAGGAGCCTGCAGTCAAGTTGTCCAAAAGCCACTAGGAGGCAGCCTCAGTGTGGGCAGGTTGGGGCCAGGCCACCTCTCACACCTTGCCAACGCCAGCACCCAGCTAGAATCTAATGACAGAGGCCAGTGCCACCATATTCATTTTTTGACAGTGATTCTGGCCTCCCAGTTAGAGTAGATTTAAGCAACCAGGAATCACAGGAAGGAGCTGGTCCAAGAGCTCAGGACTATCACCCCACTTGTCAGATGGGGAAACTGAGAACCACATTTCCTCTGAAAACTCAGAAGAGGAAAAGCTCCTGCTTGCTCTGCTCTAAACCTCTGTTCCCATCCAGACCACATCTTCCTCAGAGTCCTGCGAGCCTGCCCAGGCTTCCACTCCAAGTGCGCTGAGGGCCTCTCCTCACCTCTGACCGGCACCTGGAAAGTGCTGGAGCCCCGGGCTCCGCCCTCTGGAACAGGCCTGGGGGGCCGTGGGGCGCTCCCCACTGGCCAGGAAGGCCTCTGTGCTCGGCTGGCCGATCCTGCCTGCCACCTTCTACCCCCTACACACACACACACACACACACACACACACACACACACACACACACACACACACACACACACAACCTGGCCCTCCTGGCAGCCCTCAATGCTTAATTTTGCTTTAAGCATGTCCAAGATAACGTGCACATCCCATGGAAGACCCACATCCTGGGACATTGAGACCCTGGGTATCAGCTCTCCCACCCAAAGGGATTCTGCCACTTCCTAAGGACCACTGCATTCTGGTTCTGGGACACCACGGTGAGAAGCTGAACATGGTCTCTGGTCTGCTCTGAGCTGCTCACTTTAGGATGAGAGGTACAAATCGTAAATGTGCACAGAAATAAAAAACAACAATGTCATTTCAGTGAGTGGTAAGTGCTGTGAAGAAAAGAAACCTTGGGAGGACACCGCAGTGAGGGCTGGGGCTTGGGGAGGGTCTGAGGACGTGACAGCTGAGACAAGTTCTTCATATTTAGAGGAAGGGAACAGCAAACGCCCGGTGGTGGGAAATAAGCTCGATGCGGCTGGAAGTGGAGGGAAGCAGCAAGGCACAGCAGGGAGCAGGAGGCTGAGGAGGGCTGGCCGTCATGCTCTGCGCCACGCTCTGCACTAGCCCTGCTTGCTGCCTCCCTCCCAGATGCAGAATGAGAGGCCTGGATGGGAACACTGGTGCCCATGCCTGCTGTGTTCTGGAAACCCCTGGGGAAATACAGATCCCTGGACCTCACCCCAGACCCATCTGGCAGTAAGTCCAAGGGCAAGACCCTGGGAATCTGTATTTTAACAAGTTCTCTAGATGACTCTGGGGCACAGCCAACTTTGGGAAACACCAGATGAATCAGAGGTTCTCAACCTGGTGTGATCTCCAGTGTGGGCCTCGGGAAACTGTAGTCCAAATTGTGTGTTTGGGGGACGCATTTCTCTGGATAGAGGCCCCTGGTTTCATTCCAGCATCACAGAGCCCCAGAGCCCCACACAATTTAGAACCTCTGACTCAAGAACAGCTGCAGTGTCTTGGCTAAAAAGGAATTAGGCCAGGGATGGAGGGCATGGCCACAAACTCCTTCAGCTCCCAGATGTATCCTTGTTGTGTAAGTAGGGGGCATCTGTTATTCTTATCTGACCAGCATCTATTTCTCCTCTTACTGGGACAAGTCCCCGATTTTGACGAACCACCTACGATACAGTGATTGCTTTAATGGTCCCGATTCTTCACCCCTCCTGTATCCATGCCCTTGGCCATTATAACTCTGTGGTGCCCCCCGACAGTGACTCCAGGCCAATGGGATGTAAGTAAATGTAACGTAAGCAGAGACTTGAAAAGCACCTGCACAGTTTGGCCTGCTCTGGCTTCTACATTTCTGACACCATCTGAGAACATGCCCAGGCCAGCCTGTTGAAGGACAAGAGGCACGTGGCCCAGCTGCCTCCTTCACTCCAGCCAACAGCCAGCGACCAGCACACGTGTGAGTTACCTAACCTTTAGGCCCAACCTAAACGTGGACCCACAGACTCTTGAGCTAAGTAAATGCTTACAACTGTCTGCCCCTGAGGTGTTGCTGTTACACAGCATTGCTGAGCCAGGGGCCAACTGACATTCCCCTCTTCCACTCTCAGGCCTCATGGCTTAGGGGGACCCGTCCTCGTCAACACCATCTACCCCTCTGGCCACACCCATCCATTCAGTCCAAGTTGGTCCAATGAGAACCAGTTCTGGGACTTTTGTTTGGAACTTTGGGGAGGAGGATCTCTTTTTGCCCTGAAGTTACTGGAAGGACAGGAGGTGAGCTCAAAGCTTTGGGGGCTGACCACAGTGGGAGACTGCACTTGAGCATGAAGTTAATCCAGAAGGAAGCAGGGCCAAGGGCTGGAAAGAGAAATTCCCAATAACACTGTGATGCAGCCGTGACACAACCCCAGACTCTTCTTAGGAGACCTGCTATCAAGAGCGACCATAGGAGAGGAACCAAGATGGCGGAGTAGAAGGGTGCGCTCTCACTCCCTCTTGTGAGAACACCAGAACTAGCTGCTGGACAATCATCAACAGGAAGACACTGGAACTCACCAAAAAAGATAGCCCACATCCAAAGACAAAGGAGAAGCCACAATGAGACGGTAGGAGGGGCACAATCACAGTAAAATCAAATCCCATAACCGCTGGGTGGGTGACTCACAGACTGGAGAACACTTATATCACAGAAGTCCACCCACTGGAGTGAAGGTTCTGAGCCCCACGTCAGGCTTCCCAACCTGGGAGTCCGGCAATGGGAGGAGGAATTCCTAGAGAATCAGACTTTGAAGGCTCATGGGGTTTGATTGCAGGACTTCGACAGGACTGGGGGAAACAGAGACTCTACTCTTGGAGGACACACACAAAGTAGTGTGCGCATCGGGACCCAGGGGAAGGAGAAGTGACCCCGAGGGAGACTGAACCAGACCTACCTGCTAGTGTTGGAGGGTCTCCTGCAGAGGAGGGGTGTGGCTGTGGTTCACCGTGGGGACAAGGACACTGGCAGCAGAAGTTCTGGGAAGTACGCCTGGGCGAGAGCCCTTCCAGAGTCTGCCATTAGCCCCATCAAAGAGCCCAGATAGGCTCCAGTGTTGGGTCACCTCAGGCCAAACAACCAACACGGAGGGAACCCAGCCCCAACCATCAGCAGACAAGTGATTAAAGTTTTACTGAGCTCTGCCCACCAGAGCAACACCCAGCTCTACCCACCACCAGTCCCTCCCATCAGGAAGCTTGCACAAGCCTCTCAGATAGCCTCATCCACCAGAGGGCAGACAGCAGAAGCAAGAAGAACTACAATTCTGCAGGCTGTGGAACAAAAACCACATTCACAGAAACATAGACAAGATGAAAAGGCAGAGGGCTATGTACCAGATGAAGGAACAAGATAAAACCCCAGAAAAACAATTAAATGAAGTGGAGATGGGCAAACTTCCAGAAAAAGAATTCAGAATAATGATAGTGAAGATGATCCAGGACCTCGGAAAAAGAATGGAGGCAAAGATCGAGAAGATGCAAGAAATGTTTAACAAAGACCTGGAAGAATTAATAGAATAAACAAACAGAGATGAACAATACAATAACTGACGTGAAAACTACACGAGAAGGAATCAATAGCAGAATAACTGAGGCAGAAGAACAGATAAGTGACCCGGAAGACAGAATGGTGGAATTCACTGCTGCGGAACAGAATAAAGAAAAAAGAATGAAAAGAAATGAAGACAGCCTAAGAGACCTCTGGGACAACATTAAACGTAACAACATTCGCATTATAGGGGTCCCCGAAGGAGAAGAGAGAGAGAAAGGACCTGAGAAAATATTTGAAGAGATTACAGTCGAAAACTTCCCTAACATGGGAAAGGAAATAGCCACCCAAGTCCAGGAAGTGCAGAGAGTCCCATACAGGATAAACCCAAGGAGAAATACGCCGAGACACATAGTAATCAAACTGGCAAAAATTAAAGACAAAGAAAAACTATTGAAAGCAGCAAGGGAAAAATGACAAATAACATACAAGGGAACTCCCATAAGGTTAACAGCTGATTTCTCAGCAGAAACTCTACAAGCCAGAAGGGAGTGGCATGATATACTTAAAGTGATGAAAGGGAAGAACCTACAACCAAGATTTCTCTACCAGCAAGGATCTCATTCAGATTCAATGGAGAAATCAAAAGCTTTACAGACAAGCAAAAGCTAAGAGAATTCAGCACCACCAAACCAGCTCTACAACAAATGCTAAAGGAACTTCTCTAAGTGGGAAACACAAGAGAAGAAAAGGACCTACAAAAACAAACCCAAAACGATTAAGAAAATGGTCACAGGAACATACATATCGATAATTACCTTAAACGTGAATGGATTAAATGCTCCAACCAAAAGACACAGGCTTGCTGAATGGAAACAAAAACAAGACCCATCTATATGCTGTCTAAAGAGACCCACTTCAGACCTAGGGACACATACAGACTGAAAGTGAGGGGATGGAAAAAGATATTCCATGCCAATGGAAATCAAAAGAAAGCTGGGGGCTTCCCTGGTGGCGCAGTGGTTGAGAGTCCGCCTGCCGATGCAGGGGACACGGGTTCGTGCCCCGGTCCGGGAAAATCCCACATGCTGCAGAGCGGCTAGGCCCATGAGCCATGGCCACTGAGTCTGCACGTCCAGAGCCTGTGCTCCGCAACGGGAGAGGCCACAATGGTGAGAGGCCTGCGTAACGCAAAAAAAAGAAAAAAAAAAGAAAGAAAAAAGAGAAAGCTGGAGTAGCAATACTCATATCAGATAAAATAGACTTTAAAATAAAGAATGTTACAAGTGGGCTTCCCTGGTGGCGCAGTGGTTGAAAATCTGCCTGCCAATGCAGGGGACACGGGTTCGAGCCCTGGTCTGGAAAGATCCCACATGCCGTGGAGCAACTAGGCCTGTGAGCCACAACTACTGAGCCTGTGCGTCTGGAGCTTGTACTCTGCAACAAGAGAGGCCGCGACAGTGAGAGGCCCGCGCACCGTGATGAAGAGTGGCCCCCGCTCGCTGCAACTAGAGAAAGCCCTCGCACAGAAACGAAGACCCAACACAGCCAAAAATAAATTAATTAATTAATTATTTTTTTTAAAAAGTCCGTATATCGCAACTAAGAAGCCCACATGCCACAACTATAAGCCCACATGACCCAGCAAAGATCCCATGTGCCGCAACTATGACCCAGCTCCGCCAAAATAAATAAATATTTAAAAAAAAAAAAAAAGAATGTTACAAGAGACAAGGAAGGACACTACATAATGATCAAGGGATCAATCCAAGAAGAAGATATAACCATTATAAATATATATGCACCGAACATAGGAGCACCTCCATACATAAGACAACTGCTAACAGCTCTAAAAGAGGAAACAGACAGTGACACAATAATAGTGAGGGACTTTAACACCTCACTTACACCAATGGACAGATCATCCAAAATGAAAATAAGTAAGGAAACAGAAGCTTTAAATGACACAATAGACCAGATAGATTTAATTGATATTTATAGGACATTCCATCCAAAAACAGCAGATTACACTTTCTTCTCAAGTGCCCACAGAACATTCTCCAGGATAGATCACATCTTGGGTCACAAATCAAGACTCAGTAAATTTAAGAAAATTGAAATCATATCAAGCATCTTTTCTGACAACGCTATGAGATTAGAAATCAATTACGTGGAAAAAACGTAGAAAACACAAACACATGGAGGCTAAACAATACATTA
The DNA here is from genome assembly GCF_937001465.1 of Orcinus orca. Lineage (NCBI taxonomy): Eukaryota > Metazoa > Chordata > Mammalia > Artiodactyla > Delphinidae > Orcinus > Orcinus orca. The sequence continues at coordinate 71,053,366 of NC_064574.1, forward strand.
CTAAACAACCAAGAGATCACTGAAGAAATCAAAGAGGAAATCAAAAAATACCTACACACAAATGACAATGAAAACATGACGATCCAAAACCTATGGGATGGGCTTCCCTGGTGGCGCAGTGGTTGAGAGTCCGCCTGCTGATGCAGGGGACGCGGGTTCGTACCCTGGTCCGGGAAGATCCCACATGCCGTGGAGCGGCTGCGCCCGTGAGCCATGGCCGCTGAGCCTGCGCGTCCAGAGCTGTGCTCCGCAACGGGATAGGCCACAACAGTGAGAGGCCCGCGTACCGCAAAAAAAAAAAAAAAATCTATGGGATGCAGCAAAAGCAGTTCTAAGAGGGAAGTTTACAGCTATACAAGCCTACCTCAAGAAACAAGAAAAATCTCAAATAAACAATCTAACCTTACACCTAAAGGAACTAGAGAAAGAAGAACAAACAAAACCCAAAGTTAGAAGAAGGAAAGAAATCATAAAGATCAGAGCAGAAATAAATGAAACAGAAACAAAGAAAACAATAGCAAAGATCAATAAAACTAAAAGCTGGTTCTTTGAGAAGATAAACAAAATTGATAAACCATTAGCCAGACTCATCAAGAAAAAGAGGGAGAGGACTCAAATCAATAAAATTACAAATGAAAAAGGAGAAGTTACAACAGACACTGCAGAAATACAAAGCATCCTAAGACACTACTACAAGAAACTCTATGCCAATAAAATGGACAACCTGGAGGAAATGGACAAATCCTTAGAAAGGTATAACCTTCCAAGACTGAACCAGGAAGAAACAGAAAATATGAACAGACCAATCACAAGTAATGAAATTGAAACTGTGATTAAAAATCTTCCAACAAACAAAAGTCCAGGACCAGATGGCTTCACAGGTGAATTCTATCAAACATTTAGAGAAGAGCTAACATCCATCCTTCTCAAACTCTTCCAAAAAATTGCGGAGGAAGGAACACTCCCAAACTCATTCTATGAGGCCACCATCACCCTGATACCAAAACCAGAAAAAGATACTACAAAAAAAAAGAAAATTATAGACCAATATCACTGATGAATATAGATGCAAAAATCCTCAACAAAATACTAGCAAACAGAATCCAACAGCACATTAAAAGGATCATACACCATGATCAAGTGGGATTTAGTCCAGGGATGCAAGGATTCTTCAATATGTGCAATTCAATCAATGTGATACACCATGTTAACAAACTGAAGAATAAAAACCATATGATCATCTCAATAGATGCAGAAAAAGCTTTTGACAAAATTCAACACCCATTTATGATAAAGACTCTCCAGAAAGGGGACACAGAGGGAACCTACCTCAACATAATAAAGGCCATATATGACAAACCCACAGCAAACATCATTCTCAATGGTGAAAAACTGAAAGCATTTCCTCTAAGATTAGGAACAAAACAAGGATGTCCACTCTCACCACTATTACTCAACATAGTTTTGGAAGTCCTAGCCACGGCAATCAGAGAAGAAAAAGAAATAAAAGGAATACAAATTGGAAAAGAAGAAGTAAAACCGTCACTGTTTGCAGATGATATGATACTATACATAGAGAATCCTAAAAATGCCACCAGAAAACTATTAGAGCTAATCAATGAATTTGGTAAAGTTGCAGGATACAAAGTTAATGCACAGAAATCTCTTGCATTCCTATACACTAATGATGAAAAGTCTGAAAAAGAAATTAAGGAAACACTGCCATTTACCATTGCAACAAAAAGAATAAAATACCTAGGAATAAACCTACCTAGGGAGACAAAAGACCTGTATGCAGAAAACTATAAGACACTGATGAAAGAAATTAAAGATGATACCAACAGATGGAGAGATATACCATGTTCTTGGATTGGAAGAATCAATATTGTGAAAATGACTATACTACCCAAAGCAATCTACAGATTCAATGCAATTCCTATCAAATTACCAATGGCATTTCTTACGGAACTAGAACGAAAAGTTTTAAAATTTGTATGGAGACACAAAAGACCCCAAATAGCCAAAGCAGTCTTGAGGGAAAAAAACGGAGCTGAAGGAATCAGACTCCCTGACTTCAGACTATACTACAAAGCTACAGTAATCAAGACAATATGGTACTGGCACAAAAACAGAAACATAGATCAATGGAACAAGATAGAAAGCCCAGAGATAAACCCACGCACCTGTGGTCAACTAATCTACGACAAAGGAGGCAAGGATATACAATGGAGAAAAGACAGTCTCTTCAATAAGTGGTGCTGGGAAAACTGGACAGCTACGTGTAAAAGAATGAATTAGAACACTCCCTAACACCAAACACAAAAATAAACTCAAAATGGGTTCGAGACCTAAATGTAAGACCGGACACTATAAAACTTTTAGAAGAAAACATAGGAAGAACACTCTTTGACATAAATCACAGCAAGATCTTTTTTGACCCACCTCCTAGAGTAATGGAAATAAAACCAAAAGTAAACAAATGGGACCTAATGAAACTTCAAAGCTTTTGCACAGCAAAGGAAACCATAAACAAGACGAAAGGACAACGCTCAGAATGGGAGAAAATATTTGCAAATGAATCAACGGACAAAGGATTAATCTCCAAAATATATAAACAGCTCATGCAGCTCAATATTAAAGAAACAAACAACCCAATCCAAAAGTGGGCAAAAGACCTAAATAGACATTTCTCCAAAGAAGATATACAGATGGCCAAGAAGCACATGAAAAGCTGCTCAACATCACTAATTATTAGAGAAATGCAAATCAAAACTACAATGAGGTATCACCTCACACCAGTTAGAATGGGCATCATCAGAAAATCTACAAACAACAAATGCTGGAGAGGGTGTGGAGAAAAGGGAACCCTCTTGCACTGTTGGGGGGAATGTAAATCGATACAGCCATTATGGAGAACAGTATGGAGGTTCCTTAAAAATCTAAAAACAGAATTACCATATGACCCAACAATCCCACTACTGGGCATATACCCAAAGAAAACCATAAATCAAAAAGACACATGCACCCAATATTCATTGCAGCACTATTTACAATAGCCAGGTCATGGAAGCAACCTAAATGCCCATCGACAGACGAATGGATAAAGAAGATGTGGTACATAATGGAATATTACTCAGCTATAAAAAGGAACGAAATTGGGTCATTTGTTGAGACGTGGATGGATCTAGAGACCATCATACAGAGTGAAGTAAGTCAGAAAGAGAAAAACAAATATCGTATATTAACGCATGTATGTGGAACCTAGAAAAATGGTACAGATGAACCGGTTTGCAGAGCAGAAGTTGAGACACAGATGTAGAGAACAAACGTATGGACACCAAGGGGGGAAAGTCGCGGGGGGGGTGGGGATGGTGGTGTGATGAATTGGGCAATTGGGATTGACATGTATACACTGATGTGTATAAAATTGATGACTAATAAGAAACTGCTGTATTAAAAAATTAAAAAAAGTTTTTTAAAAAGAGCAACCATAAATTGTTTGTTTGTTTTCTTAAGCCCATTTCAGGTGAGTTACCCTCACTTTCAGGGAGTCCTGGTGTCCTGCCTAACAGGGTTGACTCCTTTGGGGATGTCTGCCCAAGCCCCTACCTATTCCCCTGGCTTCCCCTTCCCTCTATCCACAGGATGGAGCTGTGTAATCCTACATCTCCACTCCCAGAACAGAGCAGACTGGACCAGCCATCATGGCCACCAGCACCACACTGTCCAATCAGACTGTCTCTCAAGACCATGAACCAGTAACCATGGAAACAAGGAGCTGGGACTCCAATCACATGAACAACAGAGCTCTGGCTTAGAAGTTGCAAACTGGCAGGACAGGGTCTGCTCATCCCTCATAAGTGTTGGTTTTGGGCCTGCAGAGCAGGCTTCTTATTTTTAATTGAATTCATTGCCAAATTTCAACCATCAAGAAGTTTGGTATATATGTCAAAACAAAACTTGAGAAATTACACTTGAAATATTTTCAATTTTTCAAAAATTTTAAATAAATGCAAGCTAATATACCTCAACAACTTAGCTAAACTTTTAAAAATGTAACATCTACAATTTTTAATATAAATAAGTTTCTGTTCATCTATTTCCATGATTTAATAAAACTATAATATTTCAATTGCTCTTATAATAACCATTCATCTACAAATGTATTATTTTATTAATAAATATCCATCTCCTGTTAATGTTTTCCTAACAGAGAAAGAATAAAACAAATAAAAGTGGCAGGTATCAATTCTTACTTAAAAAAAGAGGTTTGGTATAAAAACCTGGAGTGTTGACAAAATGGACAACTTGGTACCACATGGTCTCCCCTCCCCCAATGATAATGGTCACCTGGAGCTGAACAGTAGCTGCCGCTTTAGGCCAGGCAGACGCTCCCGGTTCCCCACAGTCCCCTGCACTCCCTGTATGTTTACTCTCTTTGGTTTCCAATCTGGCCCCTGTAGGATTTTAGTCGGTGGCTCTAGACCTGAGGGAGGACTCGTCAACTCTGGCCTCCAGGAGCCCAGAAGGTCCCGGCTCTGACCTCCGAGGTCTTTGCCTGGATTCTGTAGGCAGCAGCATCATCCTTCTTAAAAACTCCCCAGGCTTCCCTGGTGGCGCAGTGGTTGAGAGTCCGCCTGTCGATGCAGGGGACATGGGTTCGTGCCCCGGTCTGGGAAGATCCCACATGCCGCGGAGCGGCTGGGCCCGTGAGCCATGGCCGCTGAGCCTGTGCGTCCGGAGCCTGTGCTCCGCAACGGGAGAGGCCACAACAGTGAGAGGCCCACGTACCACAAAAAAAAAAAAAAACTCCCCTTTATCCTTAAGTGGGCCTGAGTCTGCTTCTATCACTTGGGACCAGAAGAGCTTAACCACTGCGGATGGTCCCACAGGCAGCACAGAGGCCCAAGGTCACGGCATCCCTGCAAGATGGTTCTGAGTCTGGTACCCCAGGATTTAAACAGGGAGGATGACCACAGTGAACCCCCTCAGCCCTTCACAGCAGCCCACTAAATACCTCTTCTTGGGAGCAGAACAGGGGAGGGAAGAGGGAAGAAGGAATATCTGACAAGTCCATGGGAATGATGGGCACAGAGCTTGGGGCCTCTCACTGCACACACAAGTCCTGAGAAGGTTCTAGAATCCCAAATGCTTTCAACACGCATTCACCAAACCCTTACTCAAAGCCAGCTCGTCTAGTTTCTGGGATATGGCATTACGTGAAACGGACCAAGTCCTGCCACCATGGAGCTAGCATCCGTGCAGGGCAGAGACATCATAAAGAAGACAAGTGAAAACCAGAAATAGAGTCACAGATATAGAAAACAAACTTATGGTTACCAAGGGGGAAAGGGGGGCAGGGATAAATTGAGAGATTGGGATTGACATATACACACTACTATATATAAAATAGATAACTAATAAGGACCTACAGTTTAGCACAGGAACTGTACTCAATACTGTGTAATGACCTATATGGGAAAAGAATCTAAAAAAGAGTGGATATATGTATAACTGATTCACTTTGCTGTAGAGCAGAAACTAGCACAACATTGTAAATCAACTATACTCCAATAAAAATCTTTAAAATTTTTTTAATGAAAGAAAGAAGATAAATGAGTGTGATATGTAGTGGGTAAGACGATAATGAGAGTGATGGGGGAATAAGGAAGGAGGGAGAAGTGCTTGGGGGTGGTGAGGTCACTGATATACATCGTGTGGTCTGGGAAGGTCTCACTGAGAAGAGAACCTTTGAGCAGAGACCTGCCTGAGAAGGGAGGGAGCCTGGCAGACAGCTGGGAGAAGAGTTCCCACACAGAAGGAACAGCAAGTGCAAAGGCCCTGAGGCAGGAGGTCTTGGCCTGTTCAAGGACCAGCAAGGAGGCTGGTATGGCTGGAGCAGAGCAGTTGCGGGGAGAGATGGTCAGAGGCAATAGGGGCAGATTTCAAAGGGCCCACAGGCCTTGGAGGATGTTTGGCTGTACCTGAGCGAGATGAGATGCACAGGAGGGCCCTGAGCAGTGGAGGGAAGTGACCTGACTTGGATTTAACAGGATTCCTCTGGCTGCTGGGTGGAGAGGAGATGGTGGGGGGCCAAGGGCAGGAGCAGGGAGCCCAGGGAGGGGCTACTGCCCTAGTCCAGCGGAGAGGCACCAGGGCCCGGCCAGGGCAGAGCTGGTGGAACGTGATCAGGCAGGGGCTGGATTCTGACTGAAGAGCTGGCAGGAGTCACCTATGGCTGAGACGTGGGATGTGAGAGCAAGAGGCACCAAGGAGGACCCCAAGGCTTGGGTCCTGAGCGCCTGGAAGGTGGCAAAGTTACCTCAATAGTGAGGAGGGGCGGGCGATGGACTCCCAGAAGGGGCAGCTGCCACTCCCACAGGAACCTGGGCCCAGCGCTGATGGATCTGCCAGGTTTTTGAGAAAAGCCATAAATCCAGATGTTTCTGTGAAGTGTCTCAATTTTCAAATACTGGCAACTTATTCAAAGATGCTGAAGACCCTGCAGGGCCAAACAAACAGATGGACAGTTTGGATCTGACCCGATGGCCATGGGTCTGCAGCCTCCGACACGAGGTCAGGTCACCGAAAGCTCCATTACTGAGTGATTGCTGTGTACCAGCCAAGCATCCACGTTATCTTGCCTTAACTCCAAGGACACTATCATGAGGCAGCTATCATCGTCCTCTTGTCCCAGCCAAGGAAACTGAGGCCCAGAGAGGGCAAGCCCCTGCCAGAGGTCACACAGCAGGTGAGTGGTGGCATGGTGGCTGGAGCCTGAACTGTCTGACCACAAGGCCTGTGGTCCTGGGGTGCTCTGCCGCCTCCATCAACCAGACAAAAAACAAAACCAAACCCTCATTTTACACATAAGGAAAGAAAAGGCCACAGAGAGAGGGAGTGTGACTTGTTTAAAGTCACTCAGCAAGTTGGCACTGGAGGCTGGACTTGAACCCAGGGTTCATGACACCTGGTGCAGCGTCCTTCTCAGTGAGGCCTCTTGGAGGTGCCTGGGGAGGCTGCGTGAACTGGGTTGGGGGGACAGGGTGCAGCACAGCACCGCAGGCAAGAGCCAGGCTCTGGAGCCTTCTGCATATCACAACTCTGCCACTTGGAAGCTGTGTGACCTTGAACAAGTCACTTCACTTCTCTGTGCCTCGGTTTCCTCATCGGGTGTAACCATGGCACCTGCCTCATAGGGCTGTTATGGGAACAAAAGGAAGTAACACTTTTGGGGGCTCAAGCCATGCCCTTCAAAGTCCAACTCTTCATGTATCAGCTGCTCCTGGCCTGTCTAATATTACACCAACGTATTCCCAAGCGCCGCAAGTCCCCAGGTTGGGGACATCACATGCGTCCTCATACTTGTGAAAATGTAGCAGCATGATATAAGGGACGGACAGAAGAGCTGGGGTTTTCTGTAGAAATGAAGGGGAAGCAAGGAAGGCAGGGGGGTGGCAGGGGTCTTCTCCTGAGGGGCTATGGGCCCGCCCCACACTCATGCGTGTGTGTGTGCATGTGTGTGTGTGTGCGTGTGTGTGTGTTTGTGTGTGTGTGTGTGTGTGTGTGAGGAGGGGTAGATGTAACAGAAGCCTCAGCGGAAGGGGAGGGGTCCCCGGCCGGGCCCCCTGCTTCCCTGCAGCATAAGAAGACACTTAGAGCCCGGCAGAGAACCGGACACAAAGAACAACAGACATAGCAACCAACATCTATCCCACAAATGTTGACTGAACACCTACTGCTGCCAGTGTCCTGAGCACTGGGGAGCCAGCCGTGAAACAACAGAAACTCAACCTCCACCTTCACGGAGCTGGTGGACCACACACAAAACAAACGAGGAACACTGAGGAAAAGTCAACGGTGGCAAATGCTAGCAGAAAAGTCAAGCAGCAAAAGCGTGGGGAGATAAATACTGAATGGGGTGCTGGGAAAGAGCTGACTTCAAGAAGTTTCCAGAAACCGTCCTGTGGCCAACTGGGGGAAGAGCATTCCAGGCAGAGGGAAAGGCAGTGCAAAGGCACTGAGGTGGAGTGTGCCTGGTGTCAGGAGCCAGTGTGGCAGAAACCAGTGACCAGGCGGGAGAAGGAGAGGACCCCAGAGAGGCAGAGAGGCCATGTAGCCAGGGAGGGGCTGAGGGCCACCTTCACGCAGGGCCTCAAGCTTTGGGGAGGATGTGGCTTTGACTCTAAGTGGGGGGGGGGGCAGTTGTCAGAGGGGGGCTGTGCAAAGGGGAGACAGGATCTGATGATTACTCACATGCAGGGTGGCCAGGGGACTGGCAGGGGTGGGGGCAATGGTGGAAGTGGGGAGGCTGCTGCCCAAGTCCACAGGAGAGACGTGGGCGGCTCGGACAGGTGGCAGCCCAGAGGTGACCAGGGGCACTCACACACCCAACAGATGCCCGGCACTTCCCTGCACTATTTCACTGAATCCTTGCACCACGAGCAGCTGCTAGTTGCTCTGATCTCCCTAACCCCATTCTCCAGGGCAGCAAACTGAGGCCCTCACCCAAACCACACTGCTAAAAAGAGGCAGCGCGTGGCATCCATCCTTCACAAGAGAGAGTGGGCACTGTCCCACCCATGACAGGGGAGAGAGTGGGTCTAGAGTCGGGACACCAAACGTCCAGCTCCTCCTCTCCCTTCTCTCTGGCCGCCCCTATCCCACTTCCCTCCAGCCACGCTCACAAGCCCTCCTAGACCCTGCCACCCCATCAGTCCTCCGGAGCCACCCACTTCCTGAGGTTCAAACACACACTCCCTGAGACTGAAGTCCAGCATCACCTGTGCTCCCCGTCAGCACAGCCACCTGCCCGCCAGCCCCACCTGCCCGCCTCCAGACCTTCACTCGTGACCCCTCCAGGCCTTTCTCTGCTGCCCCTCCAACCCCAGTGCCTGCGTCTGCACCCACCCGAGCCTTCCGAGCGTCTAATCCAGAAGCGAGATGCAATCCGCGTGAAGGGCTTGGGGTAATTCTGCGTCGAGGCCACACTTCTCTTTCTGTTTGTTGAAGGAGGCTGATGCTCCTTCTTGGAGGAAGGGGAAAAGCTTCCTTTGTGCCGGGTCTGGGGAGATTGTGTCTGTTTAGGACAGGCTGCAGTTTTCTTTGTGAACGCCGTAGATTTTTCGTGTGGGAAAAGGGTTTATTAGATTTCCCCGTGGCTGCGCAGAATGGGGAGAGGTTTTTCTGAGCACAGAAAGAAATTACCAAACAGGCGTTTGAGAGGAAGGAACATTGAGCAGCTGCTTCTCACGGAGAGGTTAGTAGTTCGTGGTTGGTGTTTTCATTGGAGTGAACATAAAATGCAGAGAAAGGGAGAAAGCCTTCCCTGTAGTTTCATGGGCATGAGGGAAGGAAGTTGGTCCTTGATGTTCTGGCGGGGAGGACAGGATTTTGTTTGGGGGGGAGGACTGTTGGGGTGTTGTTTTTTTTCTCTTCAAGTAGAAAATAAATTTTAAAATGGTCGCAGAACCCAGAAGAAAGGTTGTCATAGCAACAAAAGTTTGAGGCCAGGTACCTCCTGACACCCTTTCAGTACCGTGACCGTGGAGGGGCAGGATTTGGGCACTGTAGGATCAGTGGGGGAAACCATCCAAAGCTTGGCTCAGACCTCCCAAATATCTCACCAGCACTGACAGGCTGATAACTATTTTCCAAGCTCCCAGGGAGGAAAATTGTGATTTTCTGGGAGGGGCGATCTCTAGCCAACAGTGATCAAGAGGAAAGAGAAAACTGTGGGTTTGTTTTATTTACCCAACAAACTAACCATCAATGTTTTTACTAACCAAGGACTGGGGGTGAGGGTCTTATGCTGAGCCCCCCCAGATCACGCCTTTCTCTGACCCCCAACTGTACCATTCTCCTCCCTGATCACTTCATTTTGATTCCTTTGTGCCCCATGAAGACAATTCAGGCCCCCTCATCAGCTGTGAGACCAGACGAAAACCTCTCTTAGCTTCAAATTCCTCATCTGAAAAATGGGCACCATAGAAGTGTCTGCCACAAGGGCGTTGGCAAGGATTCCACGAGATCCGGCCGGCGAGAAGTTTTAACAGTGTCTGGTGCACATGAAGGGCTCAATAAACGTGAGCTAGCATTGTTTTTAATGAACAATTTTTTTAATGCTTAGCTTTAAACATCCTGTACCAAGCCCTGGAGGAGCTACACGGACAAGCTACAGGGAAATAACTGCACGACTTGGGGGGTGTGACCTTCAGGAAGAAGCTAGGAGAGACCTCAAACAACTGAGAGGCTCAGCTGGCCAGTGAGGGCCCAGGCACTCCATGGGGCGGAGACAGGACAACTCCGCTGCAGGATACAGCATTGGATTTAAGTGTGTACATAAAGGAAAGGGCAGGGAGTCTGCGTTTTTACACAAAGGAGAAACTTGGTGAGAGGCGGAGGTGAGGTGGGGGGACCCCACCCCAAAGGGTGCAGATATTTCCCAGGACGAGGCATTCCGAGGCCTCCATGGGAGAGGATTGGGCTGAGCGGAAAGCAGGGAATTTTAGCCAAGATGTCCTTTAAGGTTAATTATTATTAAATCATTAAATTATTATTATTATTACATCCCAGAGTAAAAATTCAAGTCCTGAGTGCACACCAGAAGTGAGTCTGATGGGGTGAAACTGGTCAGGGGTGGGACCCTATTCGGAGTGTCTTTGGCAAACAGCTGGCATGAAGCAGGTGGTCTCAGGAAAGTTCAGTGGGGCACCCCTCCAGGCAAGACAGAGCAGGCAGCACCCCGGGAAGCCTCTGGCTCATGGTCCCGAAGCCTCATCCAACATTTATCCTGCTAATAGGTATTGAAGACCTTCTATGCACTAGACGGTACCCAGAAACTGCGCATGGCAATGAACGAGACGGCTGGGGCCCTGCCCTCATGGAGTGACATCCTAATGGGTAAGGGGGCCAAGAAGCTGGTGACCAAAGGCATGCCCCCAGAAAACTTCAGGTGTGCCAAGTGTGATGGGGGAGATAAAAATGGTGATGAGCTACGAAGATGGGGAGACCCTGCCTCCAAAGGGGGATAGGGAGGTCTTCTCTCCAAGGGACCCGGCCTGGGAAGGCGGGTCAGGAAGTCCCACTGGAGCTCAGGAGGAGCCAGCCAAGGAAGATGTGGGGAAGGGCATTCCAGGCAGAGGCAGCAGCCTCCCCGGGTTCATTTCACACCTTCCTCCCTCTGTCCTTTAAACCAGTCAGGCCAACGCCGTATTCAGGACAAACTAGCGGTTGTGGCCCACTCCTGTCTACATGAGACTACACACATAGCCCACGCTGACATCGAAGAGCTAGGCAGGCACGGGGAGTTTTAACCTTGGGCAAAGAGGTCAATTCCACTCAAGAGGGTCCCCAGACTTGGCCTCGGAGCAACATCGTCTGGGAGGTACCAGGTGGTGTGGACCAGCGTCCCCAGCATGTGGTACAACCACCGCCAGGCAGCTTTCCCCTGAGCCCTGCCCTAGCCTCAATGCCTGCCTCGGCGACACCTACTCCGGCCCTGGCTGCCTCCGGCGGCAGGTCCAGGAAAGGGTGCGAGGCCGAGGGAACAGTTTGATCTGCCTTCTGAAGAGTCCCCCCCACCCCGCGCCCCAATTCTGATCCGAGCCTCGCCGAGCTGTCCCGCTTTCCCGCCGCATATTCTCCCGGGCAGGGGCCGGGACGCGAAGGGCTCCCTGCCGGGAACCCACCAGACTGCCCCCACTCCTCACTCCCGTGCTGCCCAAACCCGGTCCGGGAGCGGTTTAGTGCGGGCTGGGGATGGGGGTGGAAGAACGAGCCCCTCGGCTTCTGGCTCTGTGGATCTGCGGTGGAAGGGGCGGCTGACAGCAACAGTCCCTGCGCCAACACCACCGCCACCCCAGGCGGGAAGGGATGGATGGGAGTAGCCAGTGCCCCGCGAAAGGAAGAGGGGGAAGGGGCGAGCGTGGAGATGAGTTCTGGCTCGGAAAGGAACGGGGTGGGTGCCGGGAGACGCGCCTCTCCAAGGCGCGGCGACGTCCCCACAGGCGCCTGGTGCTCGTAAGGAGCACGAGCTCTGCCCGAACCTTGAAACGGCGGAGCGTCCCGAACGCCATCATTCGACACCCCCGGACCTGCCCACCGCGCTCCCCGCCCCCGAACGTTCGGCCGAGCCTGCGGAGCGCGGGGCACGGCGTCCTGGCGGTGGCGCGGGCCCCCGTCCCGGGCGCGAGGAGGGAGCGCGGGTTTGGGTCTGGGGCGCCGGGGCCGCGCAGCCCGGGGGAGCCGGGAGCGGAGCCCCGGGGCGCCGCCGCTCACTCACCGAGCCCGCCGAGCTCCTCCTCGCACGAGTACCAGATGCCGGTGTGGAAATTCCTGAAGAGGAATCGGTCGTCGCCTGTCTCCCAGCTGTAGAGCTCGACGCCAGGGGGGCCGTTCCCTGCGGCGGCGGCGGCGGCGGCGGCGGCGGCGGCGGCGGCGGGGGCGGCGGTGCCGTTGGCCGTGGCGTTGGCGCCCGAGTTGGGGCAGTTGGCGCTCCCGCCCTGGCCGCAGACCGGCTTGGGCACCCGCTGCGTGCCCTGGCACCAGTGAGTGGTGAGGAAGGCGGTGGTGGCGAAGAGCAGCGCCAGCAGGTTCAGGGCCACGGCCAGGAGCGCTCGGCCGCGGCGGTTCGTCTTCATGCCGCCCGCGCCGCCGGGACTGCGCCGCCGGGGAGCTCCGCGCGCGAAGTTGGCAGCCGGCGCCCCGCGTCAGCGGCCGCTGCCCGCCGCGCCCCGGGGCTCGGGCGCCTGCGATGGGCGGCGGCGGACGCGGCGCTGGCCCATGCCCCCGCCCCCGGGGTGGGGGCGCGGCGCACGGGGGGCGCGGGGGGCGGGCGGTGGCGGAGCGGCTCCTGCGCGCCCGGAGCCCGGAGCGCGAGTGCACCTCGGCGAGGAGCCGCTGGCGCCTGGCAGCGGCCACGGCGCAGGGACGCGCGCCCCTCCGTGGGGAGACACCTGCAGGCGGCCGGCGACACTGTTCTGGTTCCCGCCCTCACTGGGAGAGGGGGCGCCCCACGCCGGGCGCTGGCGGGGGCCCGGCAGAGAAGGGCGCCCCCTAAAGAGACCCGCACCCGAGTGGAGAGTCTGAGAAGCAAAGAGAGTGCCAGAGAAGGCGCTCTCGGAGAAAGAGGCTTCCCACCGGGGACGTGAGGCAACAAAACCAGCCAGGAGGGGTCATCTCACGCAGGAACCAGAGAAGTCCCGCCCTCTGGAGAGAAGGGCAGAGCCTGCTGGGGCTCCCCACGAGGAACATGGACCCGCAGCACGCTCCCCCGGAGGCCCGGTAGGGAGCCCCAAGAAGGAGCCCCAAAGAGTCTGAGCTGCAGAGTTGAGTTTTTTGGGCTTCCCACACCCAAGAAGCAGCAGGGCCCACTGAAAAGGATGCCTCATTACTGATCCTGGAGTTGCAGGACCTGTCAGGAGGGGTACCTCACCAGAAATGCGGGGTTGTAGAGTCTAAAGGGCTTGTGCTTCCCCTGGGGGTCTCCCAGGGAGATTTGGGCTGTGTGAACCAACAGGACAGGCTCCCCTGGCAGGATGTAGCTGCAGTCACCTGGGCTCCTTATCATGGCATGGTACGGCACGAAGGGTGGCAAAGAAGTGTGCCACACCGGATGCCAAGTGTTGGATATGACGAATGGGACTTCCCCATGCAGGCATCCCCACCCACCTGAGATCCTTAGCAGTATGACCCAAGGAGGTACCACACCAGACACAAAGTTGTTGCAGTTATCAGGCAGGGGTGCCCTACAGAGGTTGCCAACCCAGAATCTCCAAGGTGGGGGGTGGGAACAGAAAGGTCAAGAATACTGACTTTGGGGTCAGGCGACCCTGGGGCTTGACCAGCTGTGGGCTTTGAACAAGTTATTGTACTAAACCTTTCTGAGTCTCAGTTCCATATCTATAAAAAGGTGGAGGAATATTGGGCTGTCGGAATGAGATCACACCTGCAAAAAGCACTTGGCACATAGTACGTGCTCAATAAACGCTGGCCATCATTATTATTATTATTAACATCTGAACCAAGATCAGAGGACTAAATTCACACAGACCTTTTCAGGATCTCTTGTGCAAGGTGGGATTGCCCAACTATGAATGCTCCATCCCCACCTCTGCTCTAAAATAACCATGACCCCTGAAGCCCCGTCACACTGCAAAGCACAGCGTGCCCGGATGCCCAGGATGTGCAACAGTTAATTGCATGTTGATTACAAGAGCTCATCTGAATTCTGCCCAAGCTGAGAACTGCTCCAACAGCCCCCTGCTCGTGGAGTGGCAGGGCCTGCAGAATTCAAGGTTAACGGATTATGAATTGCCTTACTCTAGTGGGTGAGCCTGTGCTCCCTGGCAGCTGCTGCTACTTTGCCTGGGGGTAGGTGAGAATAATTGTAGGCAACGTTCCTGGCAGGAACCCCTATGAAGGATGGCCAAGGGTCTCCAGACTTGTTCATTAGATCCCTTTTCTGGCCCTAGGCAAGGCGTTCCCAGCTCTTTTGACGAGGACCTCCATTCAGTATTGAGGGTATTGGTTGAGAGAGAAAATACATCATGGCCAAACAGCTGAAAAGAATTCAGTGACACTTTTAAACGGCCGAGCAATATTCATCGGAGGAGTATCTGTACACAGTTGAAAACCAGTCCCTCGGATGTTGGCTTGAGACAGTGGTTCATGTGCATGTGTGTAGCACTCAGGGACCTACAGGCTGGGAACCCTGTCCTGGGCATTCAGAGCCCAAGTGACATATGTCTCAGGGACCACACTCTCTTAAGAAGTACCCAGAGGAAGCACAGAGGGGTTTGAAATTTCCATCTAAGACAGTCTTGCACTCTCTGAGTGCCCATTGGATGCTCAGCATCAGAGAGAAAAGAGCATGAACAGCATTAATAAGTACGTTGTAGAGTCGGCAGGTGTCAAGAGCCAAGGAGAACAATAAAGCAGAGAGGAGGATAGAAGTGAGGGGAGGAGGGTAGAAGTGAGGGGAGGAGGATAGAAGTGAGGGGAGGAGGATAGAAGTGAGGGGAGGAGGATAGAAGTGAGGGGAGGAGGATAGAAGTGAGGGGAGGAGGATAGAAGTGAGGGTAGCAGATTGTGATTTTAAATCAGGGCTTCAAGGAGATCTCACTGGGAAATTGCCATTGGAGCAAAGGCTTGAAGGAGGGTGGGAGCAGGCCCTGGAGATATCCCAGGAAAGGAGGTTCCAGGAAGAGGGAGCAGCCAGTGCAAAGGCCCTGAGGTAGGGGATAACTGAGAAAGCGGTGTGGCTGGAGATGAGTGAGCAGGGAGAGTAGAGAGGTGATGGGGGGAGGGGACAGGTCATCGTGTGTGGAGTCAGTTACAAGGACTCCAGCATTTACTCTGAGTTGGGTGGGAGCCTGGGGAGGTTCTGAGTAGAGGAGAGACATATCTGACTTGGAGTATAACAGGACCACTCTAGATGCTGAATTAAGAAGGGGGAAACAGAGACCAGCTGGGGGCTAGTGAGTGAATCCGTGCAAGTAATGCCAGCGGCTCAGACCAGGGTGGTTGCAACGAGGTTCTGCATTTGTGTCAATTTTCAAAAGCAGATCCAGCAGGATATGAGGTGGGATGTGTAAGACGCCTTTGAGGTGTTTGGCAGGAGCTCCTGCAAGGACAGAGCTTCCCTGTGCTGAGCCCGAGCAGGTGGGGGCGGGGCGCGGGGAAGCTCCAAAGTTCTGACTGATGTTGCCCTGGACCTTGTACTCGAAGTGAGGATAAGGACCAGGGGGTGGAGATTGTGCCACCAGAGGGCGCCACTGCATGTGTCTACACACCCTTCCGGAACCGAATCCAAACTCATGAGCAAGCCCCTTGGATAGGATACGTATTTTTATCCTCAAATAATGTTACAGTTGCCTTGGGTGTGGACAGGTGTTAAAGAAAAATTATCCATGACACCTGTTAAGACGGTAAGGCAGCCTTTATTCAGGGACCACTGCAAAAGGAGTTTTGCCACAGGAGAGAGATTGGGCTGAACTCTGAACACAGGGACAAGAGGGAATTTATCGCCAAGGAGCAGGGGGGCGGTCGGTGGGCGGAGGAAACCTCAGGGCTGGGGGGATTCTGGCTAAAGCGACTTGACAGGATTCCTGCTGAAGGCGGCCCAGCAGGGTAAGCTGTCTGGAGTGGGGAATGAGGAACTTGATTGGGTTTCAAGGATGAGGGATTCTTGCTAAACTGAACCAGTAGGATTCTTGCTAAAACTGGAGTAAGCCGGCCAAGGACAGAGCCTAAGGTCAGGGCCTAGTTGAGAGAAGGGCTCAGAGGAGCCCGACTAAGCTTTGGTCAAGGAGGGTCTTTGCCTGGGGTGGGGCTGAGGTGGGGAGGGAGCTTGTTTAGGAGGCCAGAAATGTGGGCCCAAGCCCCTGTCCCCTCCTCTTCAGACACTGTCAAAGGCCAAGGCCTCCTGTCTCCCAAGACCCCCGACCAGGGATTGAACCCCGGCCATGGCAGTGAAAGCACCGAGTCCTAACCACTGGACCGCCAGGGAATGCCCCCAGTGCCTCTGTTTAACCTGCTCAAGTACTGCCCTCTGCCGGCCCCAGGACAAAGTCTATATGCCCCAGTTTGCCTTTCCAGGTCCTGTATGGCTGGCCCTGCCCACATCTCAGCCCCTCCCATGCCGCCGACACACCAAGCCACTTTGTGTTTCCTGATAACCATGGCTGGGACAGTCCCCCAGGCCTCGCCCACCTCCCTCCCTCCCCCTCCCTCCGCCTGGATGCCCTCGCTGTGCTGATCCTGTGCGTCCTTCAAAGTGCTGGTCACACATCGCTCCACGCACGGCAGAGCCTTCCTTGGCTCTGTCCTTCTCCGTCTGGCCCTTCATCACCCCTCCTGTGCTGTGATGTCTGTGTTCACGCTCATCTCCCCCACGGGCCTGGGGGTCCCTCAAGGTCACCTCCACCGGCAGCCTGCAGGCCAAGTCTGGCCCATGAGCATGTTTTGTTTGGCCTGGTTGGAATTGGCCTCCACAGGTTGCTAAATTTTCATGAGTTGCCAACATTCAATAATCATGATTTCACATAAAAATCTAGACTTTCAGCTTCTCTGGCAAGATCAAGTTACCTGCCGACACCGGGCCTGCATTTTTGCCTGGCAACCATTGCCAAAGTTCCCCGTAAAGCGGATCACAAGGGACCACAGTCCCACTGGGCCCTTCCATCGTTAGGGACACCTGTGGGGAGCCCCTGGGGGCATTCAAATTTGAAAACCTGGAATCAAGCCCCCAAACATTTTTGATAACACCATTTGGCGCGTCTGTGGTGCTAGAAGTCAGGGTGATGGTTAGTCTCGAGGTGGCATAGTGACTGAAAGGGGCCCCTGGGGGTGGGGCTTCTGGGGGCTGGTCACATAGGTGTGTGCACTTCATGAAAACTCATTGAGCCATACAGTTGGGAACTGTGCCCTCTTTTATATTCAACAAAATTTACCAGAAAAACTGTTGCTGTTAATAATGAAATTCATACTTTTTAGGAACCATGAATATGCTTTGAAGGGACACGACCCAAATGCATCTCACTTTCTACTCGGAGTGGGCTGCTGCAAACACTCTCACCAGCTTCTGGACCTCCTAAGTCACTTCCTGTTTTCTTTTTCTTTTTTTTTTTAAATTTATTTATTTGTTTTTATTTTTGGCTGTGTTGGGTCTTCGTTGCTGCGTGCGGGCTTTCTCTAGTTGTGGTGAGCGGGGGCTACTCTTCGTTGCAGTGAATGGGCTTCTCATTGTGGTGGCTTCTCTTGTTGCAGAGCATGGGCTCTAGGCACGTGGGCTTCAGTAGTTGTGGCACGTGGGCTCAGTAGTTGTGGCTCACGGGCTCTAGAGCACAGGCTCAGTAGTTGTGGCACATGGGCTTAGTTGCTCTGCGGCATGTGGGATCTTACCAGACCAGGGCTCGAACCCGTGTCCCCTGCATTGGCAGGCGGATTCTTAACCACTGCACCATCAGGGAAGCCCAGTCACTTCCTGTTTTCTAAGGCTTCAAAATAAAGCTTGGGAAACCAGAGCATCTCCAGCCTCCAGGCCCTCCTAATTATAGCAAAGGATTAGCCAATTTCCAATTACTGGTGAGGTTTTTTAAACATTGACTCCCAAGGTATCTAAGCCTAATACACACTTTACTCCCTGGTTCAGTTGCCTCTCCAGGGCTTCAGTGAAAGCCGGCCTCGCGACGCTGGTGTGTTTATGAGGCTGCCTGCTGCTTGGGGCCAGTGTTCCCAGGGGAGGAAGGGACCCTGGAGCTCTGTGTAATCAAAGAAGTCCCAGAGTGTGGGGTCTCCAGAGGAGGAAGGAACCCACTTCATTAGCAAGTGATCAACCGGAGTTTTCTTTGAAACTGTCTTAACTCTTCCAACAACTATTCAAGAAGAAGTTAACAGGCCCTGGCTCTGTGCTAGGCTTTCAACGAACAAGACCAACCAGGTCCATACCTTCATGGGGCTATGTTCTAGAAGAGGAGACAGCAATGAGCAAGGAAACCGCTCATACATTCAATAATTGCAGATGGTAAAACAGGATGCGAGCGACAGCAACCAGGGGCCTCACTGAGGAGGGACGGTTGAGCTGGGATGTGTTAGCAGATGTCCCAGATCGAGGGTGGAAGGTCTGAATTTTAATCCTGGCTCTGCCACATCTGGGCCACCCCTACCTCTCACAGCCTCAGCTTTCTCATCCGTAAATGGGGAGGGGGAGGGGGCATCAACACGTGCTGAGCGTCCTCACAGGAGGAGACTTCCATCCCCTGTCACTCTCAACCCTCACAAGGCTAGTTGCCTCCATTTGACAGATGAGGAAACTGAGGCATGGAGGGAGAAGATGCTTAGAGTGCAGGGGGTTGGGGAGAGCTCCTATCCCACAGCCTTGAACATCAACCCAGGAGCTAAGGTCTTACCCCATCAGTGATGAGGATCCAGTGATGACTGTGGAACCTAGAGCATGACACACCCAGGGCTGTGTTTCTGGAAGGTTGCCCAGGGGGCCGGCAGGGTGGGTGGCTGGGAGGTAAGGAGTCCTGGAGGTGTGTCAGGAGGCTCATGCTGTGGTCCACACCTGCTCTGGTGATGAGACGGAAGCCTGGGCTTGTTATCTGGCCGTATTCACAGAGAACAAACAGGCTCGGGCACACATGCACCGCAGGACGTCTACTCAAAAATGTGCTCAGAGGGCTTCCCTGGTGGCGCAGTGGTTGAGAGTCCGCCTGCCGATGCAGGGGACGCAGGTTCGCGCCCCGATCCGGGAAGATCCCACATGCCGCGGAGCGGCTGGGCCCGTGAGCCATGGCCGCTGAGCCTGCGCGTCCAGAGCCTGTGCTCCGCAACGGGAGAGGCTGCAACAGTGAGAGGCCCACGTAACGCAAAAAAAAAAAAAAAAAAAAAAAAAATGTGCTCAGAAACCACAGCCATAGGGTGACCAACAAATCCACCTCAGCTCTGACATCCGGGGCAGGACGGAAGTGAGCCAGTCCTGGAGAGAAGTGGGAGGAGGACAGGAGGGCCTCACACTGGTCCCAGCCATCAGCAGTGATGTCCTCTGGATGACAGGCCAGGGAAGATCTCAGGGGGATGGAGCATGAACGAATCACGAGAAAGAGTGTGGGAACATTTATTTAGGACCGAGGGCACGTCAGGCACTTTGGCCAAAGGGATGTGACTGAACCCTTATGGAATTCTTAATCTCAGCTGGAGAAACTGAGGCTCAAGAAGTAGCAGGGCAGGGGCCGGAGTCCAGGGCCTGGCTGGCTGTCGTCTTCAGGTGAATCAAGTGTCCAGGTGGAAGCCCCATAGCCCACGGACTCCCCTCCTTGTTTCCAACACTCAGTGGGATTTTTCTCAGTCCTCAGGGGCTGTAGCTGGTTTGTTTTACTCCAGTCTTGAAGGGGACAGTGAGGAAGGCTGGGGAGAAAACAGACATTCTAAGGTGTCTCCTGAAACCAGCCCTTCTCGGGCTATCTTTCTGAGTCCGTTTTTCCCACAAGCTGTTTTTTGCTTCCCTCTTCTGCCCCCTAGAGGCTGAGAATGGGGCAGCAGGCTCTGCTTCCCTGGACCCCGAAGAAAGCCCCCTCTCTCCCCATCCACCCTCCACCAAGAAGCTAAAATTGCCTCCACAGCGACCTGAGGGACACCTGGGACTCGATTAGGTGATTGAGAGCAGAGGTCTCCAAGTGGGCATAAAAGTTTATAAATTACAAATATATTACCAGCAGTATAAAGCATATATAAAAACTAAAAGAATTTAAAGGAGGACATAAAGATTAAACACAGCTTTTAAATGTTTTTATTTTATTTACTAACAGTGTAATAGACCTTTTGGCCTTCCTTTATACATTCTTTATAACATATTTTTACAGCTAGCAATGCAACTGCATACCCTTTCTTCAATTTTTTGAAAAACATGGGTTAACACTCTGTGCTGTCGTGATTCAGGAGTCTGGTTCTGTGTAGAGTTACTTCCATACTTGATTTGGCTGTTAGAGCTGAAAAGAGTGCTTTCATTTGGATTTATACAAATATTTCTAAATCCAAATGAAAGAAGCACCTCATGGGCTGTGTTTTCTTTTCTTTTTTTTTTTTTTGCGGTACGCGGGCCTCTCACTGTTGTGGCGTCTCCCGTTGCGGAGCACAGACTCCGGACGCGCAGGCTCAGCGGCCATGGCTCACGGGCCCAGCCGCTCCACGTTATGTGGGATCTTCCCAGACCGGGGCACGAACCCGTGTCCCCTGCATCGGCAGGCGGACTCTCAACCACTGCGCCACCAGGGAAGCCCTGGACTGTGCTTTCTAAACACCAATATTCATATTTTAGTCCCATTCTCAAAATAGGGAACCGTTTTTGGTGAAATCTGGCTAACCTACGTTCATCTTTCTAGATATCCATCACTAAGTTCAGCAAACAAATCGGAAGATTAGTATTCATGTTTTTTTAACAAATGGATTCAAAACCCCCTGAAAGTTTTCTTTTTGGAAGCTTTTTGAAATTGGTTGGAATCTTCCGTTTTCAAGTTCTTGAAGTGTGCAGGCTTGGAGAGTTTCTAAGGGAAACATACTTTCCTTGCTTTTTGGCAATACAAGCTCATAACAATGGAAACATCTCCAAACATCTGCTTTCAAAATGCTCTTTCCAAAGATGTAAAAAAGCAGTTACATTCTCTCCCATTGCTTAAGAGTTACCTTCCTCCTAGAGGAGCAGATTAGGTGCTTTGTTTTCAGGGGGGCAAATAGTGGACAGTCACGTGTCACCCCAGAAGAGGTCAGCGAATGTGGGCGCTTGTCTTTAAATACATGAGCCTCATCTCCAGACTCAGCAGCTGTTTGAAGTCACACTCAGGGTCCCTCCCCATCTCATAACAAAGTATCACTGAAGAGTCTTCTATGCAAAGTTCTTGTTCTTAGTAGTAATAATATAAATCATAAGTACGGTGATAGAGAAGAGGGACTCTGTGTCAGGCACTCTGTAAGCGGGCTCAGACGGATTAACTTACTATATCCACGAACAGCCCTGTGAGGCAGGTCCGATTCTAGACCTTTTTGACCGATGGAGAAACTATGGCACGGACGTGGCAAAACCATGAGAAGCCAACTGGACAGCACGTTTAGGACATCGTTGTTGTGACTGACAGATGATACTGGCAAAGGGGAGACTGTTGATGGGGCCGGTGTGAGAACATGGGGACCCTCAGACTTGGGATCCAGAGCTTCCCCCACCACCCAGGAGACACCATAAGCTTCTAGCGGATTTGAGTCCAGGCCTGTGGTTTCGGCACAGCCGCAAGGGACACCCACACTCTGATGGGAGGCGAAGGACACAGAACTCACTGAAAAAGGGTGAATCTTGCCTGTGCTCGCACTGCCTTATCTTCCTCGGGTTTCTGATCAAGACATGTGTTCTGGAGCCTCTTACCTTTACCACACAATCTGTTAAACAGTAGAGATGCTCACACACACACACACACACACACACACACACATACACAACTGCCTGACACTCCTTTTATTGGTTTAGTCTCCCAAGTAAAGCAAAGAGAAAGACGATTTATTGAACATCTACTAAGTGCCATATGGTGTACCCAGACCTTTATACGCATGACCTCGTTTTTTCCTTGCAATAGCCCTATGAGTCAGGGGCCCTTGTATCCCCATTTTATAGATGAGAAAACTGAGGCTGAAAGAGGAGTTGACCTGCCCAAGGTCAATGGCAGAGCTAGAGTTCAACCCCAGGTATGTGACTCCCGTTCCTGTGGCCCAGGATACCTTGACCTGGCAGCCATCACTTCTGGAAGTTCCACCTGGCAACTCTCTGAGTGGTCAACTCTGTTCTGTGTGCTGGGAGGGGGTTTTGTTTATTTGTTTGTTTTTTTGGTTTTCCTAATGGAATAAATTTTATATGTAACATTGTGTAGAGTTTTTGAGCAGAAAAGAATTCTACCGAGTTAGAAGAGGGTTTCGTTAAAATAGGTGAAGGCAGTGAAGCATGGAGAAACAGAAGTAGGAAGAATGGGATGTATTCCATTCGTGTCTCCCCAGGAGTGAGGAAAACCAAACACTGGGTTCAACCCAGTGCAAGGGAGAGAGCTCCCTCATTGGGGTAAGTTTATCATGAAGAGAAAATCTACCGCCTGACCAGCACCCCTGAGGGGAGGCTGCCCCAGGAAGGGACTTGGCTGGGGTTTGTGAGCCAAGGGTGGGCACACAGGGGGTGGATTTATGCTGTTGAGATGAATAAATGAGGTAGATCCCATCCTTGGCCCCCATTCTTTATCCATCCTGTATCTGTACCCTTTGCCATTTTACACTGTCCTTCCACAGTGGGCGGGGCCTGCTTCCCTGCCTCTTGACTTTGGACACGGCTTTGCCGAGAGCATGAGGTCAAGATGTTGGTGGCTTGGTCCTCAGTCTAGGCCTCATGAGATCTTGCAAGTTCCCACTTGCACTTCTGTCGTCGCTGTGATCAGAACACACCTGGGCTAGGCTGCTGGCCCCAGGAGGGGGACCTTGACTGACAGCCCCTCCTGATTCCCAGATACATGACCAAGCCAGCCAAGACCAACAGACCTCCCTCGCCAAGTCCAACCTGCCTGGATTCCTGACCTCACATTCTCACACCACACCAGCTCTTTCTTAGATGATGGGGAAGTTTCTCTTTCCCAGAAGCCCCAGCAGATGGCTCTTGACGTCTCACTGTAGACAGAGAGAATGGGATCCTCCGACTGGCTTAAGACAGTCAGGACCCACCCCTGGAGCTGCGTCTGGGGTCAGTCCCTGCCCAGACATCATGGAGGAGACAGAGAGAGGTGGCTACAATTATCTATTGCTGTGTTAACAACGTGCAAAACTTAGCAACAATTACTGTTTCTCATGATCCTGTGGGTTGGAATCTAGGCAACTACACTTCTCTCTCCTGGTACCATTCGTGGGCTGCAGTCTTCTGATGGCTCGACTAGGCCCTAGGATCGATGAGGAGCTCACCTGTACACCTGGAAGCTGGTACTATGCTCGGTGGGGTGCCTTAGTTCATCACGTGAGCCCCCCCTCCAGTCAGCTAGACAGGGCTCCTGTTTTGCGTGTGTCTTGGAGGTCTTAGAAGGCACAGGTGGAAGCCACAAGGCCTCCTAAGCTCTGCCCTAGGCACACACATGGAGTCACTTCCAGGCATTCTATTGGTCTAAGCATTTCTGCCCAGATCTAAAGGGAGAGGGAGTATTGCAAAGGGCTGGTAGGTCTGCAAACAATCCCCACAGGTGATTAGGGCAGATACAAGAGAACAGATTCTGGATGGCCAAAATGGCCAATGACCACCACGAGAGGGCAGAGGGAAGCAATGGCAGAGAGGCCTTCCCGGGCAGTGGGCGGATCTTTCTGCCCACGGGTGCCCTGGCGACTCAGCAGGCAATGCCCCTGGAGACAGTGCTCGTGTCAAACACAGGAATGTTCTGGGACCTACGCCCGGGGATAATCTTTGAGATCAGGACGGTAGGGGCTGGGATTACATGTCTCCCTCACTAAATTGAGTCATGAAACTTTTATTAAGGGACCTAGCTTGTCAACGTCAAGAAAACAAGGCAACTCTGGGCAGACCCATTAAAAGCAAATCCTTCTCCACTATCGCCATCGCCGGTCCTGGAGGAATTGTGAAATGACAGGGTGAAGAGGCGGGTCGGGGGTGGCAGAAGGGGCTGTCTCATCTGCTAATTACATGCAAAGTGCTTTCCCAGGCCCCTAAGAATGCAGGCACAGCAGCCACATCCAATTTCCCAAGGTTTCTTCGCAGAAAACTGCCTCCTTCACAGACACGCGTGACAGCTGCTTCCATCAGACACGGGAGTGTGTACCCAGCCACTTCTCCATCAACCAAGAAGGAGGGTCAAGTGTGGCTACGTCATTTCCGGAACCTGAACACCCCCCTCCTGCCCCCTCTGACTGAAGGCCTCAGGGACCCAGACCTCCTAGCTGGAGAGACCCTCTGGGCCCCCTGGACCACTCTGCTCAGGGAATGGGGCCACACAAAGCCCCCACTTGGAAGACTATGATGTCACCCACATCCAGATTGGCCATCTCGTAGATATGTGTTGCTGGTCAAGCAACTTAGCCCCTCTGAACGTAAGATGGGTACGACAGTGTCCACTTAACCTATGGAAAACTCCTGGTATGACTTTTTTTTTTTTTTTTTAATGTGAGCCAAGATTTTAAATCAGGAGATAGAATACAAATAATTGGATTCTCCAGCTTCTTAGGGACAATCTAAAAGTCTGCCAGCACTGGGCCTGCATTCCCAGCTGGCAGAACTGGCTGGAACTGAGTAACTGTTTTAGATAGGATACAGTCTCTCCACTTTGCCACAGTCCCCACCACTCCCTATTGTCTTACATCAGATCTACTTTGCTCATTCCTACCCCTGACCTAATCCCAGCAGGCACTGGAGTTTGCCACCACTGGGTTAGAATTTTAGTTCCACTGTCCTCAGAGCTCTACCAGATCGTTATCCCAGGATCCACTGTCACTAAACCAACAGCTCAACATCTGATCTTTGTAGGGAGCCGTCATTGCCTCCTTCTGCATCCTCCATCGCTCCAGCCACCAGGGGACTTGGAAACCACCTCCCTAGCCAGGCATCTGAGTGACCGGATCAGCCTTCAAACGTCCTTGTTCCTCCCTGTGGCTGAAGATCCTGGGGTGAGGCCTCTGCTTTCAGCAGTTTGCAGGGCCCCAGAATCCAAGTCTGTTTTACTCCTCCAGGCGCTTAGTCTGCAAATGGTTTCATCTCGGTCTCTGGGCTACTTGACTGGAGCATCCAGCTGCCGTCTCTGATGTTTCAATCTTTCAACAAATCCCCGTCGAGCCTCTGTTACAGGAAGCAGCAGACCAAGGCGCATGGGCCAAATCCAGCCCTCCACCTGCTGCATTCTGCCCACAAGCTAAGAACAGTTTTTACATTTTTTAATGGTCGAAACAAAATCAACGTAAGAATCATATTTTGTGACACATGAAAATTATATGAAATTCAAATTTCAGTGTCCGCAAATAATGTTGGATTGGAAAGTAGCCATGCCCTTTCATTTCCATGTTATCTGTGGCTGCCTGCGGGCTCCAGGGCAGTGTTGGGTTGTCGCAACAGAGACGTACGGCCCACAGCCCACAGAGCTTCAAATGTTTGCTCTCTGGCCCTTTCCAGAGAAAGCCTGCTGCCCCCTGCTCTGCTACATTCCAGGCCCTGTTCTGGGTATTGGCGCTACAGAACTATTTCCGCTGCCTGGTGCTGCATAACAAAGTACCACAAATTGAGCGACTTAAAACAACAGAAATGTATTCTCTCTGAACTCAAGGTGTCGGCAGGGCCATGCTCCCTCCGGGGGCTCCAGGGGAGGATCCTTCCTTGCCTCTTCCAGTTTCTGGTGGCTCCCGACATTCCTTGTGGCCGCATCCCTCCAATCTCTGCATCCCACCTTCCCCTCTGGGTACATCTTTTGGAGACACTCATCACTGGATTTAGGGCCCACTGGATAATCCAGGGTGGTCTCATCTCTAGATCCTTAAGTATATCTGCAAAGACCCTTTTTAAAAATAAGGTCGCATTGGGCTTCCCTGGTGGCGCAGTGGTTGACAGTCCGCCTGCCGATGCAGGGGACACGGGTTCGTGCCCCGGTCCGGGAAGATCCCACATGCCGCGGAGCGGCTGGGCCCGTGAGCCATGGCCGCTGAGCCTGCGCGTCCGGAGCCTGTGCTCCGCAACGGGAGAGGCTACAATGGTGAGAGGCCCGTGTACCACAAAAAATAAAAAATAAGGTCGCATTTACAGGTTCTGGGACGTGGGCATATCTTTGGCTGGAAGGGGTCATCATTCAACCACTACAAGTGGTTTATTGCCTTCTAAAATCTTCCACTCTTTTGAAGGGAGATTAATGATAACCACTTACCACCCCCCCCAAAAAAAGACCCTAACAGGTCAGGTGTTGATGAGAGCTGTAGGTGAACTACAGGGAGGTGAAGCAGATGGAGAGGAGGCTGAGCAACAACCACCCCGGGGGGTGGTTGAAGGTGGGAGGGGAAGCCCTAACCCGCAGGGGCCGGGGGGGACTGGAGGGAGGCGGCGAGCCACCCGAGCCCGGTCCCCAGGGTAGGGGAGGAAAGCTGAGGCTCAAGAACAGGGGCCTGAGGCCTGCCCCAGGGCAACAGGCCACGCCCGGCCTGGAGGGTTGGAAAGGCAGGAGCTGCTCCACCACCCACTTAACTGCTGGGGCACCAAACAGCATCGAGTCCTCAAGCCCACTCACTCTGATTTTCTACTCTGCTAACGGGAAGGTGGAGACTTCAGGCGCCGGTGACAACCTGCTGTGTCCTGGTGGGGATGGTAAAGGTCAGATGTCACAGGTAAGGGTCTGGCACGCAGACACACTTAGCTTCAGACACAGGATTCAGTCGGTTTCGGATATTCAGTCCTGAGGGGACCATGATCATCTAATAGTGGCCTTTTAGTCTGAGGATCCAAAGTCCAAAACAAGACCTGGATGTCCCTCCCCCAACCCCATAAAGACGTCTGCCTCCCCCCAGAAGCAATCTTGGAAAGAAGAGG
This sequence comes from Orcinus orca, assembly GCF_937001465.1. Classification (NCBI taxonomy): domain Eukaryota; kingdom Metazoa; phylum Chordata; class Mammalia; order Artiodactyla; family Delphinidae; genus Orcinus; species Orcinus orca. The sequence goes on from NC_064574.1 coordinate 71,080,448, forward strand.
GATGAGGGGGAAGAGAGACCTCTTTAGACAAGACACTTTCAGTGGGGAGTTTGACAAGTCTGCCATGGACAGCTGTGCAGGTTGTTCACCATCCAAGAAGGCCTGGCTAAGGGAGCAAGTGTGGGGTGAAATCTTGCTTACACTCCACTCTCCTGGTGCAGAAGTGCCCCTATTTGGAGGAAGAGGTGCCTTTTGAAATTCTCACAAAACTTGTCTGAAGTTTGAACTTTAATGGAATATTTTATCCAGAAGAGCCTGTTTTAAATCTGGAGAGAATGATTTCTGTTTAATGGGAAAATTTTTTAAAAATACATTTTTCCGGCCACCAGTTTTGCAGTGTAAAATGAGATGATTTCTAGAAACAGGTACGTTTTGTGTACATCTGAGTCAGGTCAGAGCACAGAGTATATTCTGTCCGTCACCTCACACATGCGCACTGTACACACACACACACACACACACACACACACACACACACACACACACATTCTCTCTCTCTCTCTCTCTCTCGTAATTATGATGATATGAAGGACATGGACCACTTTCTTGAGGGCAGGACCCATGGTTATCCACGCGTCAGGCCTAGTCCTCGACCCAGTACTGGTCACAGTATAAACCCTCAGTGAATGTCTGGTGATGGACCGGCAGACTGAACAGGTAAGTGGTGCATAAGCGATACACACCTTTGAGCTGAGCGTGGGTCAGACACGCAGCGTTCTATTAAGGGAAACCTACATAGCTGGCCTTTGTTTGGCTCCACAGCCCCTGTGCACAGAGAAACCCCAAGGAGCCGTGTGCTCAGGGACGGACCGGAGTGCCCAGGGTCTCCCAGAAGTGCACTCCACCTGGGTCATCTATACAAACTGGATTCTGCAAATAGCTCTCAAAGCCGCCAGAGGAAGCAGAAGCAACTGTGTGGAGCATACTGTGCGTCAGGAAGCAGTCCTCTCCTCACATGCCCAGGCTCTAAAACCAGAAAGGGATGGGACCCGGCAGACCCAGTGAATCTGGGCCCCCAGGGACCCTGACTCCTGGCTCTCAGCTTCCCACTGTCCCCACAGCCAGCTCAGGCTCTGGCTCTGGGACTCCTCCAGCAGTTCCATCCACAAGCACTTCCTCTCAGGAAGAACAAATCCGACTCCAGGCACAGCAGCCACAGCACCTCTGGCAGGGAACAGAATTTGGAATCCCGTAGACCTGGTTTCCCGCCCTGCCACTTACAAGCTGTGTGACCTCAGGCAAGCCACATAACCCCTCTGGGCCTCAATGTCCTTCAAGTTCAAGGGTGACAGTGACAAATGTCCTGTCTCCTCGCTCAGCAGAATATGAGCTTAGGGGACGTCTCTGGTGGTCCAATGGCTAAGACTCCACGCTCCCAATGCAGGGGGCCCGGGTTTGATCCCTGATCAGGGAACTAGAACCCACATGCCGCAACTAAGGATCCCACAGGCCACAACGAAGGTCCCACGTGCCACAACCAAGACCTGATGCAGCCAAATAAATATTTAAAAACAGAGAGAAAGAAAGAGAGAAAGAAAAAAGAAAGAGAAAGGAGAGAAAGAAAAAGAGGGGAAGAAAGAGAAAGGAAGGAAGGAAGGAAGGGAGACAGAAAGAAAGAGAGGAGGGGAGGGAGGGAGGGAGGGAGGCGGGAGGAAACGAGCTTAGGAATGGCTGACAGGAGCACAGAAGCTTCCAAGGCCCCTCAGCATGCCGTTTCCCCAGTGAGGCTGAGCGGAGGCTGGCTCCTCCGTGAGCACGGGCATAGCAGAAAGAACGCAGGCTCTGGAACCACACAGACCTAAAACTGGACCCCAGCTTTGCCCATGACTTGCCGTGTGGCCTTGGGAAATTCACTTCCCCTCTCTGCGTCTCAGTCTCCTTATCTGTTAGCGTTTGCTCTGAAAGCAGCGGATCCTAAGGGCTGGGGTGGGTGCCTGCAGAAAGCAAGCCCTGGGCAGCGTCTGGAAGGCAGTGGTGGTCTGTCTCGTCCTGCAGCGGAGGAGGCGGGAACCATTTTTGGAAATGCCACAGTACAGATCAGTAAGGTAATAACAGCCCCCAGAGTGTCCTCGGGGCTCCCAGCCCCTCCCCAGGTAGGCTCAGCAGGGGGAAGCTGGAGATGCTGTGCACATCCTTCTCTGGAGTCCGAAACACTTCTACTCCAGTGGCGTTCAGAGGCTGGAAGCAAGGTCGCAGCGACTCCAGGGGAGCTCAGGGCTTGGGCAGAGAGAGGCAGGGCATGGGCGGGTTGCAGCCTCTGGACCTCAGGCCCCACCTCGGCAAAGTGAGGATAAGTCTTCCTCAAGGGCTCCGAGATTGGACAGTATCTGTCTTGGTTTTTCCGGAAGGAGCCGCCCCTCTGGACGAGTCTCTAGCCTCAGGCCCCAAGCTAACTCCAGACACCAACGTGGGTCCAAGAGCTGAGGGCCCAGATTACCTCCTACAATGTTCCAGAGGCCACTTCTACCTCACTGGTCCCCGTCACGGCTTAGGCAGAAACAGCCAGACAGCTGGGGTCTCTAGGGGTCTGTGACCCACCAAAAGGTGTGTATCTGCACAGAGGCCTAAGGGGGCAAAACCCTGCCACACACATAACAAACATCATGTTGTACACCCTGGAAGAGGTGTGTGCATGTACATACACACAAGGAAAGGTCTGGAAGGCCACCCACTGAGTCCTTATAATGACTTAAGAAACTTCTATGTTCTTTGTTTCTCTGAAAGGAACATGTATTGTTTGCACAATAAAGAGAAGGAAAACTGGAGCTGCTGGATGTGTTTAAATAATTAATCTTTCACCCTCCTGGCCCCCCACTGCGGGCACCACACAGGGCTCTTGGCGTAGACCCAGGAGGCCGCATAACCCATGTCTGTGGTGAAACCCACCACCCCACCTAGGGCCCGAGCCAATCAATTAACATGGCTTTTAAAAGATGTTTCCAAATGATGCAGACAGGGAAGAGCGGAAAAGGGAGTCCCTGAGCTGAAGAAATCCTTCACTGAAGAGCCGTTCTCTCAAGTGCTTTTCCCTAAGGAGCCTGAAAGTAAGGCCAGGCGTTCTGAGAAGACACCAAGGACGCGGCTTCACTGTGTTAAAAATTAGCGCCAGGAGAGACCTCAGTGTGACTCCAGCTTCCTCCTTTGAGGAAAAACCCATTTAGATACATCTGGAAAATCCTCACGCACTCAGTGTTTTGGGGGCACCTGCTCCAGGCCCTACACTGAGCGCTGGGGACACAGATGCTCCCCTGCCTTTAAGGAGGTCTCATCCCGGCGGGGGACAGAGGCGCCGTATGGTTAGCAAGGAAGCCTCGCTGTCAAGGAGCGTGCAGGAGAGCTTCTGAGTGGAGGACCTGGAGGAGGGCAGCCAGCTCAGGTCCAGAGGGTCAGGGAAGACCCCAGCTTTCCCCTGGAGCTGGTGTGGGGATGAACCAAATTGGTCAAACTGCAACCACCAAAATGCTGGCTGTGCAGAACACGATGTTGCTCGTCATGTTTCTCTCAGTGCTGGGGACCAGCTCAGAGTCGATCCCTCCTGATGAGCCAGGCAGCTGCACCTGAAGCTGAAAGGAAGGACGCCGGGGATCGTCTGTCTTCCAGACACTACAAGCCTCCCAGGGCCGGACACTTTCTCTTCCAGGACTAGGGAGAACAGAAGTCCCAGTTTACACCTGTCGCCCCAGAGTTACTGTGATAATGTCTCTTTTCACTCAAGACATCCGGGTTTGGGGAAAAAAAAATTATAGTCATCCTACCCATCTGTCCACCAAAGTTTCATGGCAATCTTCAAATGTCTCCGGTCAGCGCCAGCCTGGTTGCCAGCCTTAAGATGCCGTCACAAGGTGTCTTCAGCCTTCCTCTGCCCACTCGCCCAGAGGCGAGACCTGCTCAGATGATCGTCACCTGTAATGAAGTCTCCCCTGATCCTCAGCCCTCCCCTGATCCCCTAGTTCTACAACCCTCTGTCCATCTTCTGGACTCCCAACCTTGATCACAGTCCTAAGTACTTAGATTCTGCAACAATCTGTTTGCCTTTCTCCTCACTGGTCTGTGAGTTCCTTGCAGACACAGGCTGTGTCTTATTAATCTCCAAATCCTTCCCTCGCAGCCCAAGCACCTGCCTTATGGAGGCATTTGGTAAGTCTGTAAAATTGACGAGCCACCACCAACCATGGCTCCTGTCAAGGTCCCTCTCCCTGGCCCCAGCTGCCTGGCAGAGGTGTCACTTGGGGACACTAACATTGCTCAGAAGTGGGCAGGAGGCCTGGTTAGGCTGCCACTAACCAGCCAGGAGGCCCTGGGGCTCAGGGTCCCCAAGATCCACAAAATTAGGGGCTGATTTGGTCAAATGGTCTCAGTGGAGCCTTACAGCTCAGACATTTTGCAACTCTGAAGTCTGTAACTTTCATCCTTCTTCTGAATAGAAATCAGGCCCCAGTGATATCACAAGCCTCAAAAATATTTGACCCAGCAGTTTCACATGTAGGAACTGAACCTATGGAAATAATCACACAAGTACCAAGATTTATGTACGAGGACGTTCACTGCAGCAGCATTTGTAATAAGAAAAACTATAAACAAATCATGGTATAGCCATATGATAGAATACTGCCAAAAACTGCAAGTGTGTGTGCCTGACACCCAGTGAGGCCAAACGGAAACATCAGAGTTTGGAGCAGAGAAAGGTTTATTGCAGGGCCACGCAAGGAGATGGGTGGCTCACGCCCCCCAAAACCCCAAACTACCTGAAAGCTTGCAGCAAAGCATTTTAAAAGGTGAGGGAGGGGTGTGGCTGGTTGTTACAAACTTCTTGGTGCAGGAATCCTTTGTCCCCATAGGTCAGGTCACCATGTTCCTGTAAACCTCCAACAAGCCAAGTATTATTCTCTGTTCTGCAACATTTTATCTCTGTATGAGCAGAAAAGTGTAATACTCTTTAACAGGTATAGCCCTTGGGACATTGGGATTGACATATATACACCTGTTGATACTACATATAAAATAGGTAGCTAACGAGAACCTTCTGTGTAGCACAGGGAGCTCTACTCAATGCTCTGTGGTGACCGAAATGAGAAGGAAGTCCAAAAAAGAGGGGATATATGTATCTATACATATAGCTGATTGTAAAGCAACTATACGCCAATTAAAAAAAAAAAAAAGGGGGCTTCCCTGGTGGCGCAGTGGTTGAGAGTCCACCTGCTGATGCAGGGGACACGGGTTCGTGCTCCGGTCCGGGAAGATCCCACATGCTGTGGAGCGGCTGGGCCAGTGAGCCATGGCCGCTGAGCCGGCGCTTCCGGAGCCTGTGCTCCGCAGTGGGAGGGGCCACAACAGTGAGAGGCCCGCGGACCGCAAAAAAAAAAAAAAAAGGTATAGCCTTGAGAATAGGCTGTCCTGTATATTTCAGGCTATGGGCAACATTCTTAACTGGAAGCAAAGGCAACAGAACACAAAGATTAAAGTAAAAGAAACAGATCTAACATGGAGTCAGATTTGTTCTTCCCTATTACAATACCATCCACCATTAAAAATCATGTTTTAGTAGAATATTTAACAACATGAGAAAATGGTCATGTTAAATAAATCAAAAGGAGACTACAAAAACAGGACCTCTATTTAAAAAAAAAGGAAAAGGAAAATCATACATGTTTGCAGAGAAATAGGGAAATGTTGAAAGAAAATTCACCAAAATACTAACACTGGTTTTCTCTGGGCACTGGGATTAGATGACCCTATTTTTTTTTTTCCTGCATTTTTTACATATTCTTCTACAACATTTTGTAGTTGGAGGGGGAAAAAAGGCTGTTAAAAAATGTCAACCCTCCGTTGTGTGAGGCCAATGGTAGGCAATGGAAGAAAATGCCATAAATTGTGAAAACCAGAAAATTTCATCAGAACCCTTCCCAAAGCCAGCGGCTGTGCCTTTGGCAGATGTAAATGACATAAACCAGAGGAAAAGCAGGACATGGGCATCAAATGGAGCCGAGACAAACTCCTTGCACCCAAAGGTGGCAGGGAAAGCAGCCCACCTCATTGAAAACCCCCAGCCATTATCTGACCTAAAGGCTCCCTCTTGTCCATCTCTATCCTTTCCCCATCCCCTTCCTCAGATCACAAAGACAGTTTCTGGATTTGCCAAGGGCCTGAGAACTTATCCAATTCCACCCAGGCGTCCTAAGGCCTGCTCTGTACCAGGCCCTATGTGGGGCGCTGCAGTCAAGAGAAATCGGATCAAGACCTGTCTGACCTCCCTCCCAGGGGAGGAACCCTTCCTGCAGGTCATCCAGCCTCTTCTTGTCCACCTCCAAGGACTGGGAGCTCACTACAATCCATGCAGCTGGGGCCGCGCCCATCAGTCTTAGAATAAAAATCCTCCATCCCAGCCCACCTTACTCCTCAAGGCCTTTCCTCTACCATCCCAAGTCCTGCCTTGTGTTCCATCCAAGGGTGGGGCTCACAGGCGACCAAACCCATTCCCTCACCCCCTCGGTCATTAGGCATTCAAAAAGCCCTTTCATCATCTCGGGCACAGGCAGTGCTCCCGGCCTTGCCTAGCAGGCAGGTGAGGTGGTGTTTATAGCCCAGGAATAACTGGATGCTAATTCCCTTCTGTTAAAGGGCGACTGAAGTTTCAATTCCCTCCTCTATGAACTCTGAACTGGGGCTAGCTGCAGCTGGGAGGCTGTGACTGACGCGGAGCAAGGGGCTATGTGCACGTGTGCGCGTAGCTCAAATCCAGCCCACATCCCCACTCCCACCAAAGTTATTCTTATAAAGAAAGGCCTCAGAAGTAGAAGCCATCAGCCCCCAACTCCCTCCCCAGTTCTGTCAATGAGCCTTCGCATAACACCCCTACCCTCACTTTCAGGTGAGCAAACCTCTTCCTGTCAGGCGTGGTGTTCCTCATTAGAAGCAACCCCAGTCCTGTCTGTCCAGTCCCTGTCACACCTAGAGCAGGAGGAGCTGCCGATCCGTTACCCTAGAAACTTCACGGACAAGTGCCATTTCTGCACGTGAACAGCTGGTCAAGGCCTCACATCTCTGACACACCAGCAAGCCCTGAGTCCCACCCACTCCTCGCCCCTCACACAGCTACACCCTCCCTCCCCTCCCCAACCCCCATTCTCAGACAATCCATTAAGAGACCTTCACCTCCCTGTTGTCCTCAGGCGAGACTTCGGTCTGTTGAGGGGTCCACTCTCTGGGAGGGGGAGCAGTGGGAGCCCACGTTTTGAGAAGCAGGGGTGTGGACACCACCTGGACTCCAGGCCCACCTCCACCACTAGGGTAGATGTCAGACCAAGTCCCCCACCATCCCTGAACTTGAGAAAGAGGGACCCTGCGTCTTCTGACTGTTATAAAGATGTTGTCGAGAAGAGGACGGGATGTAAGTTAGTCCTCCTCGGAGGGGCTCCCCCGGGGCACCGACACAGGCCTCACCCCTTGCTGCCCAGCACCCTGCCAGGACGCTCCCCTTCACCTGGATGCTGGCCCTTGAGGAAGTTTTGAGTGGAAAAGAAGCTCCCTAACCAGCGTTTATATAACAACAACATAAGCATTTTATTTTTTCATTAAGCTTCTTAGTTTCTTAGTATCACAATGGAATGATGAGAAAACAAGAACAACAAAAAAAAACCCCACGGGTCTGCAAATCTCTGACAAACAGCAGAGACTTCAAGGCATTGAGGGGGAGGGAGGGAGAGGCCTGACAGAAGTGCCAAAGTAGTTCCAGCATCAGCCTCTCCTTAGCCAGCTGGGCCGGGGTGGGGGGGGGGGGGGGGTGGAATGGTGAGAAGGTGGCACTGTCACAGCTGTCCTTGGCATTTCTGCCTCGTGACTGATACACGCATGATCTGCACGGACCACCCCACAGGGTTTCCCGTTGCCTCCCCGGTACCTGGCCGCATGATCCCTGCCTGCTCCAAACCCCTGGACACCCCGGAGCCAGTTCTGCTGGGTGGGTGGCAGGAGAGGAGCGTGGAGGGGGGTGAGGGCAGGCGACACCGTTCCGGGTGTGAGAAGCCGAGGAGTGGCCGAGGCCCGCCCGGGAGACACCCGTGGCAGCAGGCGGAGGTGGTGCAGGTGGCGGCGGCAGGAGTCCACGTCCCTTGGGCGGTGAGCAGGCCACACCTAGAGCTTCACGGTGCCAGGGGGCAGGCTGTCATTGCAGAGTCTGTAGTAACGCAGGTCGTTGACCAGCCTGTGCACACTCTGGGTGAACGAGGGCAGGTCCTGGAAGGCAGGGGCACAGCTGCAGCCCAGCCCCACCCAACACCCAAAATCACCCCCACCCCACCAGCCACTCCTGTCCCACAGGGCGTCCGGAGCTCTGAGAACATTTGACAAAACACGAAACTTCACTCACTCTTGCCCCACGTGTCAGCAAAGGCACGGTGGGAGAAAAAGAACAACAGCTGATACCGCCCTAGTGCCCACCACGTGCCAGGCCCTGTCCCAAGCAATTCAGAGACAGAAGTTGTTCAATCCTCACTGCCAGCCTGCGGTGCAGGTTGTTAGTACCGTCATTTGAAGGATGAAGAAAGCGAAGCGCAGACAGATTAAGAAACCTGCCCCAGGTTACACAGTCAGGAAGGGAGGGGATCCAGACTGGAGTCGCTCCCGAGCACGGATACGGCTCCCCTCCACCACGGCCGGCCGAGCCACATCTGCAGAACCCTTCTCCACCCAGGGCTCCAGGCAGGCCCTGCCAGTCAAGAGTCACAGTGGCCCGTATGTCTCATGACACCGAGCCTGCTAGGCCGCAGAATACAAACAGAGAAGGCCCCTCACAGCAGGAGGCCCAGATTCAACCATGGACCACTACAGGACCACCCGAGGTCTGCTTCTTCATCTCTGGATTGGGATTACTGAAGGCTGGATTGCAGGTCCACAGGCAAAGTAACATCAACGGTGCCTGTCCACACCCCCTAGGCAACCTGGCTAACCTCTCCTCCTCTTCAAACTTTAGCTCAAAGCCTGCCTCTTCCAAAAAGGCCACTCGGATACGTCCTATTTCCTGGCTCCAGTGGGCTAGGTCGGGGCCTCTGCTCCAAGCTCTCTGAGGCCCTTGGCTCACCCTGCCTGTGGACAGTGAGGGCAGGCTCTGGAGCCAGAAGCCCCAGCTCCAGATCCCGCTTCCTGGCTCCACCAATCCCAAGTTCTGTAATTGCCAACCAACTGCTGCCCCTTCTGAGCCTGGGTTCCTCTGTGAAGTGGGGTTAAACAACAGGACCTACACTTCAGAAGGCTGTTGGAAGGCTATAAAAAAGCCGAGGCAAATACGGTGCTTGGCTCAGTGTGGTCCACAGAGGGCGCTGTTGCCCATCTTCCCAGCAGGACTCCTTAAAGGCAGGGAGGCACGAGCTCCTGGACACCTGGCACAGGGCTGGAGAAGAAGCCAGCTTCAAATACACAGTGGATGGATGAATGAATGAATGAAGGCGCTGATTCCTTTACTTATTTCATCCTCAAGAAAACAAACCAAGGGATATTTTTAAAATCAGTGGTGCCAAAATGCCAAATTCGAATGTCTTAAATGGAACATGGCAGTATATTTCTGCATTTTTAATACGCACCCCAGGTGCTCTGATGCATACCTATCAATAGCTTTGAAAACCACTGCTTTAAATCAAGAAGTTGACTGAGAATGACATCATTAGAAGCTGATCATTAAATATTAGGATTTGGCCTCCAGGATAAGGATGACAAAATACCCAACTGGCTGAAGTGAACTTAACGAAGCTCAGGAGAAAACAAGATCAACGCCAGGGAGAGAAAGTTTCCAAGACAAGGGAAAACAGGAGCTGAGTCTAAGAAAGAACGACCCTGACACGTATCACAGACGAGACAAGCAAGGAAGACGAAGAGTTTGCTCCAGCAAGAGCAACACGCAACCCTGGACGCTGAAGTGGAACGTGGATGGGCTGTTCTCGCACGGCGGTCGGGTCAACACCACCAAGAGGATGTGGGAGAAAGAGAAGGTGTGAGTGGCTGAAAGACGAAAATTACTTATTCGATAGGAAAAGTTCCAGGAAGAGCCTCTTGGCGGGCGAACAGCCAAGACTTACAGCAGCTGAAACTGGAAGGAGGAGGACAGATGAGGGCCCAGCAACGAGGCCTCAGGACAGGAGAGGCTGGGCACCACGGGACCCAGACACACTAGCAACGATGGCTTCACGTGCATCCACAGACCTCACCACCCCAGTTCCCACTCAAGGGGCTGCCCAGGCGGAACAGCCCACCTGACCGTCTCTGGGTGGGCAGCGGGAGGCAAGAGCATGAGCACTGTGAGGCTCCTCCCAGGGCCTGGCAGCAGGTCAGCCCCACTGAGCCTGGCATCTGGAAGAGCCCAGGGCCCCACCGCTAAACCCTGATGCCTGGGCTCCCAAGCATCAGTCTTCATGGCCTGTCTGCAAGTCCTGGCCGTACTGGCTCACAACCCAGAAGAAACAAGAGCTGGGCCCCAGTCAGAGGTGGGCTCGACAGGGTGCAAAGAAGCTGAGACAAATCAGGCGGACGGCTGGGGCCAGAACCGGGCCCAGTAGCTGAGACAAAGAATATACGTGCTGCAGAGGCCACCACTGGGGGACAGCGTGTGCCCCTCAATCCAGCCACGGCACCGAGTCATCCAGGAGCCGCACGAGCTACAGTGGAGCTGCCGGGGGCACAAAGCACACGCGAGGCAGCCTGCCCCCTCCTCTTGGAACAGGTGCCAGGCTTGAGAGCCCACGCCTGCCCTCCCTTTAGCCTGGCCTCTCTCTCCTCACCCGATCCATCTTGAAATTCCGCCCCAGCACATTTTTCTGGTTGGCATCCACACCATCACAGCTGGTCAGGAACTCTGGGAGGAAGGCCGCGAAAAAGCCATCGAAGTCCACAGAGGCCATGTTGTAAATGGCGATGCCAATCTCCTCCTGCAGGAGGTCGTGGGACTTGTGAACCAGGACCTGGAGCAGCACGTTCACAAACTGAAAGAGCATGGTGGTCCGGAAGATCTTCTGCAGACAGAAAGAGCAGGGTGAGCGAAGGCCGGGCGGGCTCCCTGCCTACTTCCTGTTGTGCTCCGCAGCCACTGACCCGAGGCGGGTGGCCTCGGCCTGGGCCCATGACACCTCTGAGGAAGAAACCTTCATCTGAGAGCTGGGGCACTTACCTTGTGGTACAGCTTCTGCTTCGTGTTGAGAGTCTCCAAGTAAAAGAGATTTTGTTTAAATAGGTGGATGTCAGGCTGGAGAAAGGACTGTCCAAAAGCCTAGGAAATAAGACCACCATTTATAAGCAGCCTTTCAACACCCTCAGACCCAGCCCTTCTAGGGCACCTCCCTACGCCCAAAGAACTGACACTTGGCAGCGGTTCCCCATGCTGACGCAGGGCGGGGCACCTACCGCCTCATTCTCCTGGCCTGTCTGGTCAGATCTTTGGAACGCTCCTGTGTAGTCTGAGCTCCCAAGTTCTCCCCACTGGGCCTCACTTATTTGGTCTCATCTTGCACCTTTTGTAATAAACCTCCACACCTTCACAGGATCTGTCTTTGAAGTAAGCAGCTAACACCTCTAGGCAAGCACCTCAGCCATCTTAGCAGATACCAGAGGCTGCCCTCCCCGCCTCAAGCCAACCACTCGCCCATAAACCACCCTCTCCTTGGCATCCCAGATCTTATAAACCACAAATCCTTGAAGGCTCCTTCACACCTGGCTGCCTCTGCCTTGGGGTTAAGCAATAGCAAATTTTTAAACTGCTTTGCAGTTTCTGGGCTGCGGAAGTTTCCAGTTCACCCCCCCACCCCAAACACAAAGAGCCCTGCTCCCACAGAAAGTGACTGAGGAGGAGTGGGGGAGGCCAATGAAATGCAAACCCAGTGGTGGGCAGGACACTCCCCAGAATAAGCCGGTGATGGCCTCGTCATTCCGTCCCTGGGCTCCTAAACTATGAGAAGGGGGTCTTATAGCCACAGTGGTGTGTGCTCAGCCCCCAGAGCTCACTCTCTAGGGTTTAACAGTTGCACTTGATCAGAAAGGGAGACAATCACAGGGCAGTGCTTCTCCCAACACGGTACAAGCCAGAATTATCTCTCAAAAATGCAGATCAACTAACACACTGCTGCAGGTAAGGAGGGCCCCCGGTGGTCCTGACGTGGGCAGCCTCCTCACACGTGGGGCAACTCTGCTATAAGGCAGAGGGAACTGAGATGTATCCAGCATCCTGGGTGCCAGGAACGCTGTGTACACTCTCATTTAACCCCACAACAAACCCACGAAATAGGCACTATTATCCCTACTTTACAGATGGAGAGACTGAGGCTCCAAGAAGTTGACTAACTTCATAGGTACTAAGAGGTAGAGCTGAGCTTCAGACCCAAGACCACGAGGCTTCAAAGTGCCACTGTGTGGCGCCTGCTGCAGTGGCCACGTTAGAGGCAGTGGGACCATATGCCACAGAAGCAAAGCAAGGGACAGTCGGCCAGTGGACCCAGTTGGTGTCCAGAATGATGCCCGTCTGTTCCTGGATCACAAGGCAGCCTCACCAGCTCTGCCACATTACCTGCATGATGGCACTGAACTGAGGCTCATTCTCCATCTGCTCCTCAGCAATCCCCCTCTGGACACTGGCCAGGACGGTGGACTTGAAGAAGTACCTCCAGTTGTGATGGAGCGTCCGGAAAAGGAGCTCAAACAGCTCAGCCTTCACATCAGGGGAGGGGCGCTGTGGAGACACACACAGACCCTCAAACCTTCAGGGAGCCACTCACAGCCTGGGCCCAGAGCAGCAAAGAGGCCTGAGAGATGCCTCCTAACAACCAGCAGCGTGTTGGCTTTCCACCCTCACTCTCGTCCTGTCAAGCCCCCTGTGGGCCAGCAGTTCAAACGAGGAGTTCTTCGGCAGAGACATGGCCGCAGTTGAGACACAGAATGCCTGGGTCGGTGCCAAGGGGCCCTTTTTCTGATGGAAGCACTCAGCTTTTTAAGCTAAGAAAAAAAGGCTACTAAATGGAAAACAATTAGGAATATGGATTTCCTGCTGAGCAAGCAGCTGATCTGATCTGTCACATCTTCTTGGTGGTGCTGTTCCTTTGCCAGTATAAAAAAAAGCTGTCCCAGCTAACCTGTTGGCCTTATGCAACCTCTGAGGATAAAGACAAACAAGAAGGCTTAAAAGAGGTTCTGCCCTCTATAGAAAAGGAGTTTAAAGAGCACTTAGAAACCACCAACAGCAGCATTAGAGGGCCTCCAGGTGGAAGCAGCACCTCGGGGGAGGCACTGTGTGGCGCTAATTGCTCTCCCAGCCTGTCTCCTTTCTCACTGGCAAGAGGAGAGGGTGAGGGAGGCAGGCTCAGCAATAATTTTCACATTTATCCAAAAATCTCCAAGTCACTGAAGAGCATGACAGGTCACATTATTCCACAGGTCTCAGCAGAATTAAAAATTATAAGGCCCAGATCTATTTAATTCAGCTTTGATTAAAGTTAAATTAAGACCAGGGGGCACCAACTTCCATGGCAGGGATCCTCAGAGGGCGCAGGTGTGTTTAATGATGCAAAGCAATTGGACTTACTTAAGCCTTAGTCTGGGCAGTTAGGAAGGTTAGCCCTTATTTACGTAACTATTACAGAAAACTTAAGTTAAATATATAATTATTCTGAATTTTGTCATGCTGAGTGGCTGTTTTCTAAGAAGGACAAAGAGCTTTCTAATGATGAAAGCTTTGAATGGTTCTAAGAACTTGTTTTGTACCCTTGAGATCATGAAATTTCTTAATAGGAAAGTGTTATGAACTGTTATTACTACAACATTTGTAATGTTTGCTGGAGAAAACCATATATTCACCTAAAGTTCTAAATTGTTTGCCGTGGGACACTGATCTTACTTACCAACCAACCTTGTGACAATTAACCTGTTATGCTTACACCAGATTAGCTCTAATTAACTCAACCAATATAAAATAACCATATCAAGCTAATGGCATTCTTTCTCAGAAAAAAATTATTTTATAAGAAAAATAAAATAACTAACAAATTAGCTTTAAAACACAACACATTTTCCTCAATATTTCATTCCGTCCCCCATCTCAGGCAGGAGGCAGCACAGTGGACCACCCCAGCCCCTCATACCTCGGCGATGATGGGATACACCTGCTCCATGCACAGGGAGATGATGCTGGGGAGGAAGGGCTTGAACACCTGGCCAGGCTCCTGGACCACCACCTGCAGGATCTTCAGGAACTTCTCAACTACCCGGCAGCCAGTACTGCCTTCGTGGAGGATGCTCTCGGCCAACTGTTCTCTGCAGACAGAGAAAGCACACAGTAGCCAAGAAAATGTTTCTCTGGGGAGCAGTATGAAAACCAACACTTGTGGCAAGTGAAGGAAAGGAGCAGAAAGTCCCACACTTTGTAGCCAGGTCGCACCACTTCTCACGTGGAGTCTGAAAACCTTGGACACAGTGGGTCTGTGGTTACCTGGTAAACATATTGAGGAAAGTCTGTATGATCTGCTCAGTGAAAGGCACGCCCATCTGTACTCTAAGGCCTCGAAACAGAGTGAGGAAGAAACTCAGCATCTCATCAGTCACATCTAAATAAAGGGACAAAGCAAATGATCAGAGGCACGTACACAGGGATAAACAGAAGCCCTTGGCTTGATGCACTTCCTTCTGCAATCTGCACTATCCTTTCTCTTTAATTTCCCCAACACCATCACAGCCAATGACGGAAAGTGGGAAATGATTATGGATGTGCTGAGAAAACATCTCTGGTACAGAGAACTCTGCCTGATGGCTCACGATAGGAAAAGAAGGTCATCTCGAAGCCGCCCTCACTGCCCAGCACCCAGCGCCATGCAGAATTCTCACTGCAGGTGGGTTATTCTGTACTCGCTGATGCAACTACTGAACTGGGTCAGCCCCTGAGGGCTTCAGCCACTTCTCTATGACTGGTAATCTGCAGTTGGGTCCAGGGTCAAGTGGCTGAAAGTGGACAGTAAGGGTGTACTCAGATTGCATGGCCCTGGGCTATTAAATAGATTAACTGCAGAAAATACTGGTTACATTTAGTGTGGCTCCACTTCCAGATCTAAACAATCATCTTGTACAGTACGTTCTGGCTTGAACTGCACACACTCAGGGGCAATCGGTGAACATCTGCTGACTGAGAAGCCCTGGATATTTCTCTCATAAGACTGACAAGACCACTGTAAGTGGTCATGAGAGCCAGGCGAGTACATCCAGAGACCCAGAGAGAGCCTCTCTGAGTGACAGTGACAGTGTGCGGAGGTGAAGCATCCCAGCAAAATCCACCTTGCCGTGTAAGTAAATAAGTGGAGCTATCAGAAAAGTTCTCTGTCCCGCTGCAATGCCCCTCTTACTCCAATCCATTCATGTTCCCAAGCGACTCAGCGACACACGACATCACCGCCCTCCGCCTTCACCATCTAGGCTGACCCCACCGACTGACTTGGCCTGCCCTGCAGAGCTAAGCAGTTACTCTGGTCCTTGTCAGCACCACCCAGCAGTGAGGCCTGCGGCCAGCTCCTACCTGACTGATGGATAAAAGCTGGGAAGAGGGCCAGGGAGACCTGAACGGATTCCTGCAGGGACTGGTAGCAGATCTGTCGGGACTTGGTGGATTCCCCAGAGATATTCTCCACGATATCTTCTAAGACACTAAGTGTCTGGTGGATAATCACTTTGGCTGCAAACCAAGATTAAGTTGCCTGTTATGACTTGTCTGAGGATAAAGCAGGGTAAGAGGGAACACAGGGAAGGGGAAGAAACCTGCAAAGTTATTCAGAGGACAATCACACAGAAGTCTCTCTTGACTGAGTTATCACTCTCTCTTTGTATCTCTCTTTCTACATCCTTTTCTTCCTTTTTTGTTCCCTTTTTACTGTCAGAACTCCAGTTGCCTGCCAGCCAGCCTGCTCAGTTTTTTGCCTCTATTCTGCCTCTATCCACCTGAAACATGTCCACAGAGAAGATGAAAGGTCCCTCAGGTTAGGTGCCTTGCACTTAATCAAGACTGTAAGATGGTGAATAGACCAGTGAGAATGTTAAGTGTCACAAGGTAATCACCACAGGCAAGAATGGACACATGCAGATCAAACACCCTCCTTGAACTGCAGACATGGCTCCAGCCCGGTAATCCACACAAGCACCGGCCATGCACATCTACTGCTGCTGTGTTAAGGAATAAACTGCCTGATCAATCCTTGGTCTATTGGGCCTGAGGGCCTGAAAAAATACATATAATTATTGTTATTATGTTGCATTATATTATATTGTAATATATATTGTATTATATGTTACTGACAATAAATACTTCTAACAATCCCCTGATGTAAGAGCTCACTGATGACTCCATATAGCACACAGGGGAAACAGAGGCAGTGGCTAGCAAACAGGCAGGATCTCAGAGGACAGAGCAAGGGCCTGGGTCAGAGGGGCCTGGATGTGAATTGCATGTGGTCAACACAGCTACACATGGGGGCAGGATCCTCATCGGTACACCAGGGTTGGCCAATAGCTCCCACCTTTGCAGGGTTGCTGTGAGGATTAGAGACAAGGTTCAGAATGATTCTCGCAAAGCACCTGACGTATCAGGAGATCCAGCACAGGAAGCTGTCACCATTCCCCAGCACCTGTGGGGTTTCTCTTCCCACCGGCTGCCTCAAGAAGCCCCACAGGGCTCAGCCTGAGCTTGACAGACTCGACCCTGGCGGAGCTCCAGAGGAGGAACTGGAGCTGGGCTGAGAGCCAGCCTCCACCTGCTAGGGCTCTCCGGGTGGCGCTGACCCCCAGAGCCCACCAGCCTCTGTGAGGGCTGCAGCAGCTTCCAGGGAAGGGGACAGCAGAAGGAATCCAGGCTTTAGAGGTGCTTGGGACCGGGTTTGACTCCTGACCCTGCTTATTCTGAATCTCGGTTTCCTCATCTGAAAACGTGGAGAGATGACACCACCTCACTCATAGGACGGGGCATGAAAGAAGACAATGGCTCACAACAGGCCTGGTCCACTCAAGGCTAGTTACAGGGATGCTAGACACTGAGCTCCTGAAGAAGCCATTCACTCACAACACTACCAGCACACGGACGCTCACTAAGCCAGAAAACTGCACCTGGCAGACACTTCCCCAAGAACACACAAGGCATAGGAAAGGCAAACAGAGTCAAGAGACCAAAATCTGACCTCTGATGTGAGCGTATTTAAACAAGAACCAAGATTTATTCACAAAAATGTGCAAGTGGAAAACTAAAAGCACAATTAAATATGTAATAATAGGAAAATGGATTAAATATGCAAAAATAGGAAATATGTAAATTGGTACTTCCACAGGATAGGATGTTATAAAACCATTAAAAACACTGCTTTCAAGAAGAAAGGCTAATTAATAATATTTTTTTAAAAGGTGGGGGGGCGCTTCCTTGGTGGTGCAGTGGATAAGAATCCACCCGCCAATGCAGGGGACAGGGGTTCAATCCCTGGTCCGGGAAGATCCCACATGCCACGGAGCAACTAAGCCCGTGCGCCACAACTACTGAGCCTGCGCACTACAGCCCACGAGCCACAACCACTGAGCCCGCAAGCCACAACTACTGAAGCCCACGCACCTAGAGCCCGTGTTCCAAAACAAGAGAAGCCACTGCAATGAGACCTGCGCACCACAATGAAGAGTAGCCTCCGCTCGCCACAACTAAAGAAAGCCTGTGCTCAGCAACCAAGACCCAACACAGCCAAAAATAAATAAATAAACAAACTAATTAATTAATTTAAAAAAAAAGAAGAAGAAGAAGAAAGGGGCAATGTGGTGAAGAGCAACGGGTCTGGAGCCAGTCAGACCTAAATCACACTCCTGACGCCACCACTTTCCCTGTGATCCAGAGCAACGTACACCTGCCAGGCCTGGGGTGGGGGATAGGGGGTACGGGATACCTTTATTGTGGAGAGATTGGCAGACACCCTGAACCTGGTGGTCACACTGAGCATCGCCAATAATGGGATAAACAGAAGCAATGCAGTGGAAGTACACATCACTACCTGGGTGGTATTCCTGCCAAAAACTACTAGAAACAACCAGACAGAATAAGATTATGGGACTTTCTACAAGAAAACAGGTCCAGACGCTTTAAAAATGTCAATGTCGTGACAAACAAAAACTAGGAATATTTTTCTTTATTAAGAAACTAAAGAGATGTGACAATCAAATGTAACTCATGATCCTTGAAGGTATCCTTTTTTAAAAAGCAAAAAAGGACAGTTTGGTAACAACTAGGGAAAATTTAAATGTGGTCTATGTTATTAAACAACATTACTGTAACCATGTTCCACAGCTTGGCTGGCTGTGTTAATGGTGTTCTGGTTATATAAGAGAATATCTTGTTCTCAAAGATAAAGGTTAAGTACTCAGGGATAAAGTGTTGATGTCACCAACTTCCTTTAAATGGCTCAGTTAAAAAGAAAAAGTGTGTGTGAGGTTGGGGAGAACACAAATGTGGCAAAATATTAACAATTGGTGAATCCTGGTGAAAGATACCAGTTTCTCATTTACTTAATCTTTCTTTTTTAAAAATTTTTTTATTGAAATATAGTTGATTTACAATGTTGTTTTAGTTGGAATGGGGGTTTAACTCTGTTTTACTACCATGTATTTTCTTGGCTGCTTTGGGTCTTCGTTGCTGTACGTGGGCTTTTTCTCTAGTTGCGGCAAGCGGGAGCTACTCTTTGTTACAATGCGTGAGCTCCTCATTGTGGTGGCTTCTCTTGTTGAGGAGCACAGGCTCTAGGCACGTGGGCTTCAGTAGTTGCAGCAAGCAAGCTCAGTAGTTGTGGCTCGCGGGGTCTAGAGCACAGGCTCAGTAGTTGTGGCGCACGGGCTTAGTTGCTCTGCAGCATGTGGGATCTTCCCGGACCAGGGCTCGAACCCCTGTCCCCTGCGTTGGCAGGAGGATTCTTAACCACTGCGCCACCAAGGAAGTCCCTCGTTTACTTAATCTTTTAACTGTTCTGTAGGTTTGGAAAGTTTTCAAAGTATAAAGTTAGGATAGGAAAAACTTTCCAGCCTTCATTTCACCACTTGTAGAATGAGGATGATAAGACATAGCTCAAAGGGCTATAGGGAAAGCTAGATGAAATAACGTATATAAAGTTCCCAGCCCAGTGCCTGGGACAGAGTACACACTCAACAAATGTTAACTATGTTTTTCATTACATTTACTGTGGAAATCATTATGCTATTCAGCAAATATTTCCTCACATGGTGGCAATCACACTTCCCACTTCCTCTGAAGTTAAGCCCTGGCCATATAACCATTCACTGTCCAATGAAATGGGAGTGGAAATGACAAGCATCACTTCTAGGCAAGAGCTTTAAGAACCACTGCACAATTCGCCATGTTCCTTTCCCAACCTAAGCAAAGACTACAACCGAGCCATCATCAGCCTGGGTCCCCGAGTGACTTGAACAAGAACAACCTCCTCAAACCTCTGACGCAAGCTGGACATATAGTAAAAGCAAGAAAATAGATGTTTTCCCTGCATTTAAGCCCCTAAGCTTTGGGGGTGTTTGGTACCACATAGCATAACCCAGCTTATGCTACCTGATATAAGTACATGCAAGATAAAGTGAGAAAAGACCATTAAGCTTTATAAAACATGATTCCACAATAGCTGTATGGAACCCCTAGGCAGGTTACTTGATCTTCACATACCTTAGTTTCCTCATGGATAAAATCAGGATAATTAACAGTACCTAACTCATAAAGCTGATACTAGAATTAGATGAATTACTCAATGTAAAACACTTAGAACGAGGATCAGACAAATACCAGACTTTGAAGGTTGATGTTGGCACAGCCAGAGATTTGATGAGGATGTAAGATCGCCAAGGCAAGAGCCTGGCACACAGGATGCCCTCACTAAGCCAGCCATTCTTATGCAGCTATATAACTATAAAATATTCTTACAAGTAGAAAAGGGAAGACAATGAGGAATTAAACCTTAGCTAGACCAGGAGTCAGGACAGGTCTGCAGGGGGAGCTATCATGCCCCACCACGTATTATTGTCAGTTACTACAAATAGGAAGGTGTTGCCTACTTATCCCGCAGGAAGAAGAAAATTATTCTCCCACCTGAAGACAGTCCAGCCAATCACAGACTGTAGCAGCCTAACCAGTGAGAAGTCTTTATACTTTGGATTCCCAGGTTCCTCCAATGGACTCTGGTTATTACAGCCCCTAGCAACTCCCCTTTCTACCCTATAAAAGCAAGTGCCCCTTCCTAGTTCTTTGGATTTGCCTGTGGTCTGCCGTAGTCCTCATATCCTGAGAACTGCAATTCCTCTGGCTATTCCTGAATAAACTCACTTTTGCTGGTAAAATAATTGGCTATTACGGTATATTATTATTAAGGTTGACAACAATAAGACGGTTAAAAAGGTTACTTTCTAAAATACTAAAAATGGTGAGATTTAAGAGTTTCTTTTTCCATCTGTATACCATTCTAGTATTTTTGTACAATTAGTATATGTTAATATTTCTAATTATAAAAGTAATGCTTTTTTTAAAGAATGTTGAGTACATATGACTAACATTTCACAAAGCATTTTTGTTGACATCAGCAATGTTCTATTATTTTCTTTCTGTGAAAATAGACTGTATTTTCAAAATATTTCTTTAATATTTGTTATTTCAGGAAGATTTTTCAGAGAAAGCTGATGCCTTCTACTTGAACTATTGAGTTCTCTTGATTCTTTTTTTCCCTCCTCCTTTAATATAAACAATCAAACTTGAATATACCAAGCTCTTTCAAAGCCTCTTAAATATATTTGGAGAAAGGTTAGAAACGGTTTCAAAAGATAGTTTCATGTTTCCCAGTGCGTAGAAGTGAACTGCTTTGACTGCTTA
The DNA here is from genome assembly GCF_937001465.1 of Orcinus orca. Lineage (NCBI taxonomy): Eukaryota > Metazoa > Chordata > Mammalia > Artiodactyla > Delphinidae > Orcinus > Orcinus orca. The sequence continues at coordinate 71,101,338 of NC_064574.1, forward strand.
TACAAGTATCTGAAATGGATCAAGAATCACTGTAGGATGTTTACCCACGGAAGGCATCATCAAATAATGCCTTTAAATGGATGTTTTCCTTATTTTGGACATTTTAAATAAGAGATGGGGGCAACCTGCATTCAGGAAATAGGTTCATCTGATGTGCTCACTGAATTCCACAGGTGAGCAGGATTCTACCCCCGAGTCCGACTCTGCTGCTTAGCAGCTGCGTGACTGTGGACAGATGAATTCACCCATGAGCCCCAGATGCAAATCCCATCTGCCACAAAGAAAGAATGATGCCTGCCCTACCTATCTCCCCAGGCTGTCCCTGCCTAGGGGCCACTTACTGTCATCCAGGGGCATCTTCCTCTGCGGGGCGACAGCATTGGGCTTCAGGTTGTGATAATCCCGGGAGAGTGCGGAGATGAGGCTGGCATGGTTGATGGAGCGCACAGGCCACTGCTGCTCATTCTCTGGGAGGTTTGGCCATGGAAGCAGCAGGATATTAGAGAGGGCTCGGCACACCAACACCTGAGCCTGGAAGAGACCCCAAGGCATCCATCAGAAGTTTACGAGCAATGTGGGCAGCAGAGGGGCTGTGCCTGACACAACCTTCAATACCTACCGCACACAGTGAGCTCAGGCCTCAGGCTCCTTTCTTAAAACCTGGGCCTGGGACTTTGGTCCAACTCAGATAATCCACGGAGAAAAGAGAAACTGAGGCAAAAACACCAAATCTGGGTCTAGCACATCTCAGGGCCAGCCTCAACAATCACTCTTAGTGCTGACACTTCCCCTCTAAGTCAGTACTTGAAGCATTACAGAGGGAGAAATCACAGACACTGAATCCAACCTGTCCCTCAGCTGCCGGCTTCTGACACCCTCTGAGAAGCTACTCAGAACAGTGCTGGTAAGAGTCTCTTACAGTCAATGTGCCCTTGGCGTCAAGTCAGAAGCAATACACTCACATCCCAGGTGCTTTTAACTAACTGCTTTGACTCCCCTATGACCCCACCCCCTTTTTGTTGTTTTTAAACTTCTAGCCTGAGCCTCCCGGAGGATTTTAGGAGAATATACTTGTCTGGAGTGTCTCAACCCTAAGAAAACAAACATTTAACAACAAAAGCAGACTGTTTTAAACCAGAAAGAATGCAAAGAGGACTCTCCCAACACCAGCCAAACTGCCGGCTCTCAAAGCAGCACCATCTCCATGCCTCTTGGGAGGAACACTGTATGTGTGAATCAGCACACTGTGTTAGGAAGGTCATGCCAGAGAGCACTGAGGCCGCATCGGTGCCACGCATATAAGAAATCCATCGATGTTGGCACAGCCTGTAAGCTCTAAGTGCAAAAAGAAAAGCTAGACTCTTCTTCCTCAGCTTCCCTGAGCCTGAGCCACACGGCTCTGGGGACCCCAGGGTAGCCCTGAGGCCTCACCTTATCAACCAGCCGCTGGGCAGAGGCATCGGTGATTCTGTTGAATACTTTCTGTACTGCGGGGATGCTGATCAGAAAGACGGGCCGCACAGTGGTGGCCAGTGAGACCAGTAAATGGCACGCAGATAGCAGCAATTTGTCTTGGACCTGGAGAGGGAAGAGGACATGATATGTCAGCTCACGACATCTCCTGTGAGACTGGTTATTAGAAGAACTTAGTGAGGCAGCCACGAGCTAAATATGGTTCTTGGATGCGAAAGTATACCACCTAGGCTCTGGCTCAAAGAACTTTTCCTATAATGACACCCAGCAACAAGGCATCCTCTTCCTTGCCACATCCATAGCTCCTGCCCTCAAGCCAGGACCACCCCCCCCACGCCGCCCCCCCAGTTCCTCCCATTCTCAGTCACCGGCATCTTTGAGCTCAGTCACTTCTCAGCTCAAGAATCTACAGTGGCTCCCGTCAGCTCTTAAATCACATGGCAAACTCCTTGGCATATCATTCAAACAGCTGGGGATTGTTCATCTCACTCTTCTTGCTCCAATCAAGCCAAGATCTCTCCACGCGCCCCCTCGCTTTCTACACTCCATCAATCGCACCAGGCTCACCTACTTCCTTCACCTCAACATGCCAATCAAAACCTTGGTTCACATACCATTCTATCCCTTTCAAATTAGCAAAAGAGAAGACTCTTTGAAAACAGGACCTAATGCTAGTAAGACTGTGGTGAAAACAACACACCAAAGAGTCAGTGGCATGCAGAATAATTTAGGAAAAAAAATTACATAACTTCCTAGAACCACAAAATATCCCTAACTTTTAACCCTATAATCCCACTTATTCTAAGAAAACTACCTAAAAGGACAAAGCTACATTCATGAGTACACACATTTCAGAGTTATTCATTACAGAGTGACTTTTTATCAAGTGGAGGCAACGTAAAATACCAGCAATGGGTAGGTAAGTTTTGAAACAACCCCTCACAGGGTATCATAACTCATTTACAATTACAAACACAACAAAAATTTACAGAAAACAATACACTGTTCTGTTAATAGTGGTACAGGATGCCATGTATGATTAAAACTACCCCACCCCCCCAAAAAAAAGAAAGAAAAGAAAAAAAGTATATGCTTTAGAAATATAAGTTGGTGGTCTTCTTGGAGGACGACTTAGAATCTATCAAATTTTACATGGATATAACCTTCGACCCAGCAATTACACTTCTAGGAATCTACCCTGCAAGGATGTACACACAAGGATCTAATTTCCATCAACAGAAAAATCGTTATACACCCCCACTACAGAACAGCATTGGTCAATTTGAAAAACTGAACTTGCTTGACACGTCTCTGAGGCATACTGTTAAGCAAAAGAAGATATCTGAAGATATCTCTCCAACTATCTACAAACTTTTACGTACGCAGTATGTGAAAACAGGAAAAAGTCTGAAAGATATACAACAATCTGTTGACAGTGCTTCCTTTGGAAAGGAAAATGCTTTGAAGGTAGGGATTAAAGAGTACCATAATTTTTTAGTCTGTATATTTGAACAGTATTTTACTTTTTGACAATGAGCATGTATTCATGTGGGACTTAGAGAACCGAAAAAATAGTTATATTTGAATTTATATGGACTACAACTAAAAAGGAACATGAAATGACACATAGTTCTATCACAGCGGTAAGAACTGGGTCTAATGCTTTGTGGTATTTTAATGTTATAATCAATGGGTATATGAACAGAAGGACAGACGTGGAGTTAGAGAAAAGGTGCAGCCTTTGCTGTTTCAAGACCTTGGTGCTGATCAGGGGTGTGACTGCATCCATGGTGGTGGAAATGAGCGTAACAAACTGCTGCGTATTCTGCCGATGAGCCTCACTGCAGTACTGTGCTAGCCAGTGAGAGTAAGCCTGCAGAGCAGCCAGGGACTGAGCGTGCCTGCGAAAGGAGAGAAGACGTGATTTTAAAGGTTATGGTCAAAATACATTATCACTAAACTTTTTTCCACAGGAGGGAAGAATTTCATCCATCACATTTACTATTCTAGGACATGCGTGGAAGTGTGGAAACCATTGATTTGCTCACGTAGTACCTAAAAGTTAAAACCCATCGTCTAAATATTGCCACCACTGCCTGGAACACAGAAGGCAGTTAGTAAATGTCTACCAGATCTCATTCAATCTTTCTGTGACACATGTGAGCTCAGCCGAGAGAACGGTAAATAATAAAAACAGAATCAAAGAACTTAAGTGATAATGTGTTGACTTGGGAACTAGTAAAAATTTTATATCCATAGCTACAAATCAGGATGTAGAAAACTACCAGGAATTACAGCTTTATAAATAAGCATTGATATGAGTCTCTCAAGTTTAAGCTTCCATCATACCATACATGGTATTTGGCTAGAGGCTTGAAGTAGCAAAGACTATGTTTGGACTATGTTTGCACACACAACAAAATATACATCATAAAAGCTCACAATTCATCAGATAATAATCAATCTTTTTACAAGTGAGGCAGTTGTCTCAGAGCTTACAAAACACCAGATCTTCTAATAAACCTAAATGGGTTATTTCTCCCTTTTCTGAAAAAATTAGTAAGTAATCTTGGGGTGATACTTTAAGACTCTAAATAAATATACCATTCCCCAACAAACACCCATTGAGGAACCCTGCCTAAATCATTCTTACACTGGTGGTTGCAAACTAGTGGTTTTTCTTTCTTTTTCTGTTCATTAGCTGTATTCTTCTGTAAAAAACAGCTTTCCCTCCCTGATCTTTTTCTTTCTTTTAAATCATATGGATGCTTTATATTCAATATGTTGTAACTCATTATCATCCTCATTCTTTCTTGATGATCACAATGTCAAGTCTGACCAGGAAAAACCCTTTCATGCTAGCCCCCACGTCCTTTTCATATGTTCCTAACCTTCCTTACTGACTCAACAAGATTCTCCAGGGTCAACCTGCCCCAGACTTGGAGCATTTCTCCAAGGAACTCTGGTTCCTTTTGATGGAGAATGTATTTTAGAAACCAAGAGCCTGAGTACCAGAGGTAGCATTGCTACTGGAGTGTCACTGCTTCTAGGACCTTTCAGTGGATGTAGCTAGGTTATAGGCAGACACTATTTAAAAATCAAACTCAGTATCAACAATCCCAGGGCAAACTGACCTCAAGTGCCTCTAGATATGATGCAAGAAGGACATGTCATCTCCTATACAGTATCCTTGCTAAAATGTTTAACCTCAATCGAATACAGAGAAAAACAACTACACAAATCCAGATTAAGATTTTCTTAAAAAAAAAAAAAACCAAAAATCAGTAGGATCTGGATCTCCAGAAAGCCAGTCTCTCTCTCCACCCCACCCCTCCCAAACATGCACAATTTGGGGAACTGGTCTAGGCTACAGGAGACACACATAATGTGTGATTCATTAGTTAGAACTCAGATCCAGAAAATGTACGTCTATAGATATATATGTAAAAAGGACATTCTTGGGACAATTAGGGAAATTTGCATAGGGAATATATATACATATACACTTAAAAATAGGAGACATACTTACTGACATTACTGTATCTATGAAAGTTTTTGAGTGTTGATAATGGTATTATGGTTACATAGGAGAATGTTCCTAGGAGATACATGCTGAAGGATATACATGTGAAGTGATGTGTTGTCTGCAATTTATTTTCAAACAGTTCACACACAAAAAATGTATGTGTGTGCACTTGTGTACACAGAGAGAAGCACAAGAAAAAAAAAACAGCAGGGCTTCCCTGATGGGGCAGTGGTTAAGAATCCGCCTGCCAATGCAGGGGACACGGGTTCGAACCCTGGTCCGGGAAGATCCCACATGCCGCAGAACAACTAAGCCTGTGCGCCACAGCTACTGAGCCTGTGCTCTAGAGCCCGCGAGCCACAACTACTGAGCCCACGTGCCACAGCTACTGAACCGATGCATCTAGAGATCGTGCTCCACAACAAGAGAAGCCACCACAATGAGAAACCTGGCAGTGCAACGAAGAGTAGCTCGCCACAACTAGAGAAAGCCTGCATGCAGCAATGAAGACCCAATGCAGCCAAAAATAAATAAATAAATAAATAAAATTTATTTTTTAAAAAAAACAGCAAATGTGGCAAAATATTTATCATTGATGAATCTAGCTTGAGAGTACAGTATATGGGTGTTCATTCTATTTTCCCCTTTTCTATAGATTTGAACTTTCTCAAAATAAGTTAGGTAAGAAAAGGTACTAAGTACCTTAAAGTAAGAAAATATTGGGAATTTGATATTCATAGTGACAAAGCAGTTATTTTGTATTTTATCTTTAGAATCCATTGATCAAAAAGTAAGTACCAAAAGTAAGGAGGAAGACATCAAAGTGCGTCTTGGGGTGGGAGGGGGCGGGTTCCTAAGAATTTCAATCAATCTATCAAACTTACAGAGCTCCTTAAAGGCTGAAGGGAGGAGCTCTAAAACTTCCTGAAATTGTGTTCAAGGCGTGTTTATGAGCAAATTAGCACTTTTCTTGGGAGAAGCTTTCTCTAAATTCTCAAAAAGGAAAGCAATATTTAAAAAAAAATTTTTTTTTAAACAACCACAGTAAATAAGACTCTATTATTTATCTAATTTGAAGCTCAAGAATGCTCTAGAACAGGGGTCAGAGACTTTTTCTGCAAAAACCAGAGTATAAATATTTCAGGTTTTATAGGTCATCCACTCTTGTTCAGAACTATTCAACTCTGCCACTGTAGTGCAAAAGCAGCTCATAGATAATACGTAAATGAATGGGCATGGCTGTGTTCCAATATAACTATTTACATAAGCTGGCAGTGGGCTGGATTTGGCACAGGCCATAGCTTGCCAACTCCTGCTCTAGTCTAGAGCAAGCCTTCTGGGCAGTGTAATCTCTGGGATATGGCCCCATCTCCAGTCCCCATTCCTCTATCACTCCCATATGTCACTTTCCTAATGGCTTTTCACCGTCTGTAAAGTTTCTCAAAGTGTGGTCCCTGGATGCCCCGCTTTCAAAATCACTTGAGGTTCTTGTTTAGTATGTAAATACCCGAGGCTTATGCCATCCTGCTACAATCAGAATCTCTGAGGGAATATGTTTCCCAAGCAATTCTCCTGTACCCTGCAGTTTCAGTCACTGGTCTACAGGGTAAGAGTCATGGCATTCAAGGTGAAACACTCAGCCCTAACATGCCTATCCAGCCCCGCCTCCCGCCACACCAACTGCTCACCACATCCCTAACTGTGTGACTCTGGAACACTTCTGTGGCTTGGCTTGTGCTGTTCTTTCCTCCTGAAATGCCTACTCCATATACCTTCTGCTGCCAGCTCTCATCTGCCTGATGAATTCCATTCACTCCAACCACCCCGGCCCTGAGATATCATCAAACAATCTTTCTCTTTCTAGGTTTGGAGGTGGGAGTTTTTCATCTTTTCATGGCAGCCACTACAGTCCCTTTTTATCTGTAAAGTCATTTGGGGCCAGACAACAAAGCCTTTCTGAGAATACACGAACATCTAACTATACTTACACATCAATGAGATCAGGCTTCAATACTGATGGCACGGCAGTCTCAATGTTGTACAATTTTATCTGAGATCCATACAAAGTGACTTTGACCAGCCTGTTGGCAAAGAAGAATATAAGAAAAAACATTCAGTTTATGGACTAAAATAGACAAAATGGACTAGGTACCAAGGTCTCGAGGACTGACTTTTTTTCAATCAAAAAGAATCCAGACCAGGTCTTCAATTTTATCCCAAAGACATAATCTGAGATGTGCATAAAGATTTATATACTAAGATACCAACTAAAGCATTACTTACATTGAAAACAATATAACACAACACAGAGAACATAATGTAATGTAACAATATATACAATAAAAATGATTAGGATAGAAATTTTTATGCTATGTGTATTTTACCACAATAACAAAAATTAGAAAAAAAGTGAATGTTTCAGGCGGATAGGTATATGATAAAGAAAATACAGCAAAATGTTCACTGTAGAATCTATGGGTATTTCCTACACAATTTTTTAACTTTCTGAAGAGTTGAAATGGGGTGGGGGGGAGGGAGGCCACCAAAGTTTCTAAAATAGATTAAGGTATTTTTAACTTCAAGCACAATTCTTTGAGAAGCAAGTTACTGAGCCCACTGGTTGCCCAAGGGCTCACTATGTACCAGTACAAACGAACATTGAATACAATAACTAACAGCCAGCTCTAGTAGGAAAAGGGAAATGCATCTTTCACTAGAGACAGACATTCCTTTCTGAGTAAACATAAACAAACCAATCAAAAAAACTAGAGACCTGGCTAGGTTCTCTCTGTGCTTGCTCTGTAAGGAAACCTGGGAGCAGGTCTGAGGGGGACGCCAGGGAAGATGGTGCATGTTTCTCTCCCCCAATCCAACAGTGAGGAGGGTCTCAAACTTCACTGAGCGTAAGCATCAACTGGGGAACTAATTACAAACGCAGTTCGCTGGTGCTACCCCACAGACTGACTCTGTAGCATTGAGGGGGGTCTGGAAATGTGCATCTTTGAAAAGCAGCCAGGGGACTCTGATGCATGTAGACCATACTCTGAAAAATGCTCCTCTCTGATGGTGGGGAGAAAGCAGGACTTTGTTACAAAACCACAAGCTTGAGCCACAAGTTATGCAGGGCTGGGGAGCAGTCAGAGACGAATTTCCAGTCAGTCAAGGAAAGGAGGGTGAAAGAGCCGAGGGTTCTCAATCTGAAGCCCTAGGAAGCGGGGTGTGGGGGCGCAGGAGCCAGGCATCAAGCCATTCGCCCTCAATAGGAAGACGCCAATGCGCAGCCAGTACTGAACTCTTTAAGCTGCCCCACATTTTTCACGTTCATACAATAAGTGTACAGCTCAGTGGTATTAAATATATTCACAACGTGCTACCACCCCCACCATCCATCTCCATTACGCTTTCATCTTGTAAAACTACACCTCAGTACCCATTAAATAACTCTCCATACCCCCCCCGACCCCGGCAACCAACCTTCTATTTTCTGTCGCTATGGTTCTGACTACTCTAAGCACCTCATATAAATGAAATCATACCGCATGTGACTTTACATTCTGTTTCTTCATTCAACGGCATTCTTTAACGTTGTTCTACACTAAAAATGAACATCTTTTAATATTTCTATGTTTAGCAATCTTAATATTAGGGTTTTTTTATGTAACCTGTAAGTGAAAACACTGCTAATCACAGTGGCTATTAAGATCACATAGCCATAACAAGGAGGCTTCTCTCACACTTTATTCTAAATGAAGACAAAACAGCAAAGTATCTTTACGTACTGAGCCTGAAAACCTAAGCAGTGCAGAAAGATGTATATATTAAGGACCTACAAAATAGCAATCCAGGATCTCTGAACAGTCATTTCACTATGAAGTTGAAATGACTGATGGATATAATATATTGCTTAAGTTTAAATTAAATATAGATTTCAGACAGAAGGACATGTTCTATTCCTACTAACCATCAGCGGAAACAGGCCTAGTGCAGGAAAAAGAACTTGAAGTAGAAGCTCTGTGGTTTGGAAAGAGCACAGTATTTGGACTCAGGAAACTGGTTAAAGTACCTGTGCTCCCACTCATGAACTGTGTGACCTGAGGTAAGGCACTCACCCTCTCTGGGCCAGAATTTACTCAGATAAAATGACAATACCTGTCCCTCAAAGTATAGAATGAAAGAAAATGTACAAAATTACTTTTGAAAATTTCCTACTACTGTATGCTGCTTTTATTATTATTAATCTGGTTTTTCAAGATTTATTTAAAATTCTTAGTTATCGCTGCTTTTAAGCTAAGAGTAATAGTTAAAGAAAAATCTGGCATGCAAGTAATTAGGCTTGAGCCCCAGCTACCCCTCATGTGTTACCAACGATACAGCTACTGGGTAAATGAAAGCACCAGGTGTCTCTCAACTTTTGGCTGGACCCACACCCACCCAGTTTTGATCGAATCAACTCACTGGTTACCTTGAAATGATCTGAAAACCTCCTGTCACTTTTATTTTAAGCATATGACTTTTTAAATGTATGAGTTCATGAGAAGGGAGGGGGCAGACTAGGTAGTAGGAAATGGTCTTCAACAAATGCAGCCGTAAACCCTGTGGGGAACCCTCGAGGAAGAAGTAGTAAAAGGAGCTTGGTGGTGGGAAGGCTGGGATCCACCCCTCAGGGCAGGCTTGGAGGCTGCCCAGCTTCAAATCCTCAGGACCCTAAGAGGACTGGAAAAACCAGTCCCATTCTAAAAGGACCAGAAAAGGTCCCACCTCTGGCCTCTGGCTGCCTACTCAGATAGTGCCTACTGCCTACGTGTTTGTCCTTTTATTAATATGGCTTTCTTCATGTCTCTTTATGACCTCACCTGGTTTCTTCTGAGGTTACTCCTATCTTTAAATATAAGATCGTCTATGAAATAACAGCTTATATTTACTGTTTGCTACATACTAGGCCCTGTGCTCAGTGCCTTACCTCATGTAATTCTCACAATAAACCTACAGGATACTACGTCCACTCCATTTTACAGATGAGGGACCTGAAGTTCAGAGAGGGTCAGTGACTGCTCCACACTCCCCTGTATGTGGCAGAGCCTCAATTCACCTGGTGCCAGAGCAGAGCTGCCTGGCAATAGCTGTTCCTCACACAAGCAGGTAAGCTGAGCTCCATGCTGTAACTGCCCACCCACCTCTCCACCACCGTGAGGGCGTCGCTGAAGCGCACGACGAACACGTCCCCGATGAAGTACTCGGCTAGGCGGCCCACAGCCTGCAGGAGGGAGCTCAGGTCTCGCAGGGAACAGTGCAGCCGCCGGCAGTCGTTCTCTGCTGTGATGTTCAACCTGTGTCCTGGAACATAACACTTCAGATGGTTTTTCAACAGGAAGAACATGCTTTAATTACCGCTACAGATATCTGCTCATCCAGGCGAGCTACATTCAGCAAAACCAATTTTTGAAACATAGCAACCCACAGGCTGCTTCCCAGTACCAAGCAGGGAAACTGGGCAGGCTCCACCTACAGCCAGACCCACATGCACCCCAAGGCCAGAGGGAGAAACAGAGACAACAGATAGCCCGGGCCGTGCTCACATGGACCGATCTGATCCATGACTGGATTCCTCTGGACCCTGTGAGGAATGACATCGCCAATTTCACAGACAAGAAAACACACCCAGGGGGGCCCAGTAACTTGCCTAACATGGGTCGTATTTCCAGGGCAGAGCTAGACTCCTAAGCTAAGTCTATGCAACTCTGCGGGCTTTCTGCAAATGGCCCTGGTGCAGAATGGAGTCTCCATGGGCTGACAGGGTTCAAAGAACAGGGTGCACTCAGCACTCCCCCCCAGGTTCGCAGGTAGCACCGTATGGACCAAAGGCATAGGACTTGGGATTCAGAAGACACAGGTTCCCTGCCACGTGCAAGCTCTGTGCCTCAGAGAGCCCTCTAAGTCTCAGTTTCTTCATCTTTAAAATGGAAGCAAGCGCTACTATCTAATTCACTATAGTAAGGGCTGAATTAGAATGTGTAAAAACCCTATAAACTATAAAACATTATTCAGTGTTTGTCATTAATAATGAATAACAAAGAGCTAGTGATTTTCTAAGGCCTGAAACTTTCCTTCAACATTTCTTCAAGTTGAGCAAGGAGGAAACAAAGATGAAGGACAACAGCATCCTCAATGCAGCCACATCCTTGCCCTTTGGACCCCTCTCCCCACACAGGTCTACAAAATATATTAATTATTGCCAAGCCAGAGAAAGGCTCTCCGTCTGACCAAGTCCTCCTCCTGCATCCAGGAGGAGGGAGGGAGGGGCAGTAACAGTAAGATCACTGCCACAGGGCACCTGCAATCCATCCACTCCCTAAATACTTTTCAAACCTTCTCCTGCCACTGCCACTTCAGGATTTTACTCTGCTGGAGGCAGGAACCTCCCCCCTCCATGGCGCTCCACAGCATCTTCCTAGAACCCAGATCTAAGCACAAAGCTCCCAGCAGGCAAGGTGCCAAACCCTTCTGGGGCTCCCTCTGGCCAAAAGGGAAAATCCCAACCTCCCCAGCTTCAGCTGAGGTCTCTGTGACTTCACCTCCTCCTCCGATCCCACTCTATCACCTGGACCCACTGATGACCCCCTGGTGCCTCGTCTCTGCACCTCTGCACAAGCTGGGGTCTCTGCCTGGAGTCCCCACGTCACTCTCTGGTCACGCACACCTCACGGCCCTCATATAGCCTGCAGGCTCACCTAAGTATCGCCTGTCCTGGAAAGCCTTCCCTCCCCACTCCCCCAACAGAGGGAACTCACTTCCCCTCCTACACCCCCCCAGGGCACTCCGTGCACGTAAGGAGATAAACTACTGATTTATAAGTCTGTCTCCTCACTGACTGTGAACTCCTTCGTGGTGAGGGGCTCTGCCCAGCAGCCAGCACGGCACCTGGTACAGAATGAGTGACCACAGATGTACGACTGAATTTGACACACACAACAGAGAGCTAACTAGAGCAGGAGAGAGAGTCCTGGGGGCCTGAATTTTCTCATACTGCCCTTGGGAGCATTCACTTTACTATGTAAACGTGAATATGGATAAGCGACACTGGTGGAGAAGAAAAAGGAAGGATGACACCTAAGAGACTGGGGGTGAAGCAGCAAGTTCGATGCCTCAGCTCCTACACTGACTTCCAAGTGCTGAGGCTGGAAGAGAGCCTGTGACAGCCCCGAAGGAAGGACAAGAGCCTGGAAAAGGGGACACTGTGACCAGGGTGTTGTTACAGTGGGTCACACCCCAAGGAGCAGAAGAACAAAAGGAAGGGGCAACTCAAGGAGAGAGCCAGTGACAAAGCCGGCCCTGACCTGCCCGATCACCTGTCCGCTTGCAACACTCCCCATGGAGAGCAGAGCCTCGGGGCAGAAACACGGAGTGGGCTTCTCAGCCTCAGGCAGCCCTGCCAAGGCCGCTGGGTGGGAGTCTAAGGAGGGTGGGCCAGCTCCCCTAGTCAGAGCAGGAGGGTGAGCGTCCCACACCTCCAGCCAGAGGAGCCCACAGAATACACAGAACCAAGAAGTGGTTCTGGTCGTGCTTGGTCACATGAGAGGGAAAAATGCCTCTCTCCTCTCCTCTCCCAGTTAACAGGAGTGCCACAGTTACACACCTTCTGAATGTCAAGGATGTTCAGGGTTACTGCTATGTAACTGAAGCCCAGAGTAAACAAAAACCTGTTGTTCCACCTGTATGCAGACAACCAAGGCTTAGGGCTCTGTGGGAAATAAACCCTTAAGAAAAACACACCCTGGAACTGGATGGGGTGGTGGTACAGGCTTCAAAAGAGATGAGGCCAGCTCTCCTTTCAGAGAGCAACGTGGACAGGTTTCGAATCCGCATCAGTGGCCCCTCACGCTCCCTGCACGTACCCATCCTCATCTTCCACCCCATCTCCCACCGAGCTCTACCCTGACGAGTCGGTTTCAACTTATTCACTGTACTAAATACCAAGAACTAGGTACCCTTAGGTACAACCTAAGAACTAGGTTCTTAAATATTTTAAGCATGAAGGAAAACATTCTGTGTTTCTCTTTTAAAATCCAAACCAAAACACCACCCTAAATCATGTTTCCCTGGTAGATAGTCATGAGACAGCTTAAAAGCCATGGTGACCAGGCCTGCCCCTCTTCCCCTTTGGCCCCTGCATCCACACATACATCTGAAGCATGGCCTTCCCCCAGCCTTGCCCCTCCAGCCTCTTCCTGGACACCTCAACTGAATACTGGAGAGCCCAATGCCTCTTGAGGGAGTCTTCCATCTTTGGACAGCTTGGTCAAAAACACAGAGGTCTCCCTATAATTGCTCCTTATTACCCCTGGTCCCACCCTTTGCGGGGAGGAAAACAAGCCTGAGCCTGCTGACACATGACAGTCCTGGGGAGATATGGAGAGAGGGGTCACACTCTTGCCAGTCTCCTCTTGGCTGAAATACACCCCAGGGCCCCTTCCATTCTCTGTGTCACCCTCCCTCGAGAATCCTTGCCATCCTGATCACTCCCCTCTAAACCTACCCTAATTTGTCTGACAGAAAGCAGTACCTAAAATGAAAAACAGCTCGCAAATGCTATGTGTGTCTTAAACTATTAGTTTGAACCATATGAGATTGCTGATATTTGACCGTTTCTGACCTAACAAAACTGCAATTCCATATAATTCAACTTAAAACATATGTGCCATTCAAGGTTCACATTAATCAAAATGGCAGTTGGCTCTTCCCTGCTCCGTCTGCAAGGCAGACAAACATACAGGCAGTAAGTACCCTAAATCAGTCTCCAGCCCCTGCCCCCCAGCCTGGAAACCACATACTACCACCACCACCAAAAAATCATGCAGGGCACCACACCTCAACCTGAGGGGGCAGGCTAGAGTTCCCGCTGTGAAAAGCTGTTCAGATCAACCCACATTTTCTTCTATTTGGCTAAGGCTTCGTTCCCTCCCTCCTCCAGTCAACAGCATAGAACATCCGCAAAGTGGAGCCTGCAGGGGAGAACACTGCTAGGTACAGCTTTCAGAGACAGAAAATATCATGGCCACACTGAAGTCCTATCTTACAGAAAGCAAGTCACCCTGCAGCTGTCTAGATGTACCTAAGCCACATCCAAAGAACAGCTCACTGGCAAATCACTGCCCTGGAAAGAAACATCTTAATGTTAAATATAATTCGGTCTTTCTTTCTTTTCTTTTCTTTTTTTTTTGGGGGGGGGGGTGGGGGAGGCTGGGAGATAAAGGTATAAAAATTAGCATTTAAGGTATTCCACTCTGAGAGAACAAACAAGTCATAAACGAACCTAAGCAGAAGAATTTAAGTCCAAAAATCTATATACTGTAGCTGGAGCAATCTCTTAGGCAGGGAAGTTTGCACAGCTAAACAGAAAAATTAACAGGGCTGCTTAGAGCAGAAATATTGCCCCAATGAGGGAAGATCTCAGTGAGGGGTGGCAGAAGCCAATCACCTACAAAATGGATACCTGAGGGCCACATAAGGACACAAATGCAGCACTAGGGGCACAACAGGGCTTTGAGGATTTCTCACACCACAAAAGGGACAAACAGCGAGGGCAAAGGATGACTCCCAGGGGTAAGGGAGGAGGCACAGTGACTGATGTACCTACCACAGGGACAGCGTGTTTTGCCTTGGACTTTACTGAGGAAGTGGAAGCAGGAGGATCAGCAGAAGCAGAGTAAAGAGTAAGACTCCCATCTCACAGGCTCTGGAATTCAGGCCAGGAGAAGGTCAATGCAAATGAAAGGAACGGGCCATAACCCATCAGGGGAAAGAGAACGTAGTTTCTGGTAAGAGGCAGTAAGCCTGACTAATATAGCATGGAGGTTATATGAGGGGTAAATGACCATGGGAACCAAGGAACAAAACGTACTCAGAGTTTCCATTTTTTAATAGCCTTTGCATTGGAAACTTGGCTTTTGCTTTGTCATGGATAAGAGAGCTCATTTTAAAACAGGAAATAAGGATTTCTCTGGCCTGAGAGGTTCTGCCACTGGGGTATATGCACCCAGGATCAGTGCTAGGGATGAGGTTTAGAAATGACCTGGAAGAGCCAAGGGCACTGTGAAATTGCCAGTAAATGGGCGGCAATGAGAGCAGGTGTAGGATATTTCATTTAGGGAAAAATCATTCAGATTATCCTTCTCAGATAAGAAGCTCTAAGTTATCAATTATGTCACAGAAAAAGGACTTAAGAATCACTGCAGATTTTCACCTGAAGACCGACTCAATGTAATGTAAAAAAAAGTCAGCTACTAACACTGACTTAAGGTCAATTTGGGGGAAAGGAATACAAGCTCGACTTTTTTTTTTTTTAAGATCAAGAATGTCTTTAGGGTCCTGAGTATATTCTAGTTTGAATAGTGGCCCTGAGGGAGAGATCACCATAGTACGATTTTTCCCAAGAATGGTTTCTGGAAACATCTGCAGCATTTGTACACAGTCAAATGTCCATAAATGCTAACAGCATTTTACAGGCGCATTTGCTTTGAAAAGTGGTCTTTTTAAAGTTCTGCATAAGCTGTTCTTGCCCTATCTACATAATCAGGGCCTAAAGCTGGGGCATGCCAAGTCCCATCAACCTCCTGGGGCCCAGTGGATTATTTAGAAGCTAATATAGTCATGGAAACAAGCTGTCACAGGCCACCAAGAAGGGCAGCCTCAGAAGGAGCCTCTTGGGGAGGCTCTGCCACAAATAACAAGCTCATCCAGGCAGTGGGCTACACCCTGGACAGCTCTGTGCCAGGCTGAAACGAGAGTTACACAAGAGAGCGGAGCCCGGCCAGGGCCAGGCATAACTCCTGTAAGGAAAACTGGGAGGAAGAGCAGTGTGAAATGACGTGTGTGTGTGTGTGTGTGTGTGTGTGTGTGTGTGTGTTTTCTCAGCTGGCAGAATGAATGTCAGATTTTGGTTAATTCAACTTTTTATCATTCCCTATTATACCATCTTGGTACTAGCACCAACAAGCCACGTGACCTTGGGTAAACTAACATCTCTGAACATTAATTTCCTCTTCTGTAAAACAGGAGAACTATTATTAGTACTTACACCTCACAGGCCAGTTGAGAGAATTAAATAACATAAGCAAATAACATGGTGCCTGGCATGCAATGTGTGTTCTACAAATAGAAGGTATTATTTTATCATTCTTATTAACAAAATAACCAAAAAATGCTAACCCTAAACCCCAAGCTGGTGAAAGCTGCCAACAGCAGGCCAAAATCTTTCCAACTGGCTACAGTCAGGGCTATTGACACAGGAGAGCTAACCATCCCCTAGGGTGAGCTCTACCAGTCCACCTGCTGCAGAGTTGCTCCCATGTCCTCCTGATTCTAAAAGCCAGAGAAGAACGAACCCATCGCAGGAAAGTCCAAGACCATTTTTTTCTAGTGTACTAGCTGGCTTAAAGGACACAGAGAAATATTCTAATCACTAGGGTTTTTCAAAAGTCCTACCTCTTTGCTCCAAACCAGCTTCCTTTCTCTCACTGAGATGCCTCTTTGGAATATGTGGTCACAGCCTCATCTCTTACCTCCCCCAAAGCTCCTTTTTAATCATGATTTTTTTTGTGTTTTTTTTTTTTAATTTTCCCTGTTTAGAAATGGAGAGAGAGGGAGCAGTAGGGAGGGGGCAGTGGAGAAAGCATGTTCTGACAACACAGAAGGCAGTAATTAAATATCAGTCCAATTTTTTCTGAACATTAAATTAGAAAATAAAAGCCAGTTTACCTGATGCTGAAGTAACTATAAACTGCTGTAACCCCAGATAAACTTCTAAATTGTCCTGAAGAACTGGAAACTGAAAACAAAGAAACAAAGATTTAAAAACTAAAAAACAAAAAACACAGCATAAATGCAAATTGTAACAGCATTTCAACAATGAAAGAAGTACCTATGGTGGGGAGGAACAGGATAAAAACCTTTTCTCTGGGAAGCTTTATATGCAGCCAAGAAGAGGTGGCACCCTTCAGCACCTCCCACCCCCGGCAATTTCTACAATTGAAACCACCAGTTAATATTTGGAATAAGAAAGAAAATAACACACCAGTTTGATACTTTTTCTATTTTTTATTTTTTTTATTTTTTGCGGTATGTGGGCCCCTCACTGTTGTGGCCTCTCCCGCCGCGGAGCACAGGCTCCGGACACGCAGGCCCAGCGGCCATGGCCCACGGGCCCAGCCGCTCCACGGCATGTGGGATCTTCCCGGACCGGGGCACGAACCCGCGTCCCCTGCATCAGCAGGCGGACTCCCAACCACTGTGCCACCAGGGAGGCCCCAGTTTGATACTTTTTCTAAACAAAGCACTGGATGCTGGGTATGATTATTATGACTATTATGTTCTTAAAAGAGGACATCAAGCCCCCAAATGATCTACACCTTCTAGAGCTCTGAGACAGGGCCCACCTCCATTCAAGTCCAAGGAAAACCCTGCCTTTGAAAGAAATAGCACATATGCCTTATTAAAGTGCATGGCAGAGTGAAAAGACAGCCAAATTATTTGGAGTCAGTTTGCCTTACTCATTTAGCAGACAGGACTTTCATAACCAGAGCTCTACCTTTTCTTTCTAAAGCTGCTAACTCACCATTAAGATAAAATTAAGACGACAGCTCCCAAAGAAAGGCAGACGGCAAAATAAAATGGCACTCTCCATAAGAGAATACAAGACATAGCTGGGCTGTGCAATGCAAAGCTGACCCTAATAAATTATCTTGCCTCTAGAGGAGAGATGGACTTAATGAAATCTCCTCAAATAACAAACACCACTTAGTAAATGAAATCAGTCCTTATGACTAAGGACTCTAGCACATACACACAGGCAGAGAGTACCCAGCAAATAATTTGTCAAGAGTGAGCTTTACAAAGGCTAACTTTTCAACGATGTAATTTTTATAAATATATCTTCCACTTGGCTTAGCCACTTCTGAGCTACTGATGAAAGCATTAGTAAAATTCATATTACACCCAAGAGTTTAGGAAAGAAAAACAGAGCTTCCAAATGTTGATTTTAAAATATCTGGCGGAAATGCTAACATTTTTAAATTTGAGGGTCAGTTATGGTAATTATTATTGTTTAAAATATATACACTTTATAATACTGGTGAGCAAAAAAGCCTTACTACTCGTGCTATATGCAGGGAAATAATTAGGCTCTTCGTTCCCCTCCAAGTGGTGAGTTACCAGTGTTGAGAAGGCGTGTGTGGGAAGGAGCTCCATCACTTTGGCCACTACCTCCAAGCTCTGGCGTAAGTACCGCTGCCACTCTGTCTGCTGCTGCGGGGCAAACACAGAAGGATCAGCTCTCCCAGACAGGCAGAGTCTCGTCATCTTCCCTGCCAACCTGTCCTCAACCCCAAGTCCACTCTCAGACATAAATATGTGAAGAAATAGCAAATGATGGAACCAGGTTATTTGGTATTTTAAAAAGGCTAAGCTAAAAAAATTTTTTTATTTTTTAATCCAATGAATTAATTTCACAAGAAGCTATTTCCTCAAAAAGCAAATGATCCACATAGAATGACCTACTTTTCTCCCTATTGTCATAGGAATAAGATATTTTTAAAAAGCCACCTGTGAAATGCTCAAGTCCCCTTTACGTCATCCCAGCAGCTATAGGAATTGGTTCATTACCTTCTGAGACAGCCCATTACTAAGCACATATAAGTATAACCAACCACACCAGTGCCAGGCAAAGTATGGTCCTCAGACAGGCAGCATCAGCATCTCCTGGTGGTTTGTCAGAAATGCAAACTCTGTGCCCCCACCCCACACCTCCTGAATCAAAGTCTATTTAACAAGCCGTCCCAGTGATTCTTATCCAGGCTAAAATATGAGATGCACTGGCCTATATCAAACAGGTAACGGGAAGTGAAGCTAAAATTCACCAAGCCTCTACTATCCACCAGGCACATGGTCAGTACATCCACATGTGCTACCCTCACATGTAACTGTCAACACAGGTCAGTTCAGATATATCCTTCCACTTTTGGGAGATGAGGAAATTAAAGCTTAGAGAAATTCAGCGACCAGACCTCTACCCCCTTCCTACCCAGGGTTGCAGAGATTCGAATCCAGGCCATCTGATTCCAAGTACAAGGCTATTTTGAACCCAAATATGGCTTCCCTCAAGGTCTTGACCACACCACAGTGGCTGTTATTTTGAGAGTCATACCAGTGACCTGAAATTTTTTTAAATGCATGGTGCTTAAGAAAAAGGAACACTGGAGTTGTATCCTTAAAGACATTTTCCTTACAAACGCTGGGCACACCAGCATTATTAAATTCAAGATTGATTTTAAGAGATATCAGTTTACAAAATATATACAGTCAAAAGAGACATCCTTTCATTCTAGCCTTATCATTTGAGTATCTCTTTAACTATTTCCACCAGCATCCAGCTAGCTTTTATTTGTTGCCCAGAGTGTGGGTGCAAGGCAGGGGAAACAGGAGGTAGATGCAGAGTTCTTACTAAACCACTTTTCACTGTACATATGGTTTTCTCTACTTACCTCTCTAGTCCATAGAGGTAAATGCCTGTAAAACTTTTTTTTACAGTTAATGAACCCAAAGAGACCAGTCGGATACAAATTTCAAATGCATAACTCAAACCATAAGACCACTCTGGCTTAAAAATAATCTCCAGAGCAAAAGGCCACGGGTTCCAAGGCTCCATTTCGATTCATACCACAGCATGACAATGAATAAGGTCAATTAGGATGTGCTGCTTACATCGTCATCCAGTGTCTCGTCATCCAACTCCTCCAACTGGGCCTGGTTGTATCTGAACTGGATTCGATTCAACACCTCCGTGAGCAAGAGGACTAGGGCGTCTTCGTACCTATGTGGCAGGGAGAAATTCAACATCAGATGAAAGGAGGCTTTTAGCCTAGGATTTCAAAAAAGCCTCCTGTACTGTGAAGGGAATGGTGTCTGTGTTGGATCACCATACACAAGAAGCATCTAAACTAAACTTAGTTTATGGTTTTGCAAGTGCTATGTGAGAGTGGAACAGTAGCAGGGGTGTTTGTTTATTTATTTAACTATGTTCCAGGCACAGAACATACTGGATTGAACCTTCTTGATGGATTGAACCTTTTATCATTATATAATGTCCTTCTCTGCCTCAAGAAGCAATTTTTGTCTTAAAGTCTGTTTTGTCTGATATTAGTATAGCTACCCTTGCTCTCTTTTGGTTATTGTTTGCATGGAATATCTTTTTCTATCTTTTTACTTTAAACCTATTTGTGTCTAAAATTCAAGTGAGTGTCTTGAACAACATGTAGTTGGATCATGTTTTTTAATCCATTTTGCCAATCTTTGCTTTTTAACTGGAGAAGTTAATCCTTTACATTTAATGTAATTACCAATAAAGAAGGACTTACTTCTGCCATTCTGCCATTTGTTTTCTCTATATCTTTTCTTCCTCAATTCCTCCAGTACTGCCTCCTTTTGTGTTAAATAGATATTTTCTAGTGTGCTATTTTAATTCCCTTGCCATTTCTTTTACCAAATATTTTTAAAGTTTTTTTCTCAGTGGTTGCCCTGAGAATTGTAAGTACTATATATAAATATCTATTAATTCAATGATTCAGTCCTTTTAACAACTGTGACAGGTAGGTGGTATTATCGGTACTTTTCTGATGAGGAAACTACAATTAACAGAAGCTAAATAAACTGCCCAAGGTCACAAAGCTAGCTGGTTTGAACCCAGAGCTCCCTAACTCAACGTGTCATGTTCTTCTCTCTACACATAAACCACCAACAGGCTTGGAGCCTGCTCCACCCACTCCAGAAAACCTCAATTCTAGTCAATTTGTAAGAACACTTAAAACCTAAAAGGAGAGATGGAAAAAGCCTAAGGGAACAATGACCTTTTGATCTACGTCTAAGAACAATCTCTCGAAGAAACATGTGGAGCCCTAGGCTTGGATATTGCCCACATGTGATAAGAACCTAACTCAGAAGACACCATAGTTCTACGTGACAGTTGCTACCACAAGGGCCAACAAACCACTAATTTTCAAGAACAAATCAAGTAGCCTGAATGCTTGCCTGTCCTGAAATGTTTCTACAAGAAGTTCAGACCTCGTCTTACTCACAAGGCAAACCAGCCACGCTGGTTATTCAGCTCTCAGTGCCAGTCCACTCTCCACGTTTTGTGATGCTGGGACTCAGACTACACAACGCACATTCCTCCTCTGCCTGTTAGGCTCTGTCAACAGGGGCACTGGAGGAAAACTGGAAGGCAGAAGGAGGGGCAAAGGGACCCCATTCTTCCTGTGGGCTTGCTGTCCTGGCCAGTGTCACCCCAACAATGGTCACCTGGCAGTAATAATTGGTTCCAGCTTCCACATTCCCCAAACCAGCCCCATCACAAACTCTCAGAGGTGCTAGCAGCAGCCAGGTTACATCTTCTCCTCAAAGGATTAAGTCCCAGCTCCCTGGGGCCTCTCCTCTGAGCTCCTGTGGCAGTTGGGTGATACCCTCTCCTCAGAGATCTGAGCTCTAGCAGCATGGGGGCCGTCCCTCTGATATTTGACATTTTAATGACACCAACACCTCTTTCCTTTGTACCGCTAGCCCTAGTGTGGAGCTGCTTCCCACGGTTATCATCTGTGTTGTGTCTCAGTGGTCAAGGACATGGAAAGAAGTCATCTGGTGGGACCCCTGGGAAAGCTTCTTTTGTCTAACCTCTCCCTCTTATTCCTGCTGCCTGAATCACAGGTGTGATGTCTAGATTCAGCATCCATCTTTGACTATAAGGTGACTGTGGAGATGGAAGCCATGCCTAAGGCTGGTAGAACAACAGGTAAAGGGATCCAAATATTAACTGACAGGGACTTCCCTGGCAGTCCAGTGGTTAAGACTCCAAGCTCCCAGTGCAGGGGACACGGATTCAATCCCTGGTCGGGGAACTAAGATCCTGCATGCCGCACCGTGCGGCCTAAAAAAAACAAACAAACAAACAACAAAATATTAACTGACATACCAAAAAAAAGGAGACACTGAACATTTGTCAAGGAAAAGAAAATCAAGATTATCACAGATGACACAGATGTTGAATTATCGAAGATTTTTAAAGCAGCTATTATAACCATCCTCCATGAGGTTCTATCAGCTGGAAGGTGTTTTGGACTGAACTGTGTCCAATCAAAATTCCTATGTTGAGGGACTTCCCTGGTGGCGCAGCAGTTAAGAATCCACCTGCCAATGCAGAGGACATGGGTTCAGTTGCTGGTCCAGAAAGATCCCATGTGCCCTGGAGCAACTAAAAGTCCGTGTGCCACAACTACTGAGCCTGTGTGCTGCAACTACTGAAGCTTGCGCACCTAGAGCCCATGCTCCACAAGAGAAGCCACCGCAATGAGAAGCCCACACAATGCAACGAAGAGTAGCCCCCGCTCGCTGCAACTAGAGAAAGCCTGTGTGCAGCAACGAAGACCCAATGCTGCGAAGACCCAACGAAGACCCAATTTATTTAAATAAATAAATAAATAAATTCATACGCTGAAGCCCTAACTCTCAGTGTGACTGTACTGGAGACAAGGCCTATAAAAGTTAATAAAAGTTAAGTGAGATCATAAGGGTGGGGCGGGCCTTAATCCACTTATATGAAGAGGAGGAGACATGAGGAAGTAGGAGCGAGTGTGCTCACTCGCCCCACTCCCTGTTCATGCACAGAAGAGAGGCCATGTGAGGTCACAGAGGGAAGGCAGCGTCTGCAAGCCAGGGAGAGCCCTCACCAGAAACCAAATCTGCCAGCACCCTGATCCATGACTTCCAGTCTCCAGAAGTATGAGAAAATTAATTTCTGTTGTTTAAGCCACCCAGTCAGTGGTATTTTGTTATGGCACCCCGAGCTGATTAAAATAGAAGATAAAGGATAATGAAAAAGAAACCTGGAATTCAAGAATGAAGGGAAAGCAAGAGAACTGACAAATCTCTTGGTAAATACAACAGACTGTTTATTGTTTCTCTTAAGATCTTTAAAATATGAATGTTGGATGAAAGCAAAAACAGAACACTGTCTGATGGGGTTTTCAATGTACACAGATGTAAAATATATGGCAACCTCAATACAAAGAAGGGAGGGCAAAAAGATCTATATGGTGATGAGGTTCCTATATCACACTTGAAGTGGTAGTATGTTAACTTGAAAAATTAAATATATATATATATATATATATATATATATATATATTTTTTTTTTTTTTTTGCAGTACGTGGGCCTTTCACTGTTGTGGCCTCTCCCGTTGCAGAGCACAGGCTCCGGACGTGCAGGCTCAGCAGCCATGGCTCACGGGCCCAGCCACTCCACGGCATGTGGGATCTTCCCGGACCAGGGCACGAACCCGTGTCCCCTGCATCGGCAGGAGGACTCTCAACCACTGCGCCACCAGGGAAGCCCGTATATGTATTTTAATATACAGAGCAACCACTTAAAAAACTCACATAAAGAGATATAGTCAAACACTCAATAGATACATTGAAAAGGAAAACTAAACTTGTGTGAAACAACAGAGTCTCAAAATAAATGAAGCAAAAACTGATAGAACTGAAAGGAGATGTAGACAAATCCATAATTATACCTGGGAGAATTCACCTCTCTCTCAGTAACTGATAGAACAAACCGGATAAACACAACATATAGAACACCATCAACCAACCTGACCTAACTGACATATCTAGAACACTCCACCCAACAACAGTAGAATGCACACTCTTTTCAAGTGCACAATGAACAATCACCAAGAAGACTAGATCATAAAACAAACCTTAACAAATTGAAAAGAACTGAAATCACCCAAAATGTGTTTGCAGATCATTATCAACTAGAAAACAATAATGAGTAGACATATGGAAAATCCCCAAATATTTGGAAATTAAACAACAAAGAGGAACCCAAGAGAAATTACAAAATATTTTAAATTGAATGGAAAGGAAAATAAAACATATTAAAATTTGATAAAGCTAAAGCAGTGCTCAGAGAGAAACTTATAGCATTACACGGTTAAATATACAATGTAAATATACCTATAGACCTGGGTAGCTCAAGCCACAAATGTGATTCCAAAAGCACCTCAACTTCTTCTGGGAGTTAAATAAAATTATACACATTAAGGTGACTACATAGTAGGTGTTTGTAAACATATGATGAATGAAGGAACAAGAGAACAAACAAATGAATAAACACGCAGGGACTAAATAAACAAAACTACAAGTCAGATAACTATGAAGCACTGAAGCACAGTCCTGGATAGCTTTTCCAACTCAATGAAATAACTAAGATTCCATTCCCTTGCTCTCTGGGGCAGTCAACAGCATGAATTTCTCGTAGCAAGAGCTAGAAAGCTACTGAAGCCCTGGTACAACCCTAGTTAATACCTTCTATTAACTGTATCAAAATGCCATGTGTCACAATGGCACTTCCTCTCTATTTAGCAGAAAAACCCACTCAGAAAAAAAGGGCAGCAATTTTTCTCACGCTTACCCACATTTGTTTATAGTCCAATTGAAAGTCACCCAGAATCCCTGGCAGGTCTATGGCCAGCACTTGCCAGTACTTTCATGACAAAGGGGTTCACAGGACATGACTCAATAACTTCAGGTTGCTTAACTCACTTCAGGTTTCCTCATCTTCCTGTAAAAATAAGTTTCTACACAGGTGTCTCCCTTCACATTGACAAGCATAGAGAGAAGGGAGTGAGAGAGAGAGAAAAGGGACGAGAACCAATACTTATTTACTGAACACCTACGGTCAGCCAAGGTACTTTACACACACTGGTTCATTTAATTTGCTCAACAACTTGTAAAGTAGGAACAACCATTCCCAAAGTACAAAGAGGAGAAAAGGAGACTGAAATTTAGGTCTTCCCACACCACAGATTCAAAATGGCAAACCTGAACAGTAAACCCCATTAGCAATTTTGTTGAGCTGGGTATGTTACAGAACATTTATTCCATTAACACTGGGACTCAAGTTCTCTAAGTCCCCACCAGTTCTGACCAAGAAACTCTTGAGGATCCTCACTGAACAAGGAACATGCAGAGCTCCAATTTCCAAGCTCCTAGGACCAAAAATAAATCCATGTACATTTGTGCTTCTAAATTCATAGCCTACAATGCCTATCACTTTGTTGTGATGAATGATGCAAAACCTTTAAACCACAAGGGACAGGAACTGAATGCTGTCTCTGTGACTTAACCACACCTACGTTTTACATTTAAGATACCAAGAAAACATTCTTGACTACTTCCTGCAAGATCAGTTGCTTCTGAAATTCTGGCTCAAGCCACAAAAGCCCCCCAACTTCTTTCAGATACATTTTCTCAGTTGAAAAACATTTGATTGCATTTACATGCTCTTCATTAAAATGAATGTGGTAATTATCTGTAGCCAGTGCTCTATATCAGTTGCTTCTGCAAAACAGTGTATCTCTAATATATTGGGATCTCTAATATAACCTAGAGCAGTGGTTTAACTTTCATTTAAAATTTTTTCAGGGCTTCCCTGGTGGCGCAGTGGTTAAGAATCCGCCTGCCAATGCAGGGGACACGGGTTGGAGCCCTGGGCCGGGAAGATCCCACATGCCGCGGAGCAACTGAGCCCGTGCACCACAACTACTGAGTCTGTACTCTAGAGCCCGTGAGCCACAACTACTGAGCCCACGTGCTGCAACTACTGAAGCCCACATGCCTAGAGCCCATGCTCCGCAACAAAGAGAAGCCACCACAATGAGAAGCCCACGCACCGCAACAAAGAGGAGCCCCAGCTCGCCGCAACTAGAGAAAGCCCGCACGCAGCAACAAAGACCCAACGCAGCCAAAAATAAATAAATTTATTTTAAAAATAAATAATTTTAATAAATAAATAAATTTTAAGAATAAATTTTTTTCAGTGCACACTTGTGTAAGCATAAGAGGTGAAAGGAAAAACATGTTAAGTTAAAGTTCAACTATTTTCTTTGCACACCTCAGCAGACTACACCCTTCTTTGTAGTCTACTACCTTAGACCACTAGAGGGTGTCTGACTGACAAGCAGTTCCCCAGAAGATGGTTACCATTTAACAGCATAAACCACAGACAAGCTTTGAAGGTTTGGGGATTTTTTGTTTTTTAAAGGCATAAAAGTGTTATACATGTATGTTTAAAAAAAAAAAAGTCATGAAAAATTAGAAAGCCTTATTTAGGATAATAATCAAATGACCAATGAGAAAAATCCCTAGTGCTTTTTTTTAAAATTGGAGTACAGTTGCTTTACAATATTGTGTTAGTTTATACTGTACAGCAAAGTGTATATATGTATACATATACATGAATGTATATACATATATCCCCTCTTTTAAGGATTTCCTTCTCATTTAGGTCACCACAGAGCACTGAGTAGAGTTCCTTGTGCTACACAGTAGGTTCTCATTAGTTGTCTATTTTATACACAGTATCAATAGTGTATATATGTCAATCCCAATTTCCCAAATCATCCCACCCCTAGTGTTTAAAGTGGTCAGCAAGAACCACTGACAACTGTGACAACAGATGACAGATGCCTAGGCAGGCAAGACAATATCTGCAAGTGGGCTGAAAGTCTTTGCTATCCAGGGACCCTGTCATTTAACTCCACAGTCACCACCTCAGTCAAGTAACAGCAACATCTTCTATTACTTATTATTACTGTGTAGTCATTACTATGCCCATTTATTGAGTGCCTAATACGTGATCGATAGTGTGCCAGGTATTTTATATACAATTTCCTTGAATCCTAGCCATTCTGCAAAAGAGGTATCAGTATTAGTATGCTCATTTTGCAAGAGGAAATGTGATTACCATATAACTTGACCAAAAGTAACACTGCTGCCATGAAGCAGAAAAGAAATTTAAACTGTACCACTGCTCCTTCTATTGGTGCAACAGTCTGCACAAGTATATATTTTCTCAATGGAACCATATTCTCCACACCTAAAGCACATTTGTACTGTGCTTTAAAAAGCATTTTCATATTAATCATGTATGTCCTCAGTTTATTCTTCCAACAAGCCTGAGATATGTGAAAGAATATCTACCACTTATATATAGCAAAATCAGGCACAGTCCCAGAACCAAAGGATGCAACCGCTCAGCATACAAGAAAGAGAATTTGGCGGAAGTGTCTTTTCTTTGAACAATCTCATTCAACAACACAATTACTCACAGTTGGCAAATTCACCAAAAACAGGATCCACTGTTGTGTAAGAAGGTTTCTGACACACAAATAAACTACCCATAACCACATGTGACCTGACACCATAACAAGCTGGAAGCTATTTTGCAATCACAAAAATAGTTTTGGGAATGAAAGTGCAAATGCTAAACTTGGAATGCAAATACTGTTTCGAATTTTAAAAACGCATAAAACCTCAGCAATGGAAAGGGTTTTAGAGACTCAGTCCAACTCTCCCCAGTTGGGGGGTCTCCTCACCACCTCCATTTGGCACATTTCTGGGGGAGGGGCGTTCACTATCTCCACCATCAACCACTAATACTATTTACTGAGCATCTGTAATGTGCTGAGCATTCTAGATATATTAGCTTCAAATAATTAGATATATAACGACCACAGTGTACAGGAACCATACTTTCTGCCTGCAAACAAGAAAAAATGGGCTTGAGAAACGGGGGGAAAAAACATTTCCCCATTTTCTGTTTTTTAAAATAAAATTAGAAGTACAAAAATGACTATCTCTGGACTGCGGGATTATAGATAACTTTTTTTTATATTTTTCTATCTTTGCTAGTTTTTAAAATAAATATTTTTTTCCTGACAAGTATTTATTACTTTATTTGGGAAATTTTCAAGCACATACAAAAGGAGTGAGGCTATAATGAACCCCAAGTTCCTATCAATTAAGTTCAAACCAATTATCAACACATGGCCAACCCACTTCCCCCTCTATCCCCAGGGAATTTTTTTTTTTTTTTTTTTTTTTTTTTTTTGCGGTACGCGGGCCTCTTACTGTTGTGACCTCTGCCGTTGTGGAGCACAGGCTCCAGACGCGCAGCCTCAGCGGCCATGGCTCACGGGCCCAGCTGCTCCGCAGCATGTGGGATCTTCCCGGACCGGGGCACGAACCCGTGTCCCCTGCATCAGCAGGCGGACTCTCAACCACTGCGCCACCAGGGAAGCCCCCCAGGGAATTATTTTAAAGCAAATCCCATATATCATATCATTTTATCCAGTAAATACTTCAGGTTGTATCTCTAAAATAAGGGCCATGGGGGAGGATGGGGACCACAAAAACATTATCATACCTAAAAAATTAACAATACATATTACTTTTTTAACCAGAAAAATGTATTTTTAAAAAATGAGATATTTAAGGGGAAGAAAGAAGAAAATGCTCAATGGCTTTACTACCTAAACAGCTTACATGACTCAGTTTCACTAAAGAGGTCTGACTGCATGGTTGCCTCTTTAGGCCACAAGAAAAACTGACAAAAATGTTTATTTCTGCTTATAAATGTTTCTGTGGTTTACCTGTTGAGAACTGCTTCCTTGTCTCCCAGACGGCTTTTAATTTTACTTGTCAGATAGTCCAAAAAGAGCGTCCAGATATCCAAACAAGAGAAGTAACCTTCATGAGTAGGCTATGGTGCAAAAGAAATCCAGACAATGAAATTACTTAATGCAACTACTCCTTAGAAACACACCCACCAGTGTTTACATACACCAGAATGCTACAACCATAAGCCTAGGTTCCCTCGGCTTCTTGGTAACCACAATTGGTGTCTTTTATTCAGTCTTCACGATTGGGCCCTGTTGAACCTAACAAGACAAGGGTACCATGGAACACATCATTAAGGAGATACTGTACTATGCAGGGCAAACCAATTTACAACATAAGCCGAGCGAACACCTGTTTTAAAGTCTGAGACTGTGCTGCGGACAGCTCTTACAGATCATCCAATTCAAATCTGTTTTAGAGAAAAAGAAACTGAGATCCAGAGATATGTTCAAGGTCAGGGGTAGGAACAGGTCCATTTAACCCCAGTCAATGCTCTTTCCACTACATACTATTACAAAACCAAAACTAAGTTTCAGTGGCTCCAAAGTGACAAGTTTACACATTTGAACATTAGGAAAGTAACATCTGCAGTCTTCCTACATAACAGATTGAAAATGAGCTCGTTAAGACTGATCTACAGGCTTTAGCTCATCTGCAAAGTAGATGTGTCAAACAGGCTAATAGCAACCTCTTACCAGGTGTCGATAAGGACAAAGTAAGGAGAAAAGAGCAAGTCTTTGTAGGGTCCTAGTGCCTGGACCACTGCGCTGATCAACTTTCTCAAGAGCCTTGAGATTCTATTTCATGCAAAATCCAAGCACTATATTCTCCAACATCTAGTCCTTCTCACACATATTCAGTTTCATCTGTGGCCCCCCAATCCCTTATATATCCACTCAAATTCTTGCTACCTACAAGAACTCTTTGGCTTTACTTGTGATTACTTCATTGAACTACATATTTGATGGCAGGATCAGATATGGAAAGAAATAATACCATCATCTTCTTCAGTCAGTTTCCTTCCATCTCTGGGCCAAAGAAATCCAGAAGTTTACAAGGGCATGTATGGAATCTGTCCAAGAGCTAACTACCAATGACAGTGGTGGTGTACCCAGGCTGAGTCTGAGACAGAAAAACTGTAAACTTAAAAAATGTGGCATGGGGCTTCCCTGGTGGCGCAGTGGTTGAGAGTCTGCCTGCCGATGCAGGGGACACGGGTTCGTGCCCCGGTCCGGGAAGATCCCACATGCCGCGGAGCGGCTGGGCCCGTGAGCCATGGCCGCTGAGCCTGCGCGTCCGGAGCCTGTGCTCCGCAATGGGAGAGGCCACAGCAGTGAGAGGCCCACGTACAGAAAAAAAAAAAAAAAAAAAAAAAAAATGTGGCAGACCCCACTCACAAGCCACAGGGCAGCTCTGGAACTGGACTGCTATGCTATAGCTCCATCAGGACCACTGGCAGGGCCATCCTCAGAACACAAAATGAACCAGAAGAATAAGCAGAAAAAACAATAAGCCGTGTGGAAATAATATGGGTAGCTTGTGGACAGGCACTTGACTTGCAGCCAGGAGATGTAGTCTTGTCCTGGCTTTGGCTTGCTGTGCTTCCAGTAAGGAGGTTACCCAGCCGCCCTTCCTTGCTTTGAAAATAAATACCTACCAGATCCCTCACCAAAAAATATAACTGATTGATGCACGTGGAGGTGCTTTTGAGAAAAGCCACCATATAAATCCAAGTGTTATGGCTATGTCAAAGTAGTTTACAATTATACATGTCTTTCTCTTGCGTTTGAATTGAGGATTTACTGTGTGGCTCAAGGCTGGAAAAAAAGTTGGGCAAATACACCCTCTGTAGGACCTGAAACACTACCATTCACATCCATCTCTACAGGCCCCACTGTGAGGCCTTATGCACTGCCCACAGTCTGGCCTTTGACAATTGCTCTGGGCACAGATTGCTAAGGTCATAAAGGCAATACACTGACTGCACTTTTGGAGTCATACAACTTTGCAGAGCCCTCATGGACCCATTTTTAAAATGTACCCATACTCAGATTTTTTACTTTTCAGATTCCAGGGCTGGTTAGTCACTAAAGATCCTGGCAAGTTCCTTTAAAAAACTAATGATACTACTCTTCTCTCCAAGTTTGATTTGCATAGGTCTATTTGATTTTCACAACAGTCCTGGAAAGCAGAGAGATGTCTTTCTTCCTCCCATTTCACAGACAAAGAAACCAGAAGTCAAGTCATCTGCCCAAGGTGACAAGATAAAGAACAAAAACAGAACTAGACTGTGGATCGTAAGACTCCCCCAGTCCAGACCCTTCCCCCTATGCCATACTATCTCAGGCATGTTTTAAGAAGAAGGGGCAAAATGGAAACTGCAAGACCAAGAAGGAATTGGTAATGATACAGCAAGAGAAGGAGCAGGAAGACAGAAACCATGTTTATACAGACACCTCAGGGGCTCAGCAGTGGTGGAGGCAAACACCTGGTGAGCACTAGTGGCTGGAGGGACTGTAGCAGGACACTTAGGTGAAAGAAAAAATTCAGGAAAATAAACAGAAGAGAGGAAATGGTTATGGGAAGATACTACCACCATCTTCATCTTATTACTATTCTTTAAAAATATGCTGACCAGGGACTTCCCTTGTGGCGCAGTGGTTAAGAATCCGCCTACCAATGCAGGGGACACGGGTTCGAGCCCTGGTCCGGGAAGATCCCACATGCCGCGGAGCAACTAAGTCCGTGCGCCACAACTACCGAGCCTGTGCTCTAGAGCCCGCAAGCCACAACTACTGAAGCCCACGTGCCTGGAGCCCGTGGTCCTCAACAAGAAAAGCCACTGCAATGAGAAGCCTGTGCACCGCAATGAAGAGTAGCCCCCATTCACCACAACTAGAGAAAGCCCACGTGCAGCAACAAAGACCCAACAGACCCAAAGATTAAATAAATAAAAAAAAAATGTTGACCAGGACTAATATTTCCATGAATTGTAGGAACAAAAGGCAAAGTACACTGAGAATAACCCTCTAAACAAGAGAAAAGACACATTTTCCCACTTTACAGAGAACTTAGCTATGATAAAGGAAGAACATGCTGTTAATAAACAGATGAGAACTTAAAGCTCTCTCTTGACAGCAATTCAATTTCTTATTCTTAAACCTTATCCTAAAGAAATCTTTTACTACCAGCTCCTGGGCCTAGAGTGTGCCCTGCCAGCTTTCTCCCTCCCTGCCTCTCCAGCAAAGGGCAGCTTCCCCCGGAGCCCCTTCCAGGTTCCTGCCCTTCTGGCCAGTGCTCAGAATCGGCTTCTGCCTGCACCTTGAGGCCACCAACCCACACAGCCCAGAGTCTGCACCCAGAAATGCAAGTCCTCACACAGGAGGCCAGCAGAACACAGGGAGCTCAGCTGACAGTGACCCGCTGGGTGAGGGAGGAAGACAGAAGCTTGCTGTTTGCCTCATGACCAATCTATCTCTTCTCCCAGTATGTAATTAAAACATATATAAATATATAAAACCACCACTCTCGGTTCAATGGAAAATGAACCCGTAGGATTCTAGTGAAAGAATCATAGAAGATGAATATGGAAACACCCGAAAGATGCCCACTGCAGTCTATCTCCCTAGTAAATTTAAAAGACTTATCCAAGGACAGAGACCTAACAGAAATAACCAGAGCTCAAACACAGGACTTTTGGGTCCACATCCAAAGAAGGAAGCATCAGACACGCATACTTCAAAGCACTTTTTAGCTTTCTTCTACACCACGTATACTAAAAAGGTCCCATTTTACACAGGGAGCAAAATCGGAAGACGGTTCATTCCGTTTCCCAAACAAACCCCTCCTTCTGCCCCCAGCACTGGCTCCTTATCTCTCGTTCGTTTCTGCTGCACTTATTCAAAGGTATCTATCAAATCCTTTCTTTTTTCCTGGTCCCCTTTAAGATTTCTCCAGATCCATCTCAAATCTCTCCCACTTCTGATGCTTCTCTCCTACATCCTCACCCTCCTATATCTCATCACCTCTTCTATCCCTTCTTAGGCCTAGTGAGATCAGCATGCTTCCTTCTTGCTCTGCACTCACCGGCCCCTCTATCAGACATCGTGTCACTTCTTTAACCTTTGATCCTCTTCCTCCATCCGCACCCTTCCAAATCCCCTTTTACATACACACCCCCCTCCCAACCTCCACCCTTACCTCTCCTCTAGCCTCATTAAGTTACAACATCAGTGATTGAAACAACCAAAAAAGACTGCTTGTAAAATCAGATGCCCTCACTGACCCAGCAGTTTCATTCCTGGTAATATACCAACATACACAGAAAGAGCTACATATGTACATCAAAAGGCAGGCACAAGAATATTCACTGCAACATGATTCATGACCACCAAAAACTGGAAGTGGCCCAAATCAGCAGTGGAGTGGCTTTTCTAATGACTTCCTATAAAACAATGAGAACAAACTACTGCCACACACAACACAGATGAAGCTCACAAACATAATGTTGAATGAAAGAAGTCAGACAAAACAAATCTACATTGTATGCTTCCATTTAGAGAAGTTCTAAAACAGGCACAACTCATGTGGGATATTAAAGTCAGGTCTGGGGTTACTTCTGGGGAGGATGTGGAGGGGAGTGATGAAGGACATGAGGGGATTTCTGGGGGTGCTGGTAATGTTCTACTTCTTGACTTTGGTGGTCACATGTCTTGTTCGTTTTGGGAAAACTCACGAAGCTACACATGTATGATTTATGTGCTTTTCCATACGTGTGTGATAGTTCAACAAAAAGCTTTTTTGGGGGGAGTGGGGGGGGCTGCACTGCAATGCTTGCAGGATCTCAGTTCCTCGACCAGGGATTGAGCCCGGACCACACCAGTGAAAGCCCTGAATCCTAACTACTAGGCCACCAGGGAGCTCCCCAAAAAGCTTATTTTAAAAAGACACACAGGGGCTTCCCTGGTGGCGCAGTGGTTGAGAGTCCGCCTGCCGATGCAGGGGACACGGGTTCGTGCCCTGGTCCAGGAAGATCCCACATGCCGCGGAGCGGCTGGGCCCGTGAGCCACGGCCGCTGAGCCTGCGTGTCCGGAGCCTGTGCTCCGCAACAGGAGAGGCCACAACAGTGAGAGGCCCGTGTACCGCAAAAAAAAAAAAAAAGACACACAAATGGGCACAAGTGATAGGGCATGACAGAAATGTTTAAAACTGGACTCTGATGATGGCTGCACAAGTCTATAAAACTACCGAACATCACTGAATTGTACAATTACAATGGGTGAATTGCACAGTAAGTAAATGTTATCTCAATAAAGCTGCTAAAATATATATAGAAACAAACAATATTGAGTCATCAGAATGTAAATTCAGTGAACGCAAGGACTTTGTTTACAAGGGTTATAGGCCTCACTCCTGGAACACAACAGAAGCTCAAAAAACGTTTGCTGAATGGGGGAAACAACTGGATCCACCAAAACTGAACTCTTGAGAACTTCACTATTTACAATGTCCTTGTGGGTAGTCTTAGTGACAGTTACAGACTAGAACTAAAGGCCCTAACTTCAGACTTTTTCTATATTTTGCTTCTTCAACATAACAATGATTAAGAGCAGACTCTATCTGGCTCCACCGCTTACTGTATGACCCTCAGCAAGTTATCTTTGTGCCTCAGTTTCTTTATCTGTAAAATGGGGATGATAATAATACCTACCTCATAGGGTTGTTATGAAGGATAAATGTGTTAATCTTCATATAGTAAGCACTATATAAATGTTTGACAAATAAAATAAAGAAGTTCTTTCTCCTGAAAATAACAAAGTAGACATTTTGAGTGGCAAGGGATAGACATGGGCAGTTCCAGCGCTTTACCTGATGAAATGTGTACTTGAACAAAAGTGTCAAAAACTCCACCACGGGGAACTGGGAGTAGGACTCGATTCTTCTTAGGTGAACACTCACAAAGAGCCGCAGAAAGTCAGTAAACTTCTCAATGTAGCTAAAGAAGACAAGAAGACAAAAGGTGACAATGAGAAACTCGGCCACCTCCCTAGAAGAGAACTCAAATTCAATCCAAATTTCTTTCAGTACAAAACTATACAGATTTATAACAAATATATTTTCAGTTAAAAATATAAAGGCCTGCAACAATTACCTACAGGTCAGGCAACCCTTCATTCCATTACCACCTGAAACATAGCAGAAAAGCAACTTTAATCCTCAGACACTATCTAGGTAAGGCATCTTATAAGCTAGCGTCCTCATATTTTCTAACTCAGTGTTATGACCCAATTAAAGTGAAAGGAAATGGTACTCAAAAGGTCCATGGGCAGATGATCTGTCATTTCAATGTGGCAAGTCTGGAGGGCTGGTTTTCTTTGCTAGGAGGCCAAAATATTAAAACGAATATGCTAAAAACCCAAAAACAAAACAAGGCTTTAGGAAAGGGATGGCATCCAGGTAAGATATATTCAGTCTTGCAACCTAATGTTCATGTTTTTTCCCCACCCTCTGGCTCCTGGTGCTAATTAAACATAGCACGTCCCAATCCATTCTAAAAGTGATGTCAAATCTAAGGGAGGAGGACTATTAGAGCTGGACAAGACTCAAGGACAATTCACTGATGCATCATTTTAGAGATGAAGCCCAGAGAGATAAAGTGACTGGCCCAAGGTCACTCAGCCAGCTCACAGAAGAATGGGACTACCATCTACTCCCAATCCAGTGCTCTTTCTTTTCACATCACAGTGAATTCCCAATTCATTTGTATTCAAATATCATTTCACAGAAGAGTGTGGGTCACAGCTGCAAGGATAAGATATTTTTGTTATTGAATACACAGCACATCATCACTCTCACATTTCAGAAACTGTCATTTTAAGCTCCTAAATACCAAAAGGTGATTAGAAAATGAGATGGGCATACCTCCATAAACCACATTTCAGAGACAGATTAAAAAAGATAAAAGATACACTGGGCCTTAGCCAAATATTGAATGATGGTTAAAAGCAATTCTGAAACTCCTAACTGCAAAAAGCTGTGTTTTTTTTTTTTTTTTAAAGCAAAGATGTATGAGATAATAAAGGGAAAGAAGACTACTCCTCAGAAGAGCAAAACTGGCCCATAAATAAAACGTCCCATATTGTTTCTGGGACCTAGCACCCTGAGGGTGGCCAATCTGTGTGGCCGCCACACACAGGTAAGCTTATTTGCAGCTTAAAAAAATAATAATAATTTGTTTGATAAGGATCATGGGGTCAAATACTTGAAAAACAGTAAGGCACTAATCAACTGTTTTTAGAGATAGGAAAGTACAAAAAAACTTCTCTGAGGCCTTCAATCACTAATACTCAAGAGCAGGAACTCCTCATTCCTCGCTCAGCCTATTACACATTTTTATGTGGTTATTCAAAGACATCAACCAGTTTGCTGCTCTTTAGGAAGATGCACTCAATTCC
This sequence comes from Orcinus orca, assembly GCF_937001465.1. Classification (NCBI taxonomy): domain Eukaryota; kingdom Metazoa; phylum Chordata; class Mammalia; order Artiodactyla; family Delphinidae; genus Orcinus; species Orcinus orca. The sequence goes on from NC_064574.1 coordinate 71,137,357, forward strand.
CTACCACCCATTAAAGAATAAGGAGAAGTCATGGGTCAAATACCACACAATCTCAATTTTATTTGAATCTCCAACCCAATTTTTTTAAAGAATACAAGCAAGACTGTTCAGTAGCTAAAACTCCAATTTTATTTCACCTCATTTTCTTTCCCTTGCCCACCTTCTGGTACAGGTGCTAATGAGCAGTAGAAAGTTAGAAAAAAAGGCAGTAGAGGAGAAGAGAGGAAGAAACCTGGTTAAGCAGCTCCTAAACAACTGAGAATGGACTTAGCTGTTTAGAATTAGTGGTAAGGGACCCAAGAGCCAGGAAGCAAGCACACAGTGTTGTTCATGTCACCTTTCTGCTTCCAGGCACCTCTCAGCTTTCACAGGGCAATAGGAAGCATAGGATTAAAATATAAAACCAAGAGCACAAAAGTTACACGTAACAAAATCAGAACACAGATCATCCATGATGACATTTTTATACCACCCAAATGTAAGCCATAACAAACATTACACCACAGTAAAAGTCAGAACAACTGATATCTGATGGTTGGTACAAGCAGTTGGGTTACTGTTGTGATTTTTTTAAACATATGAAAATACAGCCTTTCTTAACCAAAGCTAGAAAGGATATAATAGAAAGGATATAAACATATAAGCTGTGTGTCTCAATGCTGATGTTTTTGAATTCAAATAGGAAGCTATTACCAAATAATGAAAAATAAAACCAACATATTACCATATCAGATTATGAGTTCTTTTGTGATTATACAAAGAAAATTTCACACAAAGCTTGTTTACAATGAACCAAACCAAAATAATCTCATGTATCAATTTTTTCAACTTTAGAATAACTTATTAAAATTGCTAAATTTAGAAAGCAGTAAAACTGTCTTAACTTTAGGCACCTGACTTTATATCCTGCTGCTTACTCTAAAGAAAAAGAAATGGCTTAACTCTGTATAGCTTAACAACAAAAACAAGCCAAGGAAAATTGATGAAAATACTAACAACTTTTGCTGCCAGGCAATCTATAAATATTTACTAATTCAATACAATTTATCTGTTTGAAAGTCTCTGAACAGTCAACATAATGTTCTTAATATAAGCTTCCAATTTTCCCTTTTGTTTTTACACAGCAGTAGCATCATATTAATGAAAGCTGTAAGATACATAAATGACATCATCTGTAAGGGAAATATAAATGAGACCATGCCTCAGCATACTGTGGGACCATCTGCTAAGAGTCCTTAATAAAGCGAGGCTAAGTGATTTCAGGCGCCATTCAAGAGGACAGTAACCAAGAAACTCAGGTGTGTGCCCCATTAACAACTCTCCTTTCTTGTCATCAGTGTAAAACTCACAATAGTGACAACATTCCTATACACTGCACGACGTTCACTTGAGAAAAGTCAAACAGGAAGAACCAACAAGCAACACCAAGCAAGGAAGGGCAAGTGTAACTCCTGTACCTCCACGGGCCTCCTCTCCTGTGCTTGGCTACGCATGAGCAGCGGTCCCAGTTCCTGCACCACCTCAGACCTGCAGGCAAAGAGTGAGGAGAGGGCGGACAAGGGTGGAAGGGAGGACAGGAGGTGGACGGGCAAAGAAGACAACCAACCTACACAATTCACACAATTCACAACTTTTCCAACTCGACTCGCTTCCCTTAACCACCCTAGCCCTTCCAGCTAAGCTTGGACTTACTGGTACACACCTACCTCTCCGTTCCTCACCAGGAGCCCCAGATTCTGAAACCAAAGAGGATTACAGACACTATGCAGCGCAACGTGATAAACAGTCAAGGCCCATTCTCAGGGCACAGCCGATGCCACACCTGTTTTCATTACCTCTCATCGAGTTCTTCTAGCCTGCTCTTCACCGTGTGGGCATTGTTATCCTTGGTGATTTTCTGCAGGAGGTAGAAAGTCTGCTGGAACATACGCAGTAAGTACTCCTCGAACTCCATAGGCACACAGTTCTTGGACATGAGTTCATTGATGCAGGACATGGCCAGGACCCCAAGCCGGCCGCGCTCCTGACCCAACACACAGTTCTGGCTGCTGCCATTAACTGATGCCATCTTTCTGGCCCGGATGTCACAGCCAAAGCGTGCAAAGTGGAAGATGGTGGTAAGGAGGGACGGGGTGATGCTGGCAGACAGAGGAATCCAACTGAAGAGATGGGCCAGGCACTCCAAGGCCAGGGAACAGATATACTCACTCTCCACATCAAGGATGGGGATTGGCTGATTCAACAGTTTGGCTGAACTAGGACTCTGCAACAGGTTACTCAGTAAGTCGCCTGAAACACAAAAGGCTTTTAAGATACACACTATCAAATCTCTTATAAACCAATGTAAGTAATTCTCCTCACAAAAAACAAAAACAAAAAACCAAGCATTAGCATAAAGCAGAAGTTCTCAAAGTTTGGTCCAGGGACCCCTGAGAGCCCCCAGACGCTTTTCGGGGTTCACAAATTCAAAACTATTTTTAAAAGAATGTTATTTTCCTTTTTCACTTTTATTATCTCACAAGTGTACAACGGAGTTTTCCAGAGGTTACACGCCAAGTTACAAGCAACAGAGAAAAAGCAAACGCTATCTATCATTAAGCTACATATTAAAGAGATTTACAAAAATGTAATGCCGCTCTTCTCAGTAAGTGTTTTTGTTTGCTTTGGAAAAGTTATTTTTCATTAAGATGTATTATTTGTTAATATGCACTGAGTTCATCACAGTTACTTTTAAAAGAATTAATAAATATTTCCAAATTTTCTCAGTTTGAATACCCATAGATAAAACCCACAAAGCTCTTTAAGGACCTCAATAATTCTTAAGAGTAAAGGGGTCCAGGGAATTCCCTGGTGGCACAGTGGTTAAGAATCCACCTGCCAATGGAGGAGACACGGGTTCAAGCCCTGGTCCAGGAAGATCCCACATGCCGCAGAGCAACTAAGCCCGTGTGCCACAACTACTGAGCCTGCGCTCTACAGTCAGCGAGCCACAACTACTGAGCCCGCATGCCACAACTACTGAAGCCCGGGCGCCTAGAGCCTGTGCTCCGCAACAAGAGAAGCCACCGCAGTGAGAAGCCCGCACACCGCAACGAAGAGGAGCCCCCACTCACCACAACTAGAGAGAAAGCCTGTGTGCAGGAACAAAGACCCAATACAGCCAAAAAATAATAATAATAATTAATTAATTTTTTTAAAAAAAAGAATAAAGGGGTCCAGGGTGGGCGAAACAGGTGAAGGTGGTAAAAAGGTACAAACTTCCAGCTGTAAGACAAATAAGTCCTGGGGATGTAATGTACAATATGGTGACTATAGTTTACAATACTGTATTGTATATTTGAAAGTTGCTAGTAGTGTAAAATAAATTCTCACAAGAAAAAAATTTGTAACTATGTGTGGTAATGGATCTACATTTACTGTGGTGATCATTTTGCAAATATACATAAATCACTATTTTGTACACCTGCAACTAACAGTGTTATATGTCAATTATACCTCAATTAAAAAAAAAAAAAAGAGTAAACAGGTCCAAAGACCAAAAATTTGAAACTACTGGGCTAGTCAAGGTGAGGTCTGTGGACCTGCATCACCAACATAACCTGGAAGTTTGTCGGAAATACAAATGATCAGGCAACACCCACACCCACTGAAGTAGAACCTGGCGGGCAGGGGCAGGAAGCTGTGCTTGTACCAGCTCTCCAGGTGATTCTTACGCTTGCTTAATTTTTGAGAAGCACTAAACACTAAAGGAAATCACACAAAATGAAATTGGGGGTGGGGGTGGCTATAAAATGATTTTAGAGAAGACAAAAGAAGAAAAACATTCATAACTATAACAAGAAGAAGCCTTTCCTGAAATAAAGGTGTCACTATACAAAATGAAAGGGCTTATTCAGCCCCAAGAAAAAAAATGAGTAATCAATACAAAAACTTCAGTAATAAGGGAAGGTAGGCAGAAAAGGCACATATACAAAGGAGAAAACCTCGAATTCAGACTTCACAGTAACAGTCAAAGCCAAAAAACAGTGGTGCAGTATCTACAAGTTCTGGGGCAAAGAATGACTTAACCCAAAGGTCCCCTTTGAGTATAAAGGAAGGTGACATTTTTTTAAAACATGCAAAAATTCAAATAATATATTGCCCACAAATTCTTAGGGAGCAACTGAACGATGAAACCATGCAAATAAAGAGATAAATAAAAAAGAATTACAGAATGGTGAAGCTGTGGCAAAGGGACTAATGCAAGCACTGAATTAAATACAGAATCAAGACTAAACAAATGGAGGAATTATAGAAGGGTGTGCTAACTAACTTTCTCATCTTTCACAAGCACGGAGTCTCAAAATATATGGTCTAAAATTAAAATATGTAGTAAGAAATTGGTTTTCATAATCTTTTTTTCTTATCCTTGGAGATATCTTTTACAAACTAATATTCCTTGTGGAAAAAGCATCTCAAGGTCAGCAATTCCTTCCATTTAATACTTCCTGTTAAATTCAAGTAAAACTAAAACTGAATAGTCTTTAGCAAAAATATATGATACCAAAAAAAAATATATGATACGATACCATTTGGTCCTTTTATTCAGTTTAATCTACCTTTAACTGCATTTATGTAGAGAGAGAGGTCTGGAATGATGTTATTTCTGTATGGAGGAATATTGGGTAAATTTTTACATTTTGTTTTTTACCTTATAGCAGCAGTTCTCAAATGTTTTAGTCTTAAAACCCCTTTACACTCTTAAAAATCACTGAGGACAGCAAAAAGCTTCTTTCTGTTTATGTAGGTTATTTCTATTGATATTTGTCATATTAGAAATTAAAACTAAGAATTTTTCAAATATTTAATTCATTTAATAATGATAAGCCCATTACATGTTAGCATAAATAACATTTTTAAATGAAAAAATTATATTTTGCCCTCCAAAAAATTAGTGAGAAGAATAGCACTGTTTCTACATTTTTGGAAATCTCTTTATTGTGTGGCTTGAAAGAAGATAGCTAGATTCTCTCATCTGGTTCTGTACCCAATCTGTTGTACAATGTTGTTTTACTGAAGTATATGACGAGAACCCAGCTTCACACAGATATACAACTGAAAGAGAAGGAAGTGGCCTTTTCAGATAACGGCAGCTATTCTAATACTAAAATCTGATGAGTACTAATTTCTTAAAGGTTAACTGCAATGTGGAATCTGAATGAGCTTTTTTTACTCGGTATACTCAGAAGAGTGAGAATAAAAATGACAAACAATGTCTTAGTATTTTTATGACCACATCGTTGACCTTTGGGACCCTGAAAGGGTTTGGGGGGACCTCCAGGGGTCCCCAGGCCTATTGAGAACTGCTGCCTTATACTAATGTTGGATTAATATGAACAGAGTAGTTAACGTTTCTCAGCCTCAATCTCCTCAGCCATTAAAATGAGGATTTTGTGATTTATTAATAAGAGTTTAATTTCCATTGTTAAAACTAGATTAAAAAGCTGTCCTCTGGCATCTGTCTTGAAAGGTGTTTGCTGGTTTCTATTCTGAAAGAGCTGCATTTGATACCAGATGAGACTCATCATGATCTCAGCTACTCAAGCTGGTAATCAGAAGACCTGGTTTCAAAGAATAATGCAAGAAGGATGTTCAAGCAGAATCTGCAAACGTTTCAGTTTGTTTATTACTGGATTAATAATTTTGATTTTTGGAATTGCTGTGGTGGCTTTCCACTTGAGTCATACAACTTTCTATCAATGGTTGTTTCTGGTATTGCTTTTTTCATCGTTCATGGACTGACGGCCATTTATGAAAGATGCCAGTTAGAGGAAATCACCATTACCCAACTATTAGAATTATCAGGGCATTTACCAACCAGGATCAAATTGAGGCTTTAGCAATGGAGGAACCAACAGACACCACCTCAGTATGATCTTACACTAAACCCGGACACTGTTGGGCCCTTGGGCCTTTTTAAAGTCTCTTGAACATTCTTAAATAGAAATAAATTCTGGCTTTAAAAACAAAAACAAAACAAAAAAGTTGGCCCTATTCTTCAGCTCAGAAGAATTTTTCCAGAATGGAATTCTAAGGTGGGGTGTGGGGAGAGCAACACATCAATGATAACACTGATGTTAAGAACAGCTACTAGGACTTCCCTGGTGGCACAGTGGTTAAGAATCCGCCTGCCAATGCAGGGGACAGGGGTTCGAGCCCTGGTCTGGTAAGATCCCACATGCCGCGGAGCAACTAAGCCTGTGCGCCACAACGACTCAGCCTGCGCTCTACCTGAGAGCCACAACTACTGAAGCCCGGGTGCCCAGAGCCCGTGCTCCGCAACAAGAGAAGCCACTGCAATGAGAGGCCCGCGCACCGCAACGAAGAGTAGCCCCCGCTCGCCACAACTAGAGAAAGCCCGCACGCAGCGAAGACCCAACACAGCCATAAATAAATAAATGTTAAAAAAAAAAAAAAGAACAGCTACCATTTCATGTGCTATTATTATTTGCTTGGTGCTGCACCAAGCACTTTACATATTCTCATTTAATGCTCCCAGCTCTAAAGTAGGTATTACGATTATCTGCACTTACAGACAGTTAGAATAACTCAAACACAGATAGATGAGGCATTTCCCCCATGTTCCTCAGCTAGTCAGAGGCAGAGCTAAAACTAAAACCCAGGTCTAGCCCCAAAGCCTATGCTCCTTCCCAGAAGCCAGGTCAGGAAAGATTATGCAGCCAAGAAAAATGATCAGTCAGAAAGCTAATATTCAAAAATAGAAAAATATGTAAGATCCAAAGTCACATGTAAAATAGCATGTGTACACCATGACAGAAACTATAGAAAGATACAAGGACAAGGACAAAGACTGAACGGGAGTATGCAAAGGTAAAAACCTGTTTATGTGGATAGGATGATCTCTGACTATTTTTTCCCCTCAAAACAAGTATCTTTTAATGTTGTTTCTCGATAAAAATTATTTTACTCAACTTTAAATGTTTCAGGGAATTTTAGTAAATCATAGAAGAATTTTTTCCAAAATTATATATATTTTTTCTTTTTTTTCGGTACGCGGGCCTCTCACTGTTGTGGCCTCTCCCGTTGCGGAGCACAGGCTCCGGACGCGCAGGCTCAGCGGCCATGGCTCACGGGCCCAGCCGCTCCGCGGCACGTGGGATCTTCCCAGACCGGGGCACAAATCTGTGTCCCCTGCATTGGCAGGCGGACTCTCAACCACCGCGCCACCAGGGAAGCCCCAAAATTATATTTTAATCCAAGTGAAGGCATCGCCACAGAACAGAGACCCTGCTTCATGCTGCAGCATTTCCAAAGCTATGCTGAGACAGCTTTAACAAGCTCTTGATTATAAAGAGGACTTGTAAGAGGGCTCCTCGATTTTAAAAAACCTGTGACCAACTTCATCGTCCCTGAATTGGGCCAGGCCCTGGCGGCAACAGACACCCATGCCCCAAGTAGTACGTAGGCTACTCTGGGGCATTTACTGACTTGGAAGTAGCCCAGACATGGCTGGAACACTTGTAATGGGCTTTCATACAAAGATCCCCTCAGCTTTCTTCTTTTCTTACTTATTGAAATTCCACATATGTTCTATTCAGTTCTACATTCACTAAGAGTTTCTCAACCTCAGCACTATTCACATTTGGGGCTGGATAATTCTTTACTGTTCTGTGCACTGAAGGATATTTAGCAGCATCCTTGGCCTCCACTCACCAGACGCCAGTAGTACTTACTCTTTCTTCAGTTATGTTAACCAAGAAGTTTCTCCACATTGCCAAATATCCCCTGCAGGGCTAAATCACCCCAACTAAGAACCTCCGACCTAACTGTAGCCTCAGTCCAGTAAAATGGGGAGAAACTCTTTTTAAGGAACCCTTGGGAGGAGGAAACAAGATCAAAAGAGTTGTGATCCAAAGTCTCATTTTTCTACAGGTGAAAAGATCTACAAGTACACGAACATGTGCATCTTATAAAGAGTTTGGGAAAAAACCAGAAGGCGTAAACTGGTCGTAATCAATTAGGGCTAAGACATCTTCACCCTAAAAAACTTTCCATCGCCAGTATATATACACATCTATATTTAAAACTAAATACCATGTGTGCAAGACCGATATGGCCCCTTAATTTTTATTACAGAACAAAGCTAGCTCAGAACTACAGTATTTATGTAATTTCGTTTTGTTCACATTTTTTCCCATTTTCCAAGCAAAAAGAAGCAAGGACAAGAGGAGAGTAACTAAGGAAGAGGGCTGAGGCTGCACGAGCAAAGAAGGAAGCCGCACCACGGCATACAGACGGTACATCCACACCTCCCCTCACTCACTCCTCAGAGCAGAGCTGCTCTTCTACAGAGAGGACATCCAAGGTCAGAGAAGGTAAACCAAGTAAGCAGCGAGCCAGGACTCAACCAGGGGAAGGAGGAGGCAGGCAGAAATGGTGAGAGTGACCGAGACAGCAAACTTAGAAGAAAGACAGTGCACCTCGACTGGGAATGATGGGTTCACGTCACTGTCCCACCCCTCACTGGTGATGTGACCTCTGGCAAGTTACCCGCCATGAACCCCAGCTTCCTTTTTGTAAATAAGAGAGAAAACCATCATCAATTTCACAGGATTCTGGTCTAGTGAGGTGAGTTTAAGAGATGAGGCAATAATTTGGGGAACTATTCTGAGAAATGAACTACACACACCTGTCAAAATATTTTCTATAACCAGACTGTTAGAGCAGTTGTCAGAGGGACTAGTCCCTGGGTTTTATTCTTTGAAAGTCATCAGACAGAAAATGACATTACAAGAAAACATATGAGAAAAGAGACCAAAAGCCCACGGGGCCAAGTCTGATGGGTAGCTGGGCAGGGCAGTGAGAGTCTGGCAGGGACTGCTGATGGGGTATGTTTAGGAATTATCTGAGTTTATTCACTGGGCCCCATGGTTTCTCAGAATTTCCTCCATAAAACTGAACTCACAGTCAAGAGAGCTAAAGAATTTTCTAGACATTTTACCACTTAACTTGGTGTCTTAAGGGCACAAAGGCAGTTGAGCAAAAGCATCAAAATAAATGTTGATTAAATCATTAGCATTTTTGCCCATATAGTGAAGCAAGATCTGATGACTTCACTCACAACTCTCACAAAGAGAGTTAACAAGTGAACATGCAATTTTTTTTTAAAAGAGGAAGTGTACCAACTTAAAAGCTTATTTAACTCCCTAGTCCACCCCCCCACCAGTTTCAATTTATTCTGCTTTTTCTCAAACACTAAAATTCAAGACTTCAAAAATTTTAATATGTCTAAGAGGCAACTCTCAAAAAGCACTCATCATATTTTTAGGTTTTGTTTGTATGGAATGTCAACTGAGTTCTTATTTTATTTCCCCTAACCTCATAAACAAAACCTAGGCAAAACATGAAAGAGTCAAGCATTTATTTTTGATTTGTATTATCTAATATTCTCCAACCTGGCCTCCAGGATATAAGTCTATCAAAGTATCAACTGAGTTAGCTCAGAACATGTACCTGAAAGAAGCCAACTAAAACTCACAACTTTTGGTACTGGAAAACGATGTCAGAAAAACAAGTTTTACTAAAGTAAACTGCTGCTGCTCACTTAACCTGGATACTAAGATAGTATTCAACTATCAAAAGAACCAATTTTTGCAAACTACTATTGAAATGAGATGACAAATTTTTTTTTTTTGGCCACACCACACGGCCTGTGGGATTCTAGTTCCCCCACCAGGGATTGAACCCGGGCCCTCCGCAGTGAGAGCACGGAGTCCTAACCATTGGACCACCAGGGAATTCCTGAGATGACAAATTTTAAGATCAGCCAAACTGCAAGAGATTCCAAGGTGTATACTCAAAAATCAAATCTCTGCATCTTTGCAATTTTTTCTTTAATCATTCAAATATTGCAAAATATAAATCTGCTAAGTCACCTCAAATATCCACTTTGAAAATGAAGGTTTGCCACCAAATACAAATAAAGTTCAATTTCCTGTAGGCTTTTAATATACTCTAGAACTCTGTAATAGTTTTTAACCTAAGAAGTATGACAAATGACTAACAGTTTTTAATCCAAGTATGATAAATAGAATTGAAATAAATTAGTAAACTGTAAGCAGTCCTCAAAACTTCATGATGTATTTTCAATTCTACAGCAACTCTGCAAGAATTTCAACTTCCACATATTATCAACAGGCTACATGAAACAGCTAGGGCTCAGAGATGTCTGATTTCAACAGCCTATTTCCTTGAGGTAAAGGAGAAAAATGAGGAAACACTTCTCATTAGCCACATCAACCTTTACAGTAGAGGAAGTAGTATGTGTCATTTCACAGGATGTACTCTACTTGAAAAGAATTTGTGACCATTTAACGTAAACAGAAGCCATTTAGAAGTGAAAAGTTCCTGCTCAGACACAATTTCCTCTTTCCATCCATCCTTGAAAGTAGCCATTTTTAGGTGAACTGCACTCTGACTTTTGAAACAGATATTAATATAACTATGGACAATAACTAGCCACCAGTAAACTATTTAATGGCCACTGTAAATATGCCCACACTTGATCAAATAAATCCGAACTTTTGTAAAGTCAATGCTGATTACTGCACACTGGTTCCCAATCTGTCCAGGCCAAGATGACTTTTCCCTGAGCCCATGAGGAAGAAGCACTCCACATGCCCACGTCCCCTCCTTCGGGCTGCCACCCACCTCCTATGACCTGACCCCTGCATGACTGCAAAGCAGACCCATCACGCCCACAGGCTCATACCAACCTCAGCATGAGCAATACAGCCATGAAATATGAGAAAAAGGGAAAAATAAGCCAGGAGGGACAGCAGTCATAAGCTGAAGGTGCCACCTTCCTGATGGGCAAGGAAGAAACAAGCTATGTTGTTCGAAATATTATATTAGAAAGTACATGTACTTACAAGGAACTAAGAAAGTCAGCTACTCAGAAGACAAGGGCAGAGAGGCCAAAAATAGATTAAGGAAGAATGTGCATCTGTGTCTGGCATAGATAAGCAATTGCTACCCTGCTGAGACCCCCAACTGAATTTAAAAAGAGGAACACAATGTGTGGTGCAGACCATACCACTTTCTCCTGAGGTTGGGGATGGTGGTGGGGTGGCAGCAGTCACGCTGTGTTTGTCCCAGACAGTCTCCAAGATACCTACCAAGAAAGGAGAAACTGAGTTTAAGAGAGAAATAAAACCTAACATATAAAAATCAGATTTAGAAAAACAATGTATTGATATATTTGATCAAGAATCAGTATTTAAACAACTGTCTCTATGTCTAACTGCTTTTTCTGGACACCACCACTTGGATATTCCAAACTCAATTTATCTTCCCCCACAAACCTGCCACTAATATTCTCATGCTCCTCACCAGTCAACAGTACCATCCGCACAATCTCAGCATCTGGCCTCTGCTCTCCCTGTCCGGCCTCACCCCCACCCCACACGCAGGCTTCATCACACTGCACTATTTACTAGCTGTTCCTTTCTCATGTGTTCTCCTTCTTAACCTCTGAACTGCTCTCCCCCTTCCAATCCAACTTGACCTTTCACCAGACTAACTAACTGCTACCTGTCTGTCTCTCAGAATTCCACTCAGCTGTCACCTCCTCCAGGAAGTTTTCCCTGCTCAGTTTTGCCTGCACATAAAACATACCTCTACCATAACTCTTAACACATTGTCTTTCTCCCGTACTAGAGTATGCCTTACTAGAGGGCAGGGATTATGTTTTATTCCTCTTTATATCTCCTTACAGAACCTGGTATATAAGATGATCATAAAAGCTTTTAAAAATATTCTGTTCTCAAAATATTTAATATTATAACATGGAAAACACTGAAAATATCATGTTAAGTAAAAGAAGCTAGACACAAAAGGTCACATATTCTATGATTCTATTTTTATGAAAAGTCCAAATAGGAAAAACCAGAGACAGATAATACACTAACGGTTGCCAGAGGTTGGGGTGATGAAAATGTTCTGGAATTAGACAATGTGATAGTAGCACAACCTTGTGACTATATTAAAAACCACTGAGCTGCTACACTTTAAAATGGTAGATTTTATGATATGTGAATTATATCTCAATTCAAAAAATTTTAGTGTCTGCAAAAGTAGGACACAGAGATATCAGACATGGTCCCTAACTCCAGAAATTTAACATCTAATTGTGAATGTCAATGAATATGCTTTGAATGAATAAATGCTCTGAGGTTTGGGTTTCCCCTAGGGATTTGGGGGAGGATGGGGGGGTGGTAAATGACAAGTTTACTTTTAATCAAAACACTCTTATAACCGATTTTAAGTGCCCACCTCATGACGACTGCTTTTGTAACACACGCAGGAAAAAAAAAAAAAAAAAGTCCCTAGATATCCAAGAAGCAGCCTGAGTAGAAGAGCTGGAGACAGAAACCCTTCTGGTCCCTACAACATTCCCTCCAGCGCGCGGCTCAGCCTTGTGGCCCAACACCGCCCAGAACCAGCAGCTCCACTGACAGCACAGCGGGCACGGCCCTTGCCCTGTCTCCCTCGAGACACAGGGGCTCCGTTCTCTTCCTACCCTCCTGTCTCATTCTGCAGTTTGCTTTCTGTTTATTCTTACTCTTCACTCATAGTCACGAGGCTCTAACACAACAGACCAGATGACGAAGCAAACGCTATATACAACTACAACCTGGCGCACAGGGTGCTGACTCCACACCTGGTCTCACTTCCTTACTCAGAATTCGAAATGTTCACATCTTCCTCCTCCTCCTCCAACTTCTCCTGATTTAAATTCAAATCATCTTAAATAAAGTGCCTGCCACCCACCTTACTCAGAATGCAGTAATCAGCATTTCAATCACATTCCTATGACCCTGTCTATACCACATTAATCATGGCTATAGTGACGACAAAATAAAGACTTTAAAAGGAAAATAAATTACAAGCATTTTTTGAGACCCTACCGTGTGCTAGATACTGGGCTAGGTGCTGGGAATACGGCACCACATTCTTTGTGTTTTTATGTTCGGTCTCAGTAACAGCTAAGGCAACTGCTCAAAAATTCTGAGTGCCAGGGCCTGCACTCCGGGCATCTGCAGGCAGGCCTCTGCCTTCTGGTGCCACCCAGCTGCTCACCTGTCAGTAGCCCAAGCACTGTCTGCACCTGTTCCAGCAGCAGCTTTCGCAACTCCTCCTTCCGAGCCACGCTGAGGTCCTCACGGGGACAAGCCAGCTCTTCTGAAGTTGTCTTCAACATGATCAGCCCGAGGGGAGTTGTCACAGGGGACTGGATCAACTGCCAGGAAAAAGTAAGTTTCTGAGCAGAGTGCCTGGCTAATTAAGGTACAAAGAAGACTGACAAATGGTGAACCTATGAAGTACAGTCGTCCCTCGGTATCCGTGGGGGGGGGGGGGTGTTCCCAGGACCCCCGTGGATACCAAAATCCAAGGATGCTCAAGTCCCTTATATTCAATGGTGTCGTGTGGTCAGCCCTCATACAGGAGGGTTCAAATCCTGTGGATACAGAATGTCAACTGTACCTCTGTGTGTTTAATCTTACATGAACAGGCTACATAAATCAAACCTTTAGAAAAATGACTGAGTACACTTATGTACCTTTTTAACCATTCAAAATATATTCTCATCTTATTTTAAAGACAGAATTCTAAACAACACCATGAACTTAAAAACAACAAGAAAGCAATGCTCTTTTACACCTAACATGACAATTTTTATACATGTCCATACTCCCAACAGAGCCTTGGTTACTCTGCCCAGGTTACTATATTAGTGATTAAGGTATGTGTAAACCAATTTGTGATATCTTTCCAACATTCAGGTGTTAAATCAAGTTTACAGTTCCAAGCTTTGAATGCTTCATAAGAGTTCAAGATTAAACATGTGGCAGAGCAGAAACACACATACACGTCATTAAACTATGATACTGATACGGTGGACTTTGCAAATACCTACGTAGCAAATTAAGGTACTTTTTCTATCACCTGCAATATCCACTATGCCATAGGAAAGTTTCCTTAAACAAGAGACAAAAAAAGGTACACTTTCAACAGCATAACACTACTTATACCTTTCTTATCAATTTCAATATATTCAAAGCATTTATTTTTTAGTTTCCAGAAACGGTAAAAGTAATCAAGGTACCATTAAAATCCTACTGGGTTATATGCTACAATCTATGAAAGAGCAAACAAATTGAAAAACTTGACCATTTTCTTTAATCATAGTTAACTTTAAATGTAGTTCATTCCCTGATAAAAATAAGTTTTTTATTTACTCAATCTATAAAATATAAGCCTTAGGGAAGAGGAGGTCAGGAACTACACCCAGATAGAAAGGATATTCTCCACTTCAAAAAACACAGGGCACTTTCCTGTCCTTGAAAACAACGGTTCCCATTGCAGACCAAGGAAAAGCGCATCCCCGAAGAGCAGGACTCAATATTGAGAACTTAAAGAGAAATTCAACTGCCCTCAGCAGCAAGCAATAGTGTGTTGAAAATGCTCTCTATTAAATCAGCTAACACTTCAAGTACATCCTCCACAAGTTTTCTCTTCATTTGCTACAAGTTCGGGCTATTTCTAACATCGACTTAAAATTCAGATAATGCAGTAGGGGAGAAACAGGAAATCCCTCCTCTAACAATTTTTCTTTACATGATAACGTGAATAGAACTTTATAAGCATCCCTTTTCACTCAGACACCTTTGGATTATCAATCTGTATTTTAAAAGATTTCTATTACTTCTCCCCTTTCATTTCCTTCTTTCTCTTCCACCCCTTTTGTCTCTATTTTCCCCCAAGACCTCATTCTTACTCTCTCAGCTGGGAATGACTCATTACCAAACAGTCCACTGGGCAATACTTTCCTGTACATATGAAATGCTTCTGTGCTCTCCAGAAATAAAAAATCCCTAGAGTATGGAAAATGTATCTTAAAGGTCCTCCTTTCTCTCATCATTTGGGAGAAGGGAAGAGTCAGACAAGAAGCTGGCTGAAAATTATTCTTTACTTGAAAGAACAGCCTGATAAAATGTGTAATTTTCCTTCTCACTAGCTTTGTTTCCAGAAAGCTTTTTATTAAAAGAGTGTTTCCTTTCACCATCTTCACATACATAATTAAAGCTCATGACATAGGTAATCTCTGCAATTTATTTTAATACAGAATAAGCACCTTCAGGTTGCAAATCAATTTCAGGTGCTTAGTGTTAGCTTCAGAAATTTTTATCATACCAGCCAATCAGAGAAGAAACATCAAAATTCTTTCTATGCTTCTTTTCGATGCTTGCCCCTTAAGTATCTGGCCCCAGGCACAATGTGACCAGAAGTCCAGCTCAGCAGATTCCAGGACTCTGAAGAACAGACTCTAGAAAGGTGTGATGTATGTGCTAGTGCAGGCGGCTGGGGGAGGTGGGGAGGACAGGGGTCGGTTCTCACTTCAATGATTCCTTCTCCAGTGGCCTAGAAAGGCTATACCAACACACAGAATTGTAGGTATCTTTCTGGGGCCCCAAATCAACTCCTCTTTGCCTGGTATGACAGTCATCATAATTATGGCATAAACTGCACAGATGCCCCAGGCCAAATGTTACAGAATTAAAAAAAAAAAAAGGCTATGCACCCCAGACCGCAGGCCATAATGGAACTAAGCCAAAAAAAACCTTTCAGATGGTTTAATCAACAGATCATATAATTGTGAAGTTGATTCCAGAACCAGTTTGGTCTTGTTTACCAATGCCTAAAGAAAAGATTTTATTATCATTATCAGAAATGTCAGCAATTTAGCACCAATCATTCTTGACATGGCTTTCATACCACTGACTGGTTCTCATGCATGAATAAGAAGCGGGGAATAATACAACTGGAAAGAATTTTAAAGATCACTTAGTCCAATCCTCTCGTTGTACACAGAAGGAAATGGAGGCTCACATAGGAGTTACTAAAATCAAGGTGATCTGTGACAAAAATGGACACAGACCCCAAACCCACTGCCTCCCAGTCCAGTGCCCCTTCCACTACGGGGTGTTTCAAAGTCATGAAGGCTGCATGGGGTGAAAGGAGTCATTTCTGAAGGGTGGAAAGCGGGAGGTGGTGGGCAAGAGAGGAAGACAGCTACCCTTCTGAAATCTCCATGAGCACCTCACCTAAAAATGCTCTTCCAAATTCTCATTTATCATCATTAATCATACTTGATGGGCAGACAAGAAATGTCTGCTTTTCACCGAAGGAAATGATCCCAGCTGGGCGAAAACATGGCTTCTCCTCACTGTTGCCGACAAGACTCAGCTCTCTGTCTGGCTCACATTCCACTGCTGCTTCACACAAGACACACCACTGACCAACCCAGGATGGAATCCACTCAGACCCCCCCACCTTCCTGGTTCTTTCCATCTCCATGGACTTCCTCGCTCCCTCTCAGAGAGCCATGGAGACTTACCACAACTGCTTTTCAACTTGGAGTGAAAGGAAGCGTGTCAGAGAGAGCCAGCAAAGCCTCTGGCCTCCTAACCCACCACTGCAGGCTCCCCACCTCCTTGCCATTCCTCGGGTTCTTTCCACTGTTATTCCCTTTGCCTACAACACTGTTCCCCTGGAAGCCCACATGGCTCACTCCATCACTTCCACTCAGTTTCTGCTCAAGAGTCTGCTTCTCAGAAAAGGCTTCCATGATCGTCCCATCTAAATAACACCTCTGATATTCACTCCTCCTCACCCTAGATTTAGTTTTCTCACAATACTTATACCTACCTGAAAGAATTTGTTTATTGTTTACTGATGCCTCCCCCTTGGTATTATAAGCTCCATGAAGGCAGCTATTTGTTCATTACTATATCCCCCAACGTACCTAGTTATTAGTACATGGCTGGTATTCAACAAATAGTTTATGGAATAAATGCATGAATCTCCTGTACAATAACAATTCAATAAATCTCTAGATAAATGAATCACCATACAAAACAAAATAATATTGAAGGAAGAACTTCTGTGCCACCTTGAGAGGTGATCCAAAAGAAGCAATATGGATGCTGAATTTTTTAAATTGCTGCATCATTCAAACGGTTTGCAGGGAGAGCAAGCAGAACATTAGAAAAGGGTATTGTTCTGGAAGATTCTGCCGTCACTAAGACTATAACCAATTTTCAAAGAATTTTATTTCTATAATCTGTACATAATACCCATTTCCTACATACCCAGACTGCCTCGATAATATAAACATTTCCAACTTTATCACAGGAATCAAATGAACAAAAGCATCGCCCTCTTGGCTTTTAGGTCCCCCCTATTCCCTGATGACTTCCAAATCCTGAACCCCAGATCCACATTTCCTAATGTCTCACCAGACGTGCACAGAAGGAACACGCAAATCTTAAATGCATTTTCTGCCAAACTGAATTCACCATCTTCTACCCAACCCCATTTCCTCAGATGGCCTAGAAAATCTGCCATCTGAGCCAGGAACTTGGAAGGCATTCTAGCTTCCTCCTTCCCTCCTCCCTACAGCCTAGTCCCTGCCCAAAGCCTCCTCCGTGCCTCGCTGCTGTCCAGCAGGTAAGCCCCGGCTTGGCTCAGGCCCCTGGGCTCACTCAGACTTCTCCAGCAGCAGCCTTCCAGGCCTCCTTCGCTCCGGCCTCACCCCTCTGCAATCCAGACTCCAAACTGCTGCCGAAGTCGTCACTCCAACATAAACATGTGGCCACGTTGTCTCCATTCTCCAAACTTTTCATTAGTTCTCGAGTAAGGACTATGAATTAAACACTGATGCCCCCTGCAAACGCAAAGCCCTCCCTGCTCTGGCCCTGTCCATCAGCCTAGCCTCTCACTCTACCACTCAAGCCACCACCTCACATCTCATCACCAGCAACACTGAAAACACCTCAGCTCCTTGAGTCTAAATGCCGTGTCCTCACTGCACTTGGCACAATACTTCGCTACAGTCATTAACATATTGTTGGGTAATTATTATTTCCATCGCTTTCTCCCCACTAAACTATAACTATCAAAGGCCTCATCCTGGCACCCAACACCTGGCACGGTACCTAACAGGCTTTCAAATACTTGCTGGACAAAATTTCACAAGAAGTTAACAAAGTGATTGGGGTTCCCATCCCCCACCTTCTCCACTGCACCAAGGTACAACACGTCTCAGGAACACAAGGTTAAGTGAATGAGATAATCCACCCCAAAATGACCTCACCACTGCAGTTCCAAAATGCTCATCTTAAAAATCCTCTTCAAGAGAAGAAAATAATCACTTCTTCAAACAAATTACTTACAAGACAAAGTTTCCATAGGTTATCTCCTTACCTGTAAAATGTTAGTAAAAAAGTCATGGTAGAACATGGGCCAATCTTGACGGCCAATGTCAACAATCACTTTGCAGAGCTTGTTCCGGATGAAGTAAGGTAAGGTTTTGTGGTGAGCCAAGAGGAGTTTGGGCAGGCAGCTACGGATTTCCATCTTATCCTGAGATGGGACCCCAAGCCACATTTTATTGATCAGATTCTGAAAAACAAGTATACATCTTGTAAGTTAACAATCTATACACAAAACAAACTGGTTTTCATCCAACAGTAGCTATCTCCCTCAAACAAGAAACTCTGCTTTTAAACAAAGGTTTGGAGCAATTTGGCAATGAGAATAATAAAATATTCAAATTTTATGATACAATAATCCCATTCCTAGGAACATAATTTAACAGCTACATAATTTAACAGAAACAAAAAGGTGTAGGTGCAAAAACTTTCTATAACACCATTGTCTCCACCAAAGAATAATGACAGAAACAACTTTAATGTAAGAATAAGAGAATGGCTTGGTGAATAATGGTACAACCACTTATAGAAATATAATATAAAGGTTAAGTGGGGAGGAAAAAACAGAATGCAAAATGAAATGAGCAATATGATTATAATTAGGTTTTTTGAAAAAAAGTGTGCACAGGAAGGCAATGATTGGAAGAGAGTTGAAATAAATGAAGATTTTTAATGGGTATCATCCCTCCTCCCAACTGTTTTTCTTTAATCATCTTTCTCTTTTAAATGATAACATGGAAGGAAAAGTTACATGTTACCACAAACGACCTCCCGACCTCACCTATCTTACCTTTTGGTGCTGAAGATGGAAAGGTGCCCTGGAAAACCTGACATCTTGACAAAGGCAGTATATGGGGAAGAAGCCCCTGAGATGGGTTACCACTATTTCCCAGCCATGTACACATCAAAACTAAAGTCTAGTGCCAATAACAAGGCAATGTGACTAAGAAATACTCTTCAGAATAGTATAAAAGTATCTGACAACTTACCTCAAAAACCGTTAAACTGTACATCATTACATAGTCATTCCTAGTGCTGGAGAGAAAATACAGGCAGAATCTCCAGGCTCCTATTTGCTGAGCAAAGTTATTAAGAAGTTCCTCTGGAAAAGTTAAATAGCAACAAGAGAAGGCTATGAAAATACACAAAATTAATACAAGGCTGGCTGTTTTACTATTTTTTTTTTTTAAAACACACCTCTTCTACATAATGTAATGACATCAAAACCAACTACAAAATCCAGCTGATTCTTCAAGATAGAAAGGACAAAGCATACAATATTTTTCTGACTCTGAGGTGACCATGAACGCTGACACCCAAATAACAATAACCTAGCTACGGACACCTTTTTTTTTTATGGGCACTATTTTAGGTAGAGAAACTTTCACTGCTGAAATTCTTAATCTAATGTGTAGACAGACAGATAGAAGAGTATCATTTTTACCTTACAAATGATGGCCAACCGGTAACTTACTTCCTCTGGGGTACAGCTATATGTTATCTCCTCACCACTCACTCAACACTGTTCTTACACACTTATACACACACACACACACCCACACACACACACACACACACACACACACACAAAATGATGGCCAGAAAAGCAGGAAAAGAAAAAATTAAGACTAATCTTATAAATGCAGGATTGGAAAAAATGCAAGAGAATTCAAGATGGCTAACTCCCTTCATCTGAGTTGGTTTTATTTTAAAATATCACCCAGGAGTCGGCAAACAAGAGCGGCAGTCATGGGAGTTGCCAGGAACCACCCTGGGCACCTCAAATCAGTTAGAAGTGGTTTTCTTCCTCCTGAGGCTGCTGGACAAACAGCAAGCATTAAGAGTCTATCACCGTGTTTCTGGACATGCTGCCCCTTAGTCACCTTGACCTGCTGCGCTGGTCATAAAATATAACACAGAGTGGGTAAAAATACAAAGGCAACAACCCTGAGAGATTCTAGGAAGCCCTTGGAAAAGCAGCAAGCACTGCAGCCCATTCTAACCCTAAAGTCACCACTCTGCCAGTGCCCTACAACGCAGGCTAAGTGCACCAAGGCAGTCTCATTATAAATCCCATAAAGGAAGCTGATGATGTGTTCTTATAATTAAGCAAAAGTTTCTATGACTCCCAGAGGTGAAGTCCAACCAGAGAGTGATCTCTGGCTGGAAATGAGGAACGCTGGACTCTGTTCTAGACTTTGCCACTAATTCACTGAGTCTGATCCCAAGCAAATCACTGCTCCTCTTTGATGCTTCAGCCTTCTCCACTTTTAAAAATGACCAGACTGTCTCTTGAGGCTCCCTGCTAACAGCTCTATCTCTAGAGCACTTTTGGTGGAGGATGGGTGGAGCCCCTATAATAAAAGGTCTCCCTCCTTTCTCCCACCTAGCTAGGAAAGACTTTAGTTTATCCTAAGACATCAAAAAAGAAGCAAGAAGTGGTTCCAGCCCACACACTCAAATAAAGCTATGGAGACTAGGTACAAAAAGAACTAAGACACGCCTACTACCAAACCTCCGGATTCTCCTTAGCCGGCATTTAAATTAGACTTCTGTAGCATCTGGTTATTTAAAACTATTTAAAAAATCAGATTAGAATAAAAATATGTTAAAAAGCTTCCACTTTTAATTCATGAACACTGAGGTGAACAACATTAGCTTTGCAATCCAAAACTTAAAGAGAAAAACAAAAAGCATATCAATTATAAGCTTAAAACAGGACTATGGAGAAATTAGATATAAGGGAAAGATCCTTCACCTCCTTTGGTAAAAATCACCACTGATACTTTTACTATGAGGTACTTTGGTAGCATAAAAGTAACAAGAGGCTCACTCTGGGGGCAAGAGGTGGGTCAGCCCAACTGAGTAATAAGAGAGAACCTAGGGAAGCAAGCAGAGGGGATCTTCTAAGCCAGATGCCTGATCATCTACTGGGCTCAGCTTCCATCAGTATCCCCTGTTTATAAACTCTCTGGTTCCCTACAGCACAGTCCCTCAGAAAAGAAGGCATATACAGGGCAGGCCCACAAGAGACCACCACATTTAAAATTAAGAGATAAGAAGCTACATCCACTGGGAGCTAATGTGATACTCAAAGGATGCAAGGGAAAATGGGCTGCAGCCAAAGGTCTACTAGCCACCTGAAAATCCAAACGCTAATCAAGCTTTGGCCCAAGGGCAGAAGTCAGCCATAACACTGAGCTGGCTAACATGACTTAGAGAAGCCACGTGCGACAGAGAAATGGCTCTGCAGAGACCCGGAGACACAGAAAAAAGCCTCCAAGGAAGTGAAAGCAATGAAGGTCAGTACAGAGCAGCCAGACACACAGGGGAAAGCCTCGAGGTCTGGATCAAGAAAAACATTTTTCATCGTCAAGTTCAGGGCTTAAGTGAGGACTCAGAGAGAGAAAAAGATTACTCTAGGACTTCAGCGCAGCATGTCCCTGAAGCAGAGATCTCACAACTTAAATAAACCTTCTAGGTTACAGTATGCTTTAATGAATATTGTGCATGTCAGTGAGTATAAAATTCAAAAAGAGGTTCTAGAAGGTGCCAAGGTTCCCAGAAGACCTGAAATTACACCTACATCTCTCTGTTGTTTGAAGCCTTTATTCAACAAAACTTGCAGAATGAGAGCGATAACAGTGGCAATAAGGAAAAAGCAAGAAGGCCCCAAAGGATACACCCGTTAAAGGATCTCTGGGCACTAGATGAGGTTCAGGATAGACCTCTACACACCAAAAACATGTTTGTTTTAATGCTTTCACGAGTTTTTTCTTTAAATTAAGTCACAGACATCTTATAAAAGTTTAACATTGCTAAAATTAAGAGCAAAGCAGGGGTAGGGGTTTCCACACATGGCCAAAGGAAAGAAAATCCATCACTATGGATTATAGTGGGCTCTACCGACTACAGCCCTTGCAGCTAGGTTTGTAGACCTCACCAGCCACCAACCAGCAGGACTGGAGCAAAAGGAGCCAGAATTCAAGGGGAAACATGCAGGCTTGACCAGGCTGCCAACATCAAGGCTACCAACTCCTTCCTCCCCATTGGGGCCTTTTCGTTATAAACGACTCTTTACTACTCAACATTTCACTTACCTATCTCACGTTTTCTTTCATTGGTTGTACAGTCGTGGAAAAACTCTGTCATCAGACTTTCCAGTGCCCTGAGAGAGGCTTCTTCAGATGCCTAACAAAGAAATTTGAAAAAAAACAAACAAAAAAAATCAGTAGCTGTATTTTCAGTTCTACTGTTCCTCAGTTCCTTCCAGGTCACATTCAACAGCCATAGTAATTTACTTCCTCAAAACATCTTGGTTCAACATTCTTCAAATACATGATATAAGCCAGAAAAACTGCAAGGAATTTCCCAGCTGACTCAAAACCCAAAGTTTTAGTATACTCTATAAATTCATGCTACCGTGCTATCGATTTTCAATTATTTATGCTAAGGAAAAGAGAGCAAATAATTTAAAATTTAATTCTTGAAACATACTGAAAGCAAATTAACAGCCCCTGGCTCTGACTGAATAGGCAGAATGAAGAGATTCAGAAAGGTTAGGGTGCCCTATAGACTATCCGTCAACGTTATTTGCCCCATGTCTGAATAGTTAGCCATATTCTAATTCAGAGCAACTGTAGTCAAACTGCTGCATGGATTCCTGGGGCTTTCTGAAGGGACTTCAGGAGCCAAACATCCACTCAACTCTCAATCTCACATGAGCAGTCAACAGAGATTAAGGTGCAGCTAAGAGCCAAGCAGAGCAAGGACTCAAAATGAGACAGTACCTCCCACGCTCAGGCCCACAGAGAGCCAGACTCTCAGCAGAACCACTCAGGCGGAGAATAAGAGGAGAGGGACCCTAAGCCCCCTAAGGCTCATCCTCTCCCTTTTCCATACGGAGCCCCAAACCCACTTCCTCTTCTCTCACTGAAGGAGGGGACATCAGGTGCAGCAATGAACTTGAGTCAACACTCCTTCACATAACCAGTCTGCAACAAGGTGAGCGTTCGCAGGCCCCTCTCGAATCCTCACTGGCAATAATTACCTAGACATGATCAGAAGCCAACAGCAGTTTTGATTTCTTAATCATCTCCTAATTTCCTTCTTCCCACCCACCTTCCCTATATCCTCTCCACTGCCCCTAGAGTGAGAGCTGACTATTAAAACTGTATTTTGAAACAAGCTCACAGGGACTTCGCTGGTGGTACAGTGGTTAAGAATCCGCCTGCCAATGCAGGGGACACGGGTTCAATCCCTGGTCCGGGCAGATCTCACATGCTGTGGAGCAACTAAGCCCGTGCACCACACTTCTGAGCCTGCGCTCTAGAGCCCATGTGCCACAACTACTGAAGCCCACACGCCTAGAGCCCGTGCGCTGCAACAAAGACCCAATGCAGCCGAAAATAAATTTATTTTAAAAATAAATAAATAAAATAAGCCCACACTCAAATGTATCACGTATCAAGCTGTAATATTACCAGGGGCCTCCACTTGGTAATGGGCTTTTGAGGACACTGAGGAACTTGGGCCATTTCTGTGGATCAACGAGCACTTCTTGGGACTGGCACTAATTACAGAGGCTGAATCAGGCTTGCACCAGCCCACCTACATCAACCAGCACATGTTAGCACACTAGACAGCACACGGGGGGCCACGTTCAAGCAGTGCCAGGCACGGCTGTCGCTCCCATGCTGCAGTCATGGTGACAGCTGTGCAATGACAGCTGAACTCTGACATGTTGAGTGATGAATTATTGTTTAATAGTTCTAGCACTTGTGAGTTTGAGGGACTTTTTTATTTACTTATTTACTTTTATTTATTTTTGGCTGCGTTGGGTCTTCATTGCTGTGCGCGGGCTTTCTCTAGTTGCAGTGAGTGGGGTCTACTCTTTTTTTTTTTAATTAATTATTTATTTTGGCTGCATTGGGGCTTTGTTGCTGCACGTGGGCTTTCTCTAGTTGAGGCGAGCGGGGCTACTCTTCGTTGCAATGCGCGGCCTTCTCATTGCAGTGGCTTCTCTTGTTGTGGAGCACAGGCTTCAGTAGGTGTGGCACGTGGTGCATGGGCTTCAGTAGTTGTGGCACGTGGGCTCAGCAGTTGTGGCTCACGGGCTCTGGAGCGCAGGCTCAGTAGTTGTGGTGCACGGGCTTAGTTACTCTGCGGCATGTGGGATCTTCTCGGACCAGGGCTCGAACCCATGTCCCCTGCATTGACAGGCGGATTCTTAACCACTGCACCACCAGGGAAGTCATGAGGGACTTTCTGGTCTGAATTTTATGATAAATATTAGCCCTCTGCTCTTTTTTCAAACCAATATATCAGTTCAACTAAAAAATACCCTTGGATTGCAAGTTAAGCTTTTTAATGCAGAAATAACCGGAATGTGGAACAAAAATAGGACTGCAATCCTCTTTAACCTGTTTCAAGTTTTTGTGTTGATCAAAACAGCCTCACTGAAAAAAAAAAAAAAAAACAGCCTCACTGTTCTCAGTGACAGATTTGCTAAGTGTTATAAATTCATATTTCAAAATGAATTTGTATAAATAAAAAAATGCTTCGGTCTGCTTCATTAATCAACTTGGTGTACCATTTCATTTGAAAAAACAATTTTTAAAAATGTTTGAGGGAAGATTTAAAAGAATCAAAGGAAAATCTCCTATGTTAAAGTAACTTATTGGCAAAGAAATAAACATAAATCAAGACATATTTCTCGAACCAAAATCAGCTATTTAGTCAAAATAAATCTATAGTTTTTCTGGAGCTAAAATAGGTTCCTGAACACTAATGATACATCTTCAAGTCACACCTGCTCCATAACTTATTCTTTTTTTTTTTTTGGCCGTGACGCGCAGCATGTGGGATACATAGTTCCCTGACCAGGGATTGAACCGGGGTCCCCTGCAGTGGAAGCGTGGAGTCTTAATCACTGGACCGCCAGGGAAGTAAGTCTCTCCACAACTTATTCTTGCAATGAATCATTTTAGAGTAGATCCTGGAAAAAACCTGAGCTTATCACATTCAAGCAATCAACTGTCAAGGTTTATTTCATATGGGTTCTTGAGGCAGAAGTTTGTGAACTTGACAATTACAGGCCATACATCAAAGCCTGCTGAAAGCAAGTCTCTGACTCCCCAGAGAATCCAACCCTATCTCCATTCCCAGTCCCATCAACCTCACCCCTCCCAGCTCCAACCCTAGCTAACATTCCCAAAGAAAGTGGAAAGACAAAAGTATCCACAAAAATCACAGGATGATAGTCTCACCTGATTTTGTAAATGATGGTTATACGAAAAAGGAAACTCTAAAACCTAATAATCCAGTGGCACACCAGGTGTTTCTCAGCAAGAAAAAATAACATGCTGTTTGCATTTTCAATCATTTCGATAACTGCAACAGGAATACCTACCCCATGGGGTGTTAAGAGGATCAAATGAAATGCTCCATGTAAAACTGATATGTAAACTCCACGAGGTTATCTAATTCACAGTTATGGCTGTTATCATTTTTATTTGGTCTCAGATACCAAATGAAAACAGACCAAAGCAAAACAACAAAAGTGGTCAGGCCTACTTTGAAACTGGAGATTCATGCCTTCAGGCTTAAGGGCTTTGTCCCAAACATTATCCAGTGGCGCTTTTTTCTAACTGGATTTCAAAACAAAACTATCTTGAGGAGAAGAAAAGAAGGGTGAGACTTTTCCAGGATCATACAATCAGAACAGAGCTATAAGGACATAAAGGAGGGCTTCCCTGGTGGAGCAGTGGTTGAGAGTCCGCCTGCCGATGCAGGGGACAGGGGACACGGGTTCGTGCCCCGGTCAGGGAAGATCCCACATGCCACGGAGCGGCTGGGCCCATGAGCTATGGCCACTGAGCCTGCGCGTCCGGAGCCTGTGCTCTGCAACGGGAGAGGCCACGGCAGTGAGAGGCCCACGTACCACAAAAAATAAAAATAAAAATAAAAGACATAAAGGATATGTTCAAGACCTGCAAATGGTTGAAGGATATTGGAGAATTAGCCCCATTTGGCAAGAAGGCCACTGGACCCTTTGCTAGCTGTTTTAAGCAGGTGGTGAAGCCAGAATCCAGACGGCAGTGGGTTAAGAAATTAGTGGCCTACTGAAGCCCGCGTGCCTAGAGCCCATGCTCCACAACAAGAGAAGCCACTGCAATGAGAAGCCCGTGCACCCCAACAAAGAGTAGCCCCCGCTCGCCGCAGCTAGGGAAAGCCCACGCACAGCAAAGAAGACCAAAAATAAAAAATAAATTTATAAAAAAAATTAGTGGCAAGTAAGTATCAATACATGGGAATATTCCATACAGACTGCACTTTCAAGTTATAAAAGGACAAAGACATTTAAAAAAAAAAGTGTCATGGTGTGGTAGGAAGAGAGGTTTCAATTCAATTCCCAAAGGCTATTCAAGCAATGCTCTGATTAACTGATGAACAACATTCAGGATTCAGAGACACCTGACTGCTTCCCATCTTGGACTTGGGATTTAAGACCCAGATCTTGCAGAACTAAAAGACAAGGTTAGCTTAAAACCAAGCGAGGCACATTCACACACACAAAAAATTTCAGTTACGTGACAGACATAAAATGTAAGCAGTAAAACAATAAAACTTCTAGAAGATAATACAGATCATCCTCATGACCCCGGGGTAGGGAAAAAATTCTTGGAAACACTAAACATAAAGGAAAAGATTGATAAATCGGAATATTCATCAGATGGCACAATGAAGAGAGTGTAAAAGAAAGCCATGAAATGGGAAAAGATATCACCAATATGGATAACAGAGAACTCCTATCAGAGTATAAAATAACTTCTACAGATCAATAAGGAAAAGATAAATGACTCAATTTTTTCAACAGGCAAATAGTTATTAAAGAGGATATCCAAAAAGCCGATACATAAAACAAGTGCTCAACCTCATCAGTCATCACAGAAATGTAAATTAAAAACAAGACAGTGCTACAAATCTACCAGAATGGCTAAATTTTTTTTTTTTTTCCAGAATGGCTAAAATTTAAAAGACAGTAACAAGTATTGGTGAGTATGCTGAGCAACTGGGACATGCACACACTGCTGCTGGTGGGTCTATAAACTGGTATAACCATTTTGGAAAATGAACATATGCATACTTTATGATCCTGTAATTCTACTCCTTGACAATATATCCAACAGAAATTTGGATACCCCACAAAACGTACACAGATATTCACAGCACCATTATCCATAATATCCAAAAAGTCTAAAGAACCCAAATGTACATCACCAGTGGAATGGACAAATAAGTTGTAGCTTATTCATCAGGAAGATATTATAAGACAACAAGAATGAATGAACAGGTACTTCCGTAAGTAGCGCAGTGGTTAAGAATCCGCCTGCCAATGTAGGGGACACGGGTTCGAGTCCTGGTCCGGGACGATCCCACATGCTGCGAAGCAACTAAGGCCGTGCGCCACAACCACTGAGCCCACGTGCCGTGATTACTGAAGCCCGTGCGCCTAGAGCCCGCGCTCTGCAACAAGAGAAGCCACAGCAGTGAGAAGCCTGAGCACCACAACAAAGAGTAGACCCCGCTCGCCACCAACTAGAGAAACCCCGCACGCAGCAACGAAGACCCAACACAGCCAAAAATAAATAAATTTTAAAAACAAAAAGAATGAATGAATATTGCTTCATACAACAACATGGATGAATTTCACAATGTTGAATTAAAGAGGCCAAAACACATCCTTCATTATTCGTCTTATATTAATTTTTAAAAACAAGCAAAACAAATCCATGGTGTTATAATCAGAATAGTGGTTATTAACCTCTGCAGAGGAGGGATTCTGGGATGCTAGTAATATTATGTTTTCTTGATCTGAAAGTTACACCAGGATGACTGTGCACTTTTCTGTAAGTACATATACACAATTTTTGAAACTTAATGTTATACTTATTTTTAACATTCAGGTTGGTATTTGCAGACTCTGATTTCAGAAATTGTGTTTTTCCTCTATTAGCACAATTATTAAGAGCAGTTGGGAGGCCTACAGGTGAAGTCTGAGCATGAGACTCCTGGATTCCTAGGAATCATCACCGATTTGTCTTCAAAGCTCCAAGGGTGACAACAGAAAGTATTATAATCCCATAAGTCTATGCTTCCCCTGGGCTCACCTCAACAGCAAATTAAAATCCTTAGGATGATGAATTAAAAGTGGCTCAGAATACATACACTCTCGGAGACCTATGTATATATCTAAAAACTCTTTTGTGTTCCAAAAAGAGTTAAAATCTGCCAAGTGGAGCTTTCAACTATGCCTGCCTTGACTTTATCTGCATTTTTATTGCACTGCTCATGGTCCAGCAGTTCAGAGACTATGCTGTACGACTGACTCATTTATTAAGGAACTACTAAGTCAACCAAGACTCACAATCACCTAATAAATTATAAGAAAAATTGGCAAGAAGGGCAAGGACCACATAATTTGAAATCTTCTTTGACTTTTCCCTCAATACCACTTCTACCAGGCCCTAATCACCCCCTGCCTAGATTGCTGTAACTTCTTTTACCTAGTCGTCCTGATGTCAGCTTTCCCAATTCCAATCCAATCTGTACTTCACTACCAGATAAATACTCCTAAATATCCATTTTCTGCCCCAATTATTCTAAACCTAGCTTTAAAGAGGCTTTGAATCTGGTCCAACTGAGACACTCAGCTATCCACTCAACAAATAAACTCAATATTCACTAAGTAACTGATACTGCATTAGGTCCTTGAGATACCAGGATGAGTAAGACTGTCCTTGACTTCAAAGAACTGGAGATGGCATGGGGGGTGGGGGGGGGGCGGGGAAGAAGGGTAGAACCTATGAATAAAAACGTAGAATGTGATGGTCTACATCCTATAGTAATGACATATATATAAATGGCTTTAGGAGCCTAAACAGAACTAACTCTGTCTGAGGGAGACAAGAAAGCTTCACAGAGATGATAATATACATTGGGATTTGAAGAATGCAGAGTTTACTAAGAAGAAAGAAGGAAAGCATGCCTGATTCACCATTACTCACCACAGGAAGCCATCACTCCACTCTGAATACTCATGGTCTCAGAACAAATGTCTATTCCCATCCTGCATTTGCTCCTGGGTCTGCAATTCATAGTTCAACCTTCATGAAATTTCTTACGAAGTTTACAGTGCAGATCCCCTCCTTGTTTTCATCTTTTGTCTTTTCTTGTAATCGGTATCACAGAATTTTGCCCATGGCACTGTTCTCTGCTCATTTCGGAATGGCACAATGAAAGAGCACAGGCTCTGGTGTCAGGTTCCTTGGGTTCGAATCAGAATGCACCTTGGCCTAGTTATGTAACCTATTACTCTTTCTCCTCTTGTGCAAAACTGGGGATAAGAGAA
Source organism: Orcinus orca (assembly GCF_937001465.1). Classification (NCBI taxonomy): domain Eukaryota; kingdom Metazoa; phylum Chordata; class Mammalia; order Artiodactyla; family Delphinidae; genus Orcinus; species Orcinus orca. Next base: position 71,167,105 of record NC_064574.1, read on the forward strand.
ACTAACACACGGGGTTGTTCTGAGGATTACATAAAATAATCTATGTAAGGCATGTAGTAAACCTAATGCCAGGAATAAAGTAAGAGTTGAAAGTCGTATCTGTAACTACTAATAATTCATAGATATTAGGTCTCTCTAACCAGAACATAAACTGTCTGGAAAGAGATTCTGCCTAATATGTTTGTACTTCCTGTAACGTCCAGTATGGACTGGTACTCAAATATTTTACAGACCAAATTCAGGAGAGTAAAAGGAAAAAGTAGACTGTTAGTATCAGTTTTATTTTCTCAGGAATAATGGTAATTCCCTCCGAATTCAAGATACATATGACTCTGTTTAAATTTCCCCCTTTAAGAGCTCTGATCAGGGCTTCCCTGGTGGCGCAGTGGTTGAGAGTCCGCCTGCCGATGCAGGGGATGCGGGTTCGTGCCCCAGTCTGGGAGGATCCCACATGCCGCGGAGCGGCTGAGCCCGTGAGCCATGGCTGCTGAGCCTGCGCGTCCGGAACCTGTGCTTCGCAATGGGAGAGGCCACAACAGTGAGAGGCCCGCGTGCCACACACACACAAGAGCTCTGATCAGAATGACCTTTGCTCACAAGCACTCAATGAATACGTTTTGAAAACCAGGAGACTGCTAATAATTTATCTTAAAAACACTGAGACTGATGATGGGTAATATGGTGCTTTGTTAAGACACCTAGATGACAGTTTTCTCAAATCCTGATTAAATCTGTAATGTTTTACCTAATTGCCTCTATAACACCCCTCTCTAACACATAAACTTTTTATAAAATAGATACTGGGGAAAAAATGACTTTTTTTTTTTTTTGTGGTACGCGGGTCTCTCACTGCTGTGGCCTCTCTTGTTGTGGAGCACAGGCTCCGGAAGCGCAGGCCCAGCGGCCATGGCTCACGGGCCCAGCCGCTCCGTGGCATGTGGGATCTTCCCGGACTGGGGCACGAACCCGTGTCCCCTGCATTGGCAGGCGGACTCTCAACCACTGTGCCACCTGGGAAGCCCAAAATGACTATTTTTTTAAAGAAGGTTTTTACCAAGCTTTTTGCCAGGAGCCACGTTTTGTCTATCCTTCAAGGAGGTGAATCACATGAGCCTTCTGTATTCAGGTTCATGCTTCCTTGATAGTAAACCTAAAAAAATGACGGCGAGCATAGCGGAGTTCCAACTCAAATACTCCTGTGGCATATCTAGAACAGTTTTACTACTCTATTTACTTATACATAAAGAACGTTTCTGAGAAAAGTGATTCTATACTAACTGCTGACCAAGGTTAAAAATAAAAAGTATGCAAAACATACCTGGTGTGTTACAACAGACACCATTAGCAAAGAAATTCAATCTCATATAAACTCTGGGAGCTAACAGGATTACCATGGATGCCTAAACTCTCAAAAGAACACTCTCATTCTTCCCTATACCCTTCACCACTGCAAAGAAAACAGACAAGGGAAAAAAATCTCTTCGGCCTTTAGGCCTGCATATAAGTAGAGATGAAATACTAAGCTTAAAATAACACACAATGGGAATCAATGTGACATCTATCCATCCCCTCCTGCAGTCAGCTCAAAATGCTAAGAAGCGCACCAAGGAAGCCCCAGGCAGGAGAAGAATACGCAGAACAAGTCTTCTTCCCACCTTTCCCATCACTGCTCTTTGTGTCTCAACCTGCAGATACTGTCCTTTTAAAAAACAAACTAAACACACCATGATGAAGTAGAACTCTCACTTTATTTCTCTGAAAGCAAATTGGTAAAACCAGTTGAATCTTCAAAGTCTGACACTCAGAAGTGCAGTCACCCTGGGGGTGTTGAATGCTTCCACCAAAGACAGAGGGGAGACAAAGGGTACAGATACACAGTGAAGTAATTAACTCTAAAAGTTATATACCGGGCTTCCCTGGTGGCGCAGTGGTTAAGAATCCGGCTGCCAGGAAGGTTAAGCTGGGACGAAGTAAGAGAGTGGCATGGATATATATACACTACCAAATGTAAAACAGATAGTTGTGGGAAGCAACCGCATAGCACAGGGAGATCAGCTCGGTGCTTTGTGTCCACCTAGAGGGGTGGGATAGGGAGGGTGGGAAGGAGACGCAAGAGGGAGGAGATATGGGGATATATGTATATGTATAGCTGATTCACTTTGTTATACAGCAGACACTAACACACCATTGTAAAGCAATTATACTCCAATAAAGATGTTAAAAAAAAAAAAGAATCCACCTGCCAATGCAGAGGACACGGGTTCGAGCCCTGGTCCGGGAAGATCCCACGTGCCGCAGAGCAACTAAGCCCGTGCGCCGCAACTACTGAGCCTGCGCTCTAGAGCCTGAGAGCCACCACTACTGAGCCAGAGTGCTGCAACTACTGAAGCCTGAACTCCTACAGCCCATGCTCCGCAACAAGAGAAGCCACCGCAATGAGAAGCCCGCGCACCGCAACAAAGAGTAGCCCCTGCTTGCCTCAGTTAGAGAAAGCCCGCGTGCAGCAACAAAGACACAACACAGCCAAAAATAAAAATAAAGTAATTTTTTTTAATTTAAAATTAAAAAATATAAAAGTTATATACAAAAGTTGCAAGGAAAAAAAATATTTTCTACTGGGCTTCCCTGGTGGCGCAGTGGTTGAGAGTCTGCCTGCCGATGCAGGGGACATGGGTTCGTGCCCCGGTCCAGGAAGATCCCACATGCCGCGAAGGGGCTGGGCCCGTGAGCCATGGCCGCTGAGCCTGTGCGTCCGGAGCCTGTGCTCCGCAACGGGAGAGGCCACAACAGCGAGAGGCCCGCGTACCGCAAAAAAATATATATATATATTTTCTACTGAAGGAAAGACATGGAGAGCCACACCATGTTCCAGGAAAGCAAGGCCGGGGCAGATGCACTTACCACAACTCTACGAACACATGACTGGAACTAACTACTAAAGTTATACGTGTGCCTCGAAAGGCTCCTGGTTGTCTCACCTACAGCTTAAATCTGAACAATATTTGCCCTTTGAGAATAACTACAGACGTAACTTTGAATGATATCATCATGCAGATACTTAATATTTGATTAAAACATATACTGTGGCTGTATCTAAACATAACTCTAATCATTAAAAGGCACCTATCTGCTTTAGTCTAAAACTACTATAAAGGTGATCAACTACAAGACATTCCCGCCCCTCCCACCCCCAGTATTTCTTGGGTTTGCAGAAAGTGCCCAGTCAGATTCTCCGTCCCTTCCATGAACAAAAGGATGTGTTTACTGCTGAGGACCAGGAGTCAGGAGCAGGATGACTGCCAGTCATCTGGGCCAGAAAGCCCAATGGGTCCCACTATGGTAGTGAGAAAGCCAAAGCAGTATATTCGGTCCCTATGGGGACCAATTAGAGGAAACATCTTGTACACAGAGGACAGTGTGTTTTATGCTGGGAAAAACCAATCCACCCACTACTAGACAAGCTATAATAACAAGAGGCACCAATTAGCTACGAATGGACAGGTGCCCTGGTTTCAAAATTTTCCAGCAAATCTAAAGAAAACTACAGAGTCATGACAAATAACTGTCATTCCTGATTCTAGACTAGATCCTGTACTGGAGGGAAAAAATGCTATAAAGGACATACTGGGCCAACTGACAAAACTGGAATACAGATGGTAGATCAGATAAAAGTACTGAATCAATGTTAAATTAATTAAAGTTGACAACTGCACTATGGTTATGTAAGAGAATATCCCTATTAGGAAATATACTATCTAGGGGCAATGGACCATGATGTAGGCAACTTACTCTCAAATGATTCAGAAAATATCGTGTGTGTGTATATGTATGTATGTGCATAAATATACATAGAGAGGAAGTGCAAATAATAAAAGCAATCATGGCAAAATGTTAACAATAGGTGAGTTTGGGCTAAAAGTGTAAGAGTGTTCTTGGTACTACTCCTTCTTTGCAAGATTTCTGTCCAATTGGAATTTTTCCAACTAAAAAATCTCATCTGTTGGATTGGTACTCTCCACCTTGCTCCTCACTGCTCCAAGCTAGCTGGTCAAAGAGGAAAGAAAAAGTGACAAAAGAGTACAATAAGAAGGAAAGGATTATGTTACTCTCTCAGATGCCAGATTCATTATCTCACACTGTTTCTGAAAAAGGATAATACATAGCCTAGACATTAAAAATTTTGCATCTGCTGGTTGGACAAGAACCACATCCCACTAAGAGCTAAAATACATATAGCTTATACACTTACTTATTTATATTCTAGTCCGAAGGCTTTAATTAGACAGCCAAAGAAGCAAATGATAAAAATAGTTATTCTGCAAGAAACTGCCTAAAATAAATGTGTAATACAGCCAAGAACAGGCTCTCTTCACAATCCCATCTGCTTCTCTTTCCCAGGTACATATCCCAGGAGGATGAATGTTTATACCAGCATGCCTAGTCAATTAAACTCAAAAGATACTTAGTGAGCACATTTAACACAAGGCATGCTACCAAGAATTCCTAAAAGAGGACCACAGAATCTTAAGAGAGAAATAAACAAACCCCAGAGAACAGCAAGTCCAACCTCATTTTACAGATGAGGAAAATGAAGCTCAGAGTATCTTGCCCAAAGTCAGCCAGCTATTGGTCAAGTCACTGGGCAGGGCCACCAGAGTCCTTTCCCAGCGACGGCTCCTCTACCCCTTAAAGAAGCCCAGAGAAGTTCTGCTCCAAGGGCTGTGGGAACGATGAATGAGCTGGCATTACCCTGCATTTGATGAAATCAGGAAATGAATGGGTGCAAGGTTGATGGACCACCATAAAAACACACTGCAGGGCTTCCCTGGTGGTGCAGTGGTTAAGAATCTGCCTGTCAATGCAGGGGACAAGGGTTCAAGCCCTGGTCTGGGAAGATCCCACATGCCGCGGAGCAACTTAGCCTGTGTGCCACAACTACTGAGCCTGCGCTCTAGAGCCTGCGGGCCACAACTACTGAGCCAGCGTGCTGCAACTACTGAAGCCCATGCTCCTAGAACCCGTGCTCTGCAGCAAGAGAAGCCACCGCAATGAGAAGCCCGCGCACCTCAAGGAAGAGTAGCCCCCACTCGCTGCAACTAAAGAAAGCCCGCGTGCAGCAACAAAGACCCAACACAGCCAAAAATAAATAAATTAAAAAAAAAAATACTGCAAATCTGAATCACAATTAACACTACAGCTCAAATGTAAATAATTTCATTTCACTGCTGTTACCACCTGCACCATTTAAGAGCAAGTCTCTTGTAAACCCATACCACCTTCCTCCTGAATTACTCCCAGAATGGCCTTTTAAATAAGTTAAAATAACATGTTTGTAATTTTGGCAAAAATCTCCAGACTATATTACAGACTGTTGGAATCTGGGGGAGCATAATCATTTCCCTTCTCTCACCCTCCCTGGTTCTATCCATTGATATACAGTCTCAAGAGATCAAGTACAGGTCAAAGTCTAATGTCCTCCTCAGGACGGGTAAAGCTGCAACCCCTTTCTCGTTCTAAACTGCCCTGGCCCGCCCATGCCTAGCCACGAGGGGAAGGCGGGACACAGAGGAAGACAAGGTTCTCCTGAGAGGAAGCAAGTGAGAGGGCACAGGCACAAAGCTGGGCAGTGTTCTGATGCAGTCAGTGACCTTGCACCTAGTAGATACGGGCCTTGGTGCTGGGCTCCCCCCAGTGCAACCATCAAGAGATCAATCACTCTTGTGGGAAGAAAGAAATGCGAAGAGGGAGACAGGGCCCAGAAGACTGTGCTCCAGTACTGCTCCCACTTGGGGTACAGACGACAATCCCCTGAATGTGCACCAAAGCAGGAATGAGGGGACAGAGAGAAGGTGCTTTTTACACGAGCAATGACAGAACTAACAGGCTGCATGGGAACCAATGCTACCACTGAGAGGTCCTCAGCCACAGCCTGGCAGGCAGAGAAAATACCAAGTGAGAGCCGGCCCCAGCTCCAGAATACAGCCTGCATAAATTTGGGCAAATCCTGCCAGCTCTTGGAGCATCCTTGGTACTAAATGCAATCAGGAGTGTGTACTGCACGTTGATTATAAAGCACTATGTAAATGTTGGCTAATACAGTAGTTCCTCTCTCACTACAGGTTTCTCTTAGCCCACCCTCACGTTTGGATTTGCTTTTATAAAGGCAAAGTCTCCTAAGTTGTCATCAGCTTGTCCCTCTCAATACACCCAGCACCACCTTAATGCTGTAATTCTTAATTTATGATCAGTCACATTACCCTAAGGCTCTCCAAGTATCACTGCCGACTGCCAAAGGGTGCTTATGTATCCCACACAACGTAAACAATGATGCCCACGGGAGCAGCTGCTGAAGGACCTTTGACGGTGCTACATTCTGCAGGAAGTGTGATGCTGCTACACAAGCAGAGATCTGCGTTCAGTAGGAGGTGACTCTTCCTGACTGGGGAGTTCTAAATGCTCCTCCCATCACCATAGATGACTACTAGTCACCAAGAAAGAAGACACCACATGCTCTGGTGAGAGCAACTCTCTCCACCAGGGACTATCCTGGGTGCTGGGTTCTGCACAGCACTATTAGTCGATGCAATTTTCTTAAGTTTTACTTTCAATAGTATGCTTGGTAATCACAACTGTGATTTTTAAAAAGCTGTAACTTTTACAATATGGAAAGCTATCGTAATATTGAAACTATTCATGATTCTCTTCCTCCACCCCACTGAAGATTCACTGGGTTAGAAGACAGAACAATGGCAGTTCTGGGGATGTTTTTTTAGGAGCGGGGGAAGTGGAGGTGGGAGGTACACAGGAGAAAGGAAATGGATACTTAGCTCCTGTCCAACTGTCTGATCCTGCCAGGAATCCTGGCCTTGCTCACATCCCTGGATAATGAAGGGATGACTCAAGAAGCAGCCTTCCATCAGCCTCCAAACCCCACACAACAAGCATAATTAGCTTGAGACGGGAGCATGTAACCACCCTTCCTACAGTTCCCAACCGACCCTGCTAGGACATGGGGGAAAGGAGTAGAAACAGAGGTAAAGATAAAGTGCTGCTTTTGATTCCCACCTCCCAGCTCTGCTCCTTCACTCTGGGCAACAGCCCAAAGCCAAGGACTAGAAATTCCACACCATTCCACCTGAACGTGCCCTTCCACCATACAGCTGGCTGGGTACTCCCTATCCTGGGAATGCCTTAAAATGAATTGTCACAGCGTAACTGTGAGGGGTGTGGACTCTGGAGTCAGCCTCAGGTCTGTATCTGACCTCTAACTTTACCACTTTGTGCATGACCTGGCACAAAGTACTTAACGTCTCTGAGCCTCAGTTCTTCACCTGCGAAGTGGATTTACAACAGCTCCCCACCAGTAGCTGTGAGAAGTAAATGACATAACACACAAAAACCCCTTGGCACCTTTAACTATAAATGAGCAGAACTCTTTCACTATATATTTCACTGATGAGTCAGTAAGCTTTAAAAAAAGGAAGAAACCAAATAAACAAAAATCCCACATAAGTCAACTAAATGCTCAAAAAAATTCCAAGAATGCCACCGTCTTCACTTTCATTTTTACAGTGATCAACCTACCAGTGCCGCACACAAAGAATAAAAGAACAGCACCATTGTCTTCCAGGCTTCTATTTGTGTTTGGGACAACATGGGTTGGAATTAGATTCATGATTCCAGCAGCAAAAGCTGTCTGGTCTTTTTTTTAAGAAAAACATATTACATAGAATCCCAATACATAAAATAGACTCCATCAGAGACTGCTTAATTAATGGGGCTGAAGGAGGAGAACCCAAACGCCTATCCAGCATTTGGGATACCTCCAAGAAAGTACCACATTAAAATTCCTCAGAATTAAAGCCCTTCCAGCTTCGATTCAGGTTCTACCAAGTCTGGCAAGTTTTCTTCAGGTAATAAATGGTTTATAAAAGACTGGTTTGCAAATTCTCCCTCAAGTATCTTTCAACTGCAAGCCTCTCACCACCACCCAGGGGCTTTGCCACCTGACCATCAGGGGTGATCAAGTCACCCCATCACCTGGCCCTGACCTGCCCCTTGGACGTCACCATCCCCATGCTCCCTCTTCCAGTTTCCTCAACCACCCTGTGCCCCAGCCAGACCCAGCTTCTCCACATAACAGCTCCATGTCTTCACAGATGGCATTCCTGCTACCTAGGATGCACTTCTCTACCCAGAAAACTCCTACCTATGCATTAAGACTCCTTGAAAATGGCACCACCTCTGTGAAGCCTACTGAAGTTCCCCCGGCAGGGCCGGCCATTCTTTGTGGGCTTCCTAACATTACACTGAACACGGTGAACTGAAATGACCTCTTTCACACAACACTGGCGAGATCATAAACCAGTGCCACCACAATGGAAGACGATTTAGCAGTTATCTACAAATTTTAAATGCATAGACAACTTCACCCAGCGAATATACTTACAGCAATTTTTTTTTTTCCTCCAAAAGTTTATGTGTGAAAGGACCTTCAAGTCAACACTGTTTGTAAAACAAAAGATTGGGAACAACCTAATTTTCCATCAAAGCAAGACTGGTTAAATAAGGTACATCCCTATCATGGAATACTATGCAATAGTGAGAACGCTCTATACACATAGGTATGTGGAACTACATCCAATACATTAAAATTTTTTAAAAGGCACGAAACAGTGTACCAGTATGTACAGTATGCTACCCATTAGTAGAGGCAGAGTAGGGAATATGAAAATACACACGCTTTTCTTTAAACTGGTAACGGTGGTTGCCTCTAGAGAAGAAAATGGGGTTCTGGGGACAGGAGAAGGGAAAGAGGCTGACTTTTCTCTGTACACTCTACTGTATCATTTAAATTTTGTACAATGTTCACTTGTTTAAAAAAGAAAACAGAGAAAACAACTAGAGAAAAAAGAAATTTCCTGCTAATGTGTGGGTCTCTCCAGTAGCCTGGAGTGCATAGGCAGAGACCACTTCCTAGTCATCTCTGTTCCCAGGGTCTAACTAGCACACAGCAGGCACTTAATAAACACTTGTTACAGGAATTATTTTAACTCTTTCTCTTATACTAAGTGAAGCTATAGTTAGTCAATGGTGATAACTTAAAAAACTAACATTTACTTAGCACTCAGTACATACCAGGCACTGTCCTAAGGACCTGACATCAACTCCTTTAATCCTCGTAACAATCCCATTGCACAGATGAGGGAAATGAGGCCCAGAGAGATGAAGTAACTTGTCCCAGGTCACATACCTGGTTAAGTGGCAGAGCCAGGATTCAAACCCAGGCCCCAAACCCATGCTCTTAAACATGAGGTTATACTATTTTTCAGATACCTAGGAATGTATTAAAATTGCTAAACACTGAATGCATTCCTTACTTGAATACTTGCTGCAAAAATCCGTCCTTAACTGCTTATTCATAAGCAATGTTGAAATAAAATGAGTTAGGCCACTGCCTACTTGGAGACTGAGGTATCTCTAATCCAAGTTCTGATCACTGGCTTTGCTGATTCACAATGACCCCACCCCACTCTCATGGGTATCCGGCTCTGGGGAAATAACACACTGACTAATGAAAACAAGACATTGACTTGCCCACAGAATTTACCATGGAAGCTATACTTTGTTCCATAAATAAAATCCTCCATCTACACCAAGCATTCCATTTCAGTGGGTGCCTGATCAAACTCTGAAGGCCTTTGGAAAAACGACCTGAAAAATGAAAAACCACACAAACACACAAAACTTCCCCCACTACCAAGGACTTCCAATGAAGATGTCAAACACGAAAAAGACACCCCGCACCCTCTCTGGTTGTCCTTGTTGTCCCCAACACCACTCTTACTCCTAAGCAAAAATTCGTACATTTCCTGAGGTATTATACATTAGATACTTTCACAAATGTATTCATTCATTTTTAGGCTGGCTATTTTGTTGCTATTGTTGTTATTTTTTGATGTCACAGAGGGAAGCACCTTACCTAAAGTTCTCCAAATCATGCTGCTGTAGAGGTTAACTTCTAGACGAGTTTCCTATATAGTCCCAGCCATGGAATGTGCTGTCATTTCACTGGCTTTCACTCTCCAAGCCCATATTCTTCCAATCTTTGTCCCTATTTCAGGTTCCCTCCTCCCCCAAGGCCTGTAGCCCTCTGTTCACCAACAACAACGATAAACTAGGAATGGGACATCTTGACCAACTAAATATGCTGAATTCAAGACTGTTGCGGGGACCTCCCTGGAGGTCCAGTGGTTAAGACTTCGCCTTCCGATGCGAGGTTCGGGTTCGATCCCTGGTCGGGGAGCTAAGAACCCACATGCCTCGCAGCCAAAAAAAAAAAAAACATCAAAAAACATAAAATAGAAGCAATATTGTAACGAATTCAATAAAGACTTTAAAAATGGTCCACATCCAAAAAAAAAAAATCTTTAAAAGAAAAGAAAAAGACTATTGCCATAGATGGACTGTCAATTTTCAAACTTTAATATTAATACATAGACTCAATTCAAATTTTATTTAATCTAATTCATCTTTTTTCCTGCTTTAAAGGATATTGAGATGCCATGTACTATATGATCCCATTTATATGAAACATCCAGAATAAGCATACCTATAGAGACAGAAAGCAGATTTGTGGCTGTCAGGTGCTAGGAAGAGGCAGAAATGGGGAGTGACTGCTCCTGGGTACTGGGTTTCCTCTGGAGTGATGAATCACTCTAGAACTGAAGAGTGGGAGTAGTTGCATAACAGGGTGAATGTACTTTAATGTCACTAAATTGTACACTTTAAAGTGGTCAACTTTCTGTTATGTGTATTTGAAGAAACAATAAAAATCAACTTAAGACTATGGAAAAAAAAAGTTAAAGGCACCATTTCTAATATATTACAGTAAGCGTAAAGGATACTTAAATAGTAACTAAAGTAACCATAAGGGATCTGTCTCCTATAAACAAACAAAAATAAAATCTAACTTGGTAAAAACTTTTCCTACAAAAAAAGATATTAAGGAATAATGAAAAGCCATTTTTTTAATCTACTAATTTTGCAACAATTTTCTTAAGACTACCCAATGCTGATGAGTATTTATCCATACCTAGTGGAGGAATAAACTGGCGTAACCTTTCTGGAAAATAGCTTACAACATACCTTAAAAATGTTTATACTAAATCTAAAACTATTTTAAAATAAAAGATTTATTAAAAAAAAAAAACTTCATACCCCCTTGGGCCCTTCTGGGAATCTAGCCTAAGGCAATTTTCTGAAATACAGAAAAAGCTTTTTGCAAAAACATTAATCACATATTATTTACAATGGCAAAAAATGGAACAATCTAACTGCCAAAGAATCCATGCAATGTGATATTATAGAGCCACTGTAAATATTTATGAAGTATTTAATGATTTGGAAAACTACTTATACTATGTTAAGTGGAAAAGGCAGAAGAAAAAAGTACATTTATAGTGTGATCTCAACCATATTTAAAAAGTAAATAGAAAAAAAGACTGGAAGGAAACAAAAACGTTATTAGAGGTTGAATCAGATGGGGGTAATTTCTTGTCTATTTTATACTATCAAATAGTCTACAGAGTTCAAAACACTTTTTACAATCAGGAAAAATAAGCAAAAATCAAAAAATGGCAGAGAAGACCTTGTGATCACATCAGTACCTACTTTAACAGCCAAGCAGTACTGGAAGGAAGAAGGTGCAGAAACTGAGCTAAATTACTGGAAGACTTGGCTACTGTGGTTTTGTTTTTGTTTTTGTCTTTAATAAATCCCTATGGGAGAAGAGTATACAGGAACTCCCTGTACTATTTTTGCAACTCTTCTGCAAGTCTAAAATAACTCAAGATATTTAAATTGAATAAATAGGGACTTCCCTGGTGGTGCAGTGGATAGGACTCCACACTCCCAATGCAGGGGGCCCAGGTTCCATCCCTGGTTGGGGAACTAGATCCCTCATGCCACAACTAAGAGCTTGCATACCACAACTAAAGATCCCGCACGCGGCAATGAAGATCCCACATGCCGCAACAAAGACCCAACAGCCAAATAAATAAATAAATAGTTTAAAAAAATAAAATAGATAAACAACAAGGACCTACTGTAGAGCACAGGGAGCTATATTCAATATCTCATTAAAACCTATAATGGAAAAGAATCTGAAAAGAATATATAATGTATACACATATATTCTATATATATACACATATATTATATATATATATGAATCACTTTGCTGTACACTTGAAGCTAACACAACATTATAAATCAACTATACTTCAATAAAAAATAAAAATTAGGGACTTCCCTGGTGGTCCAGTGGTTAAGACTCCATGCTTCCACCGCAGGGGACACACATTTAACCCCTGGTTTCCAAGATCCCACATGCCTCGCAATGTGGCCATAAAAGTTTTTAAAATAAAAATTAAATTTGTCTTTCTCTAAAAAGAGAATGCAGAATATAGAGGAATAATTTCCTAGGTGATAATAAAGCACATGGCTCCTTCCCTCAATAATTAAATAAAAACCTTTCCAGGAGTAGCTGCCTTCACAGACGTCACCTGCACTGCCTATTAGAACTCCTTATTCTTCAACATTTCAAAGCTTTCATCTTCACGACCTGACCTAAACACGCTGCGTTTTTTTTACTCTTCTGTGTATACCTGTGGCTCCATCTGTCCAAAATGGCCCTTCTGCTTCCCCACCACCTCATGTCCCAAATTCTATGCCTAGGGACTTCCTACTTCTGCTTTGAAACCCAACTCATTTGCCACCTCCTTTGGGAAGCCTTCCCTGATACAACCCTCCCATCCCCAGTGTGGCCAGGCTTTTTTTTTTTCTTTAAGTACAGTTATACCTCTTACAAAGTTATTTTTCTGTACTTATTCCCCAGCATTGTAATCATTTGCTGACATGCACATCTCTTCCAGAAGTTACAAACTTCTGTAACTTCTAGTCACCCTTTTCCATGCTTACATTCAATAGCTGTAGGCCAGCTTCCAGTTATCTTGCAACTCTGTTGCAAGTGAGCCCCCAAATTCACCAACAATGTTTCCTCCAGCTCCCGACTTTCCCTTTCAGTAAAGAATTACAAATTACACACATTCCAGTGAATAGAATAACACCACAAATTAAGTGTCTTTTCAGCTTTCTCTAAATAATCAGCAACGTTTGCAATGGCCCACCTAGTATGAGGAATTGTTTTCCTTTCCTTCCACACCTAGAGTATGGTGGATCCAAGGCACCAAGTTTTTAACATTGTTCTCTAATTTGTCCATAACTCCTTTTTGCTAACTAAGAACTTTAACTTCCTCAGATCATTTCATTTGCATCACCAGTTCTATTAGTTGAATTTCTTTGCAGGATTTTCTTTCATAAAGTAATGAAGATTGTCATAACCCTGAACAGTAAAGAACCCCCAGGCTGTACTGAGCTAGGAGATCAGCCGGGCCCACTCATGTGCCAGCCAAGTGAGTTGCTCCAGACACCTGAAGGTATTGCAAATCATACTTTTTTTAAATAACAAATGATTTATCAAAGGCTTTGAAGGTTACTGACAATCAAAAACACAAGTGTTACGTACCAAGGGTCTATCTACTGAGTATGCCAATAAAAGCAGTCTACTCAAAGCTCTCTTTCAATCTGTTCCCTCTTGAGGTGTAAAGGGGTATTTTCTCAAAACGTTTCCTTATATTTCTTTTGAGGTCTTTTCAAAAGCCTTAAAGTTTTTTCTCTTCATAAGAAGTCTCCTTTACAGATACACCAGGATATTTTTCAACGCTCCTCATAAAAGTATGTCTGTCCACAGAGCTCAGGAGACGTGGACCAGGCACCCCCACAGTAAAATGTGATGATGGCTACACAGCGCTCCTCAAGATAATGGATGTGCCTGGATCGTTAATTTGCTTGTAAAGATTGGGGAGGGAGGGAAGGGAGGAACAAAAGAAGAGAGGGAGAGAGGAAGAAAGAAAAAATATATATTGACTTTTAAACAACACAGGTTTAACATACAATTCAAGATTATCAAGAAACTTCAGGTTTACAGAGAGCTGCTATGACCTAAAGCCCCAGGACAAGGGCCTTCTCTTAAGCAGGTGTAGGCTCTCTCTGCCATTAGAGGAATTTCAGTAGAAAATCAGGGAAACCCTAAGCATGATCGGTAAACTCTCCTATGAAGCTACTTCATATATCTTTTTTTTTTAAACATCTTTATTGGAGTATAATTGCTTTACAATGGTGTGTTAGTTTCTGCTGTATAACAAAGTGAATCAGTTAACTTCATATACCTTTTAACATTCTAAATTCATGCACCCAATTAACAGGACCAGCAACAAATGATTACCAGAAAAATCACTTCATTCACCAGGGTGAGCACTGCAACTTTCTGGCAATAGAAGTTCTTTCCTATGATTAAACCTGTTCTTACATCATGTTATGACAAATACATATGAAACCAAGTGGGAAAGAATAGACAACTTAATTACATGGATCATCAGACAAAAGGTCTGATGGTTCAGAAAACTATCAGATTACAGCCCCCTCACCAAGACAATCTTTTTATTCAAGTCCACAATACTAGTACACAAGAAATAATAGTGTTCTTAACCTGACTAAAATTAGTGGCATGAGATTAATCAACCAAATGTGCAAGCTATTCCAAACCTAATTTTATCAACATTCTAAAACTATTCAGCCAAATTACATTTAAAAAAAAAAAAATGTTGGCTGACCCAACAGAAAAATGTATAGAGGTCAGGAATGGTCAAGTGACATAGGAAAAAATACACATGGAAATAAAACATCAAAAGATGTTCCACTTCACTCATAACTAAAGGACTGCACATGTTATTCCTGAAGTGCCATTTTCATCTTTCACATTAAAAAGTTTTATTGGTGTCAGCCAGAAGGTGGGGAAACAGGAACTATCCCACTAGTGAGAATATAAACTGATACAATCTTTTTGTAGAAAAAGCACTAAATACCAGAATTTTTAAATGTACTTTTTGCCCCACAATTCCACTTCTAGAAACTTATCCTACAATCTCACAAAATGGACAAAGAGAAATTTGATGTGTTTATTGTAGTACTGATGCAGCACACACTAGAAATCTAAAATATCCAACATTAGGGAACCAGGTAAAAACATTAAGGCAGGCATACCATGTTCTAGGGCAAAATTATAAAAGAATGATCCACACTTAAAGATATCCTAATTGAGTTACTGAACTTCAGCAATACAGAGTTCTCCTAGCAGTCATGCAAAAAAGGCAAGTTCTCTCTCACTGAGGTAAAGGGAGAATGCATTAGGCTAACCAGGCTTTTCCACACAACAACCTTCAATGGAAGAAAACAATGGAGAAATATCCACAGAATTCTAAGGAAAAGAATGTATGACCCATTAGTATTATACCCAGCCAAGTTACCATTTATGGATAAGGACGACAGACATTTTCAAAACAAATAATTCAGGGAACAGAGCAACCATGAACTCTATTGGAAAAAAAGTGCGCACACACACACACACACACACACACACACACACACACACGTATCAACTAATCAATGTTAAATGGCGAAGTGGTTGAGAATCCGCCTGCCAATCCAGGGGACAAGGCTTTGATCCCTGGTCCAGGAAGATCCCACATGTGGCAGAGCAACTAAGCCCGTGCGTCACAACTACTGAGCCTGTGCTCTAGAGCCCACAAGTCACAACTACTGAGCCCACATGCTGCAACTACTGAAGCCCGAGCACCTAGAGCCCATGCTCCGCAACAAGAGAAGCCACCTCAATGAGAAGCCCGTGCACCTCAACAAAGAGCAGCCCCCGCTCACCGCAACTAGAGAAAGCCCGTGCACAGCAACAAAGACCCAACACCGCCAAAAATAAATAAAATAAATAAATGTTTAAAATAAATAAATAATAAAATAAAATTAATAAATTCAAGTAGACGGAGAGACCTCAAGAGCACTGTGCTCAGTGAAAAAAATCAATGTCTAAAGGTTACGGCCTGCAGATTACATTTACACCACTCTCAAAATGACAAAACTGTAGAGATGGAGAACAGATTAGTGGTTGCTAGGAGAGAGGGAGGAGGGCTACAAATACAAAGAGTATTAGGAAAAATATACTCAGGCATGAGTTAGATCTTCAGCGGTGATGGGACAGCTCTGTACCTTGACTGTGGTGGAAGTTACATCAATCAATACATGGAATAAACTGCATAGAGCCATACACACACATGAATGCAGGTCAAAAAATGGTGAAAACTGAATAAGGTCTGTAGTCTAGTCAACAAATGCCATGTACTAATGTCAATTTCCTGGTTTTGATATTGCACACAGCTATGTAAGGTGTCACCGTTGGGGGAATCTGGGTGAAGGGTACAACAGGAATCCTTGCACTCATTTTGCAACTTCCTGTAAGTATATAAAGTATATAAATATTTCAGAAAGTTTTTTTAATACAAAAAATAGTAAATTGATTTTTATTTTAAAACTAGCATGACCCAAAAAATCAGCATCACCACTTTTTTAATAAAAGTACTTATTTTAGATATCTAACCTTATCTTATAGACAAATAGAAACAAAGACATATAGATTGTTAATCATAGTTCAGGGTAGGAGGATTTAGGGGATTTCTTTTTTTGCCCTGTTCTTTGTATTGATACCTTTTGATACTGCTTGATTTTTAATGAGCATACATAATTTTTATACAAATTATCCAACTGTTAATCTAAAAAAAACCCTGATCTATCCCAGGTCTGATTATTAGCCAATTTAAAAACTAATGACTTCCCCCACAACTGCATTTAACTCATAAAATACCTTTACCTTTTCAAGGAGTCTGAGATCAGAGATATTTTTCATTATAACCTTCATATAAAACAGCAGCAGACTGCTCTGATGTAAATTAACTACTGTGTATGCTAAGCCTAATGGGCTTAACTGAACTGAAATACATAAAGAAGCCAAGCAACCTTCCTCTCTGTTGTCCTGTAACGTGGTCCAGCTACCACTTTGTCCTCGAGTCACATTTTTTCTATTCTATCACATTAGAGCATATGCAGAAATATCTATTTTCTCGTTTGTTATCAGTGAACTTTTACCATCTTGCCCTTTCCATTACCAGGTGTAAATTATGCAGCTTTTAAGGTTAGATGACTAAATGTACTGTTTTTCCTGGGACAATATACCCAGTTGGGCTACATTTCAAGTAACGTTTGTCATCAGCAAACTTTTACCATCTTGCCCTTTCTGTTATGAAAGGTAAATTATGCAAGTTTTAAGGCTAGCTGGCTAGATGTACTGTTTTTCCTGGGACAATATACTCACTTGGGTTACATCTGAAGTAAATATACCTATGTAAATGTGCATAGGCTTAAAAAGAAATCTAGTGCTACAGAAAAAACTTGGGCTGTGCGTTTAGAATCTTGGGTCAGCATCCCATCTCCATCAACTTGCTATGTAACTTTAAACAAGCTACTTATATTACCCTCCCTGAGCCTCGGGGTCCTCATCTTCCTCAACTGTAAAATAGGAACAGACAGTAATACCTACCTTGCAGGGTGGCTGTAAGATGAAATGAGGTACTGTCTGTAGTATACATGAGGGCCCCTAAACAACGGCTAACACAGAGTGTTGAAACACTCACAGACCTTTTTTCTCCCTCTGAGCCCCAGCTTCCTTCCCTTCCCATTAGCCTCTTTCACCTCCCTCACTTCTCTCTGCCTTGTGGGTTTCCTCAGGTACATCCACAGCTCTCACCTCACCCCACCCCTACTCCCACTTGTTCCCCAGCAGTCCTCCCAGAAGCAATCAGTTTTTGGAGCCTCACAGGAAGTGTACCATCTGCACAGCATTTGTTCTAACAATTCCTCTTGCTTACCTGCTCCCCACCTCCACCTGCCCAGGGCAAAAATGCTGCTATCTGAGCTTGCTGGCTGCATGGCTTTTGGAAAAACAGGGTTTTACTATATTCATACTCTATTTCAAGCTTACTATACTCTCTAAATGCTGCTACTATCATTTACTAACCTCAAGGGCCTACCTTGACCTTCTTGGATTTGTTTTCACACCTCTTTTTTTGGGGGGAGGCGGGGGGGGGGGCGCATCACACAGCTTGTGGGATCTTAGTTCCCCAAACAGGGATCGAACCCAGGTCCTTGGCAGCAAACGCAGCGTCCTAACCACTGGACCACCAGGGAATTCCCATCACACCTGACCCTTTCAATTACCTAAATATCTGTTGAATGCTTACGGGGCACTGGAAATGTAAAGAAGACTGAGATTCATTCTGATATGGGCTCATAAAGAGAAAGAACTAACCCTCTCCACTCCCAGGCTTGGAGGGGGAGAAAAGGAGAGGAAGCCAAGGAAAGGATGGAGGAGGTTCACATTTTGCTCTTCAAACTTCTGAGTTATTTGACACTTACTACAAGAATGTAGCCTTGTAATTCTTATATAATAAAAACAAATAAATCAAAATAATAAAAGCAAAAAAAAAAGAACACCTAACTATAATCAAAGATGAGAAATGTTAAACTAGTGGCTGGAAAGCCTCAAAGAGGTAGGTAAGGTCTCAAAAAGAAGAAAAGGACATTCAAGCAGAGGGAACAGCACTGAACAAAGGCAGAGACGTACGAAAGCGTACTCGGTGTTCTGGGAATGACAAGTGGCTTGCTGTGGCTAGAGAACAAGATATAATTTGAGAAGTTTTGAAATGATATATCGAGTGAATCACTTTAAGCATTTAATAAATCATCTTCTCCTAACTGAGAGGAGTAAAAGAGAAATTATGAAAATCCAGGACCCATGTGCTTTCCACTACTCTGCCGTGATAAAAACTTGGTCTCTGGCAACACTGGGGACCCTCTGCTCAAAATAATTTGGGGTCAAGCGACATGACCACATCTGAGTTCCATGTGGTAGCTCTGGCAGGAATACAGAAAGAAGATGGACTGGTGGAGGAAGAACCTGGAAGCTGTCAAGACACCACCCATGAAAGCAAGAGATGACAATGGCCTGACCAAAATGGAGGGAATGGAGGGAAAGCCCGAGGTCAGGACACAAATGAGTTAGCTGCAGCATCAACAGGCCTACAAGTGGAGGACTGATGGCAAAAAGGACGTTAAATATGACTCAGGTTTATCACTTGAGTGTCCAGTGAATAAGATCATTAAGAGAACTAGGGCATGGGGGAGGAGGCGCTAACCTAAGGGGAAGATGACGGATTTGGTTTAGTCATGTTTAATTTGATGTCTACAGGACACTCCGGTGGATATCCAAGGCTGGAGAGGGTGGTTGAGTTCTCATTGGTACACAGGCCATAGCTGAAGCCATAAGAAAGAAGATCAAGGGAGACTGAACCAAGAGTTATATCATGGAAGCCAAGGGAACCAAGAAAAAGTGTTTCGGGGGGGGAGAAAAAAGGACCAGTGTTTGCCAACAGCCAAAAGATGGCATAAGGACTGAAAAGAGGCTATTTATGCATTCATTGTACTACGCCAACTTATGTAAGGAACTTGAGCATCTATAGATTTTGGTATATGCAGGGGCTCCTGGAACCAAGCCCCCGTGGATACCAACGGATGACTGTATATACTGGAGTCAGCACACAGTGGTCGTTGGTGATCTTGAAAAGTAGTGAAGACAAACAATCAGTCTGCAGTGGGTTGCACAACCAACCACTGGTTGAGAGGAAAAGGGAGGATGAAAAAGAAGCAGAAAGTAACAGCTACACATTCAGGAATTCCCTCCCTCTTCACCCCAGCTGGTGCAGTCACGTCTCCCTTGACTTGGACACATATGTCAACAATCCAACTACCTGAAAGTTGTCAAGATCCTTGTCCTGCGCAATGCCAATTACCTTCATCTCAACACAGCAGCATCTGCCTCCCTACCTACAGAGCCAAATCCCTTATTTTATCGGCACATGGACTGTCTCCTGTCATCTCCCTGTCAGTTTCTTTACCTGTCATCTCTTCCATTCCTTCCAAATCCAACCACCAATTAATTAAAATTTCCTACTATTCCCAATCACCAGTTCAGAGGCTTCCAAAATCAGCTTGCGCTCCTCCCTTTTCTTCACCCCTTGAATCTGGAATCAGTCAGTTTTAAGTGATGACTCTCTTGGTCAAGTCTTCCTCTCCACTCCTAACTCCAAATCCAAGAACAGGCCTTTATCACATCCACACAGGCATGGTGTCCTATCTGTTTTCCCACACCAATCTAACCTACACACAGTAGATGGATTAATGTTCCTTTAAGGAAAAATCAGCCAAAAAACAAAGCCAAACTCCCTTGGGTAGTACTGGAGGCCCTTCATAACCCAGCCCTTGACTGCTTTTATAAGCTTTCTCCCCAACCACTTCTTCACAAAAATCTCCACCATTGCCAAACCAGTCTATTATAGATCCTTTCATAACACTACACATTTAGTTACACCCTTCTCTTCTGAAATACCCACTCTGTGCAAGTTCTATGTACTCCCTTTCTCTAAAGGTCTTGAACACCCAAGACCTCCACAGCATTCCTAACTACAATGTAACTGTCTACTATGCCAGCAATTGTTCTAGACTCTCGGGATACATCAGTGAACAGAGCAAAGCTTTAGGGAGTTAATATTTTAGCACAAAGAGATAACAAAAAATAGATTTCATAAATAACATTAACCACGTAAAATGTTTAAAAGTGTAAATGCTACAAAAAGTAAAGCAGGATGTGAAGGACTGGGAGTTCTGAGATGGGGTTACAATTTTAAACAGGGTGGTAAGGACTGGCCTCACCGGGAAGATGCCTCTTGAGAAGGCCTCAAGGAGGTCACGCTAGTCATATAGACATCTAGAGGAAAGTGCAGTCCAAGCAATGGCAACAGCCAGGCCAAAGCCCGGAGGCAGGCACACACCTGGAGCATCTGAAGGACAGCAAGGAGGCCAGAGTAGCTGAACAGAGTGAGCCAAGGGGAGAGTAGCAGGAGATGGGTTCAGAGTGTAACCATGGGCCAGAATATGGAGGGCACAGTAGGCCACGGAGGCGCACGTGGGCCACTGTGGCCTTCGCTCTAAGTGAGATGAGGAGCCATGGGAACAAAACAAAGACATGATCTGCCTTAGACTTTTCAAAGGATCACTGAGGCTACTGTGTTAAAACAGTCTATCATGGGACAAGGTCAGAAGCTAGGAGAACAGTTAGGAGGCAACTGCAGTAATTCAGGCAAGAGATGATGAAGGCCTAAACTAGAGAGACAGCAGTGGAGGGAACAAGAAGTGATAAAATCCTGGCTACATTTCCAAGGTAGAAAACAATCAGCCTTCCTGATACGGACCAGATGTGGGATATGAGAGAAAGAAAGGTCAAGGATGACTCCAAGTTTCTGCCACAAGCAACTAGAAGGATGGAGCTGCCCCCAACTGAGAAAGAGAAGACTGTGGGTAGACAAGAATTAAGGGGAAAGTCGGGAGTTGGGTTTTAGACAGGGTACACTTGACATGCCTGACAAACAAGCTTGCATGTCAAGTAGGCATCTGGATACATGAGAACTGCGGCTCAGGAGGGAGGTCTGGCCTGGGAGCTAACTAGGTCTGAGGCCTAGAGCACTCCAGCTGTTCAAAGATCAGTGCGATGAGGAAGAAATATCCAGTAAGATGGCGGAAAACCAAAAGCACATTTTAGTGTCCTGGAGGCCAGGTGAAGAAAGACTTTAACAGAAGGGGGAGTGTTCAACATGTCCAATGCTACGGACAGACTGACTAAGATGAGAACTAACCCCTGCGTTCAACAGCAGCGGGGTGGGACCTTGACAAGTGAGCTTGGGAGAGAATGGAAGGTGAGGAATCAAAGACCACTCCTTCCTGGAGTTCTGCTGCACAGAGGAACAAGGAAATGGGGCAGCAGCTGGCCAGGAAAGTAGGAATAAAGGTATTCACGATGAGAAAAAATAGCATGTTTGTGTACTGTGCGTATAAATGCACATAAAGCCCTACAAAGTCCTAAGTACTCAACAAATGCTAATTCCTTCTTTCACTTCCACCCCTGACACCTATTACTTTCTATTATCTTTATTGATACATATCTAATCTTTGTAACTATCTGCAAACTTTCAATTAGAAGGCCCTTTTTTCCCCCGCGTGTCCAGCTGTCAAACTCTTCCTAACCCTTCAAGACTCAAATATTCCTCCTGGGAAATCTTCCCTGTTCCCTGTCCTCAGGAATGCCACCTTCGTATCAATGCATTCTTCTACTATGGTCACCCTTAACACAGCCTCTCATAATTACCAGAATATATGTCCCATTTCCTCATTAAACTGACCTCTAGAGGGCAGGGACAATACTATCCCTCCTGGGGTGAAAGTGTAACAGTTGAGAGCACTGACTCTTGAGCCAGACTGCCTGGCTCTGAATGCCAGTTCTGCCACTTGGTTGTAGTGTGAGCTTGAGAAGCTGCCTAACCATTCTGGGCCTTGAATGTTCTCATCTATAAAATGGGAAATAAGAACTTCCCTGGTGGCGCAGTGGTTAAGAATCTGCCTGCCAATGCAGGGGACACGGGTTCGAGCCCTGGTCCGGGAAGATTCCACGTGCCGCGGAGCAACTAAGTCTGTGCACCACAACTACGGAGCCTGCGCTCTAGAGCCCGAGAACCACAACTACTGAAGCCCGCGCACCTAGAGCCCGTGCTCTGCAACAAGAGAAGCCACCGCAATGAGAAGCCCGTGCACAGCAAGGAAGAGTAGCCCCCGCTTGCCGCAACTAGAGAAAGACTGAGTGCAGCTATGATGATCCAATGCAGCCAAAGATAAAGAAAAAAAAAAAAAAGAAAAGAAAAGAAAATGGAAAATAACAATAGCCTCTGCCTCCTGGAATTGTTTGAAAGAGTAAATGAGTTAACATATGTAAACTCATTAGCCTGGCATATGCTAAGCCCTATAAATACAGACTCCTTAACATATTGTATCCACCGCACCTGGGATTTTAAGCTTGATGAGGGAAGTCAATAAACAAATGAATAAACTGAGGTACTCAAAAGCTGGCCTACCATACAGAATTACTTCTCTGTACCACATTAATAGTGCTTTTGGGGTCTGCTTAGCAGGTAATTTTATCATTTGAACCATGTCATCTACTAATTTTTTCACAAGCTGTTCAAGTCATTTCTGGATATTTACTTGTCTCCCAGACAACCTCTAATGCCATGACTGCCACAGAGCCCCTCTGAGAACTGCTGAACCTTTCCCTGCCATCTCCCTCCACCGCCACAGCTTCTTCACGCCTCCCGCCCCGGTGCACAATCCAACACAGTTGCTGAACTAACAGAAGACACACCAACTGAGTGGCCAAATTTAAGGTCTGATTTTCCCTCCATTACAGGGACCATTCATGGAACATGACAGTCAAAAATAAGAAGGTAGGGCTTCCCTGGTGGCTCCATGGTTAAGAATCCGCCTGCCAATGCAGGGGACACGGGTCTGAGCCCTGCCAGGAAGATCCCAACATATCGCGGAGCAACTAAGCCCATGCGCCACAGCTACTGAGGCCCGCGCACCTAGAGCCCGTGCTCCCCAACAAGAGAAGCCACGGCAATGAAAGCCCGCACACTGCAAAGAAGAGTTGCCCCTGCTCGCCGCAACTAGAGAAAGCCCACGCGCAGCAACGAAGACCCAACACAGCCAAAAATAAAATAATTAAAAAGAAAAATGAGAAGGCAGACTTCCCTGCTGGTCCAGTGGTTAAGACTCAGCACTTCCACTGCAGGGGGCACAGGTTCGATCCCTGGTGGGGAACTAAGAGCCCACATGCCTCGCGGCACAGCCAAACATAACAAAAATACAGAGTTCAAAAATGAGAAGACTTTGTAACCAAAGCAATCTTCTAAGCAACTAAAAAAGAAAAAAAATGCTAATTTAAGTAAGGGTTCAATTTTGCACAAAATTTCCACAATAAGCAAAGCTCATTTGATATTAAGTAACAACTTTTCAGAGAAGTAGTGGGAACCTCTAAGATGTTACATCACTTGAGAACTCATGGGAATTCAACCCAAAATGATGATTTAATCCAATGTAGTTAGAGTTTAACTGTTCTAGGAATTCTGTACTGCAACTACAAATTTTTTTTAACTAGCTCTAAATTTGCAGGTCAAAATCCCTCCTCCTAGAGGGACAGTTTAAAGGAAATTCCCATGCTCCCCAGCCCTCATCACTATCTCAGAACCAAATAAAATATAGTTGGATAACATTCCCAACCAACTTCCACATGAGGAAGCACCTGTACCTCAAGGAGCACAGGCTTTGGAGAAGAGCACCTTGGACCCAAATGCCAGCTCCACCACTTGTTAAACAGGTATCCTACACCAGGTCTGTTCATCTCCTCCTCTGGTTAGTAACGGCAATAAGGTAACCAACCTACCAGTGTTGGTGTGCTTAACTGATACTGAGTGACTGAAAGAAAAACCAAATAAATGAAAAACAGCTAGCTTAGTATAGATACTTAAATGGTAGTTCTATCATATTACACCATTTTCATCTTAATAGAGAGTTGAAGTTTTAAAAAGAAGATATTACAAAGGCCCATACTTACTTGCCAACTCTTTAAACGCTTTTTAAAGTAAAAATGTTAAGTCAGTAAGAAATGGAGAAAAGTTCCTGGAATAAAGAACTGTGATCCCAGGCAAAAGACCCTCCTCTGGGAAGACACAGATCAGGCAATGGCTTCCTTGCAACCAGGGACAAGGCCTGCCCCATCCACACCCCTGAACCTGGGACACCTATAGGAGATGAACCCCTGGTGTCAGTTCTGCAAAAAGGATGTAATTTGACAGTCCTATTCACCTTAATCCGCTGTGGTCACCCACTGTATGCTAAAATAAGTGAGGGGTAGGTTATAGAAAACTTGACTCAAAACTTACCTCAGAAAAAATTGTAAATGGTAATCATGAAGTCAACTACTACTACTTTACAATTAATTGCTCAAAGGTGGTCATTTTCATAACACTCTCCTGACTGCCAATTAAAATGGAACCTGAATACAAGAGTACTTGGCCAGCTTAAATCAATAAACAATAAAATTCTGTCCAAAGGTTCTAAAGCAATGTTGTCAGCTACCCGAGGGGAGGTACGTGTCTATCTTGTTTAGCTGACATTTGCTAGAGCCTCGAATATAGTGGCTACTTAAAATTCATTAAAAGATTTGTACATCCATGTTCACAGCAGCATTACTCACAACAGCCAAAAGGTGGAAGTAATCCAAGTGTCCATCAACAGATGATCGGATAAACAAAATGTGGTCTACACACACAATGGAATATTATTCAGTCTTAAAAAGGAAGGAAATCCTGACAGATGCTACAACACGGATGAACCTCGCAGACATTATGCTAAGTGAAATAAGCCAGTCACAAAAAGACAAAAACTGTGCAATTCCATTTATATGAGGGACCTAGAGTAGTTAAATGCATAGAGACAGAAACTAGAATAGTGGTCACTAGGGGACAGGGAAGGGAATGAGAGTTACTGTTTAATGGGTACAGTTTCAGTTTTACAAGATGAAAACAGTTCTGGGGATGGACGCACACTGTGAATGTACTTTAATGCTACTGAACTATACACTTAAAAATGGTTAAAATGGTAAATATTATGTTACATATATTTTACCACTATTAAAAAAAATTCATTGAAAGAATCAATGAAGGATTACTGAATACTACTTTCATCGTTCACTAAATATTGTACCTCATACCTTTAGATTATTCATTAGAAAATCCCTGTCTCCACATTTTATAGCTGAGGAAACTGGGACTCAGAGAGCTTAACGGATCTGCCACTATCCTACATACAGTATCTATTATACAGTGCTGCTTGGCATTAATGGTGCATTTTATCTGACTGGTTGTAAGCCCCACGAAGGCAAGGGCTATGCCTTAGGTCTTCTTTCTCCGCCCAGAACCTAACACATAACCCACAGGCCCCTTGAAACTTCTGAAAACCCCACTGGCCTGAACAGTTATATTACAGATGTAATCCCCCCCTGCATCCCCTTCTCTACTAGACCACTAGTGTGGAAGACGTAAAATGGGCAACCTTAAGAACACTTATGTAACTGGAAGTGGTCAAACACAGGCCAGGCAACCACCCCAGTGGGCTTACTATGTTCCAAAAGCTGGGGCAGATAAAAGTTCAAACAATTTCATCTTTGAGAGAACTGAGTCTACTGCAATAGACAATTACAATAACAATAAGACAAATGCTTAAAAACAGATGTGACCGCACAAACCTAAGGAAGTACTGACAGTGCCTTTGGGTCTGGAAAATGTGGAATGTTATCTTCAGAAGTGGCTTCTGAACTAGATCTAGAAAGATGAAGAGTTCTCCAGGCACTACCAGGGAAAAGGCCAGAGCATGTAGCAGAAAGAAAGGCAGAACGGGTGTCAAAAGAATAGGCCAATTCCTGACTTTGATTCCTAGTTCCTATGATCTAGGTAAGTGACCTCTGAAAACCACAAACCCTCTCAGCTGCCCCGTATATAAACCTACAGCAAGACCCCCTCCAGCTCTGTGAAGTGTGTTCTATCAAATAGGAGCTCTGAAATCAAGACTGCCTGGGTTCAAATCTTGCCACTGTTACTTAAGAGTGACCTTGAGCTGGGTAATTAGCTGCTCTGTGCCTCAGTGTCCCCACTTCAGAACACAGGGCTGGTGTGCTAATTAAATAACACACGTCAATCACTTTAGCACAGCGCCTGGCACATAGTAAGCACTCAATAAATAAATGATAGCTACCATCATGATGAGCTGCTACAATGTAAGAGAGGCAAACACCAGATGCAAGGGTTGCGTCCGCTCGGCGTCCAGGTCCCTCCCAGTTCTGAGCGATCCCGAGGGGGAGGGGGGATGGGAGCTCAGAGCCCGGCTGCAAACCCTGCACGCATGTGTCACTGTCGGGCTCGGCACGCGCCTCTCCCCGCCCCGGGGAGAAGCGATGGCTCAGCAGTCCCGGGGCCGCTCCCACCGCTCAGACCCGGCACCCGGGAGAGAAGGGGCTCCGACCCCACTTACCATGCTGGCTGGGGGAGAGGGCGGCTCAGGTGAGCTAGCTCTCGGGCTTCGGACACGTCCCGCTCGCACAGTTCAGGTCATGGTCCCGGCAGGCTCGGGAAGTCCCCCACCCATGCAAAGACAACCGCCTCCCCACCCGGGCCCCGCGGGGACCCTCTACAAAGAGCGCGGCCCCCTGGCCCGCCTCATCGGGGACCCCCGGAACAATTCATCCAGACCCACCCGCCCCTCCGCAAGGAAACTGAAAAAGCAGGAAATGGGGCTCGGAGGCCGGCGAGGAGAGCAGCGGCTCGGGGCCCCCCGCCCGGGCCCGACCCCCAGTGGGAGGCTCCGGGCCCAGGCAGGGGCTCCCCGGCCCCCGCGTTCAGAAGTGGCGGTGGGCCCGACCCCGAGGCTGAAGGGGCGGACGCTGAATGGGCCTCGGCGGCGCAGCCCGAGCGGCCGGCTCAGGGGAAAGGCCCGAGGGCCCGAGCTATCCTTGCCGCCTCAGCCCACACGGCCGCCGCCGCCGCCGCCCCCCGGAGCATCCCTGCGCAAGCCCGCTCCAGTGCTGCCCGCTCGCGCCGCGCGGCCGCCCCCAACCAACAGCCCCAACGCGCCGGAAGTGGCGAGTGCCCGGCGCGGCCCCACGGCGCGGCCGCCGGGCTGCGGCGCTGGAACCGGACCAATCCGGAATCGAGCGGGCGGAGGCCGGGGGGGTGCGGGGCGGGGCCGCACCTGACGGCTCCCTCTGGCACCGCCCCCATTCGGCCCCGCCCCGCGCCCGGCGCCCTCCGCCAGTCCACGCGGGCCGGCGGCCATGTTGGTAAAGGGTACCGGACCTGCCACCTTGGTAAAGTGTCGATTTCTCTTTCGTTTCCTGCGCTCATTCATTCCCCATATCTTCATGGAGCGCCTTCTGCGTGCCCAGTACCCGGCTAGAAGTCGGCGGCACACAGCCTCTGCCCTTGTGGAACTTACATCCATTCAGCCCACACATTTTAGCCCTGCCGTGGACCTGGCGCCGCTGTGGGTGCTAGGACTAGTGTAGTAAACAAGACTACTGTAGTCTCTGCCCTCAAGGAGGCAGATAAGCAGCAAGTAGAGAGCAAGTGAATAAATTAATCGTAAGAAACGAGGAGTGCTGTGAGTGAAATGAACGCAACAAACACGCAGGGTCCCGAGATAGAAAATGGAAGGGAGGGATGGAAATGTAAACTGAGGCCTGAAGGATAAAGTCAGTAGCGGGAAGTGTGATCAAAGTCGAAGGAACAGCAACTGCAGAGGATCTCAGAGGGCAAAGATGCGTTGGGTTCCTGTTCCTTTCCTCCAACCACTTTACTTGTGAAAGTGCTGAGTTTAAGTAGAAGCAAGAAACAATCCCAGGCAGCAGAGGTGCTGCTAGCGTGCATAGGCTGGATAGCAAATCTGTATAGTGGCTTTCAAACTCTGGCATGAACCAGAATCACCTGGAGGGACTGTTAAAACACTGATTGCCGTTCCCCACTCCTAGAGCTTCTAATCAGTAGAAGCTCATGATTTACACTTCTAACAAGTTCCCAGGTGATGCTTGTGCTGCAGGATCACCCTTGGAGAACTGCTGATATAACTCATGGCTACAGAAAGCAACCGCTTTCGTTTATTCTTTCATCAAATATTGTTGCCCACTAAGTGACAACCACTGTTCCAAGGATTCAGTGCTGAGCAAAACAGACACACTTGGGCCCTTATGGAATAGAGAAACAAATTATTTTAAAAGTATTACAAAATAAGTCGGGCTTCCCTGGTGGTGCAATGGTTAAGAATCCGCCTGCCAATGCAGGGGACAAGGGTTCAAGCCCCCGTCCGGAAAGTTCCCACATGCCGCGGAGCAAAGAAGCCCCTGCGCCACAACTATTGAGCCTGCACTCTACAGCTCGCGAGCCACAACTACGGAAGCCCACGTGCCTAGAGCGCATGCTCCGCAACAAGAGAGCCACCGCAATGAGAAGCCCAGGCACCGCAACGAAGAGTAGACCCTGCTCGCCGCAACTAGAGAAAGCCCGCGCGCAGCAACAAAGACCCAACACAGCCAAAAATAAATAAATAAAATTAATTAATTAATTAAAAAAATAATAATAAGTCATCACTTACAATTGTAATAAGAGCATTAAAGTAAAATACAAACCACTTGAGAGTTAATAGCCAAGGGATATAAGCTAATCTTGGGGGTTGGGATGGAGAGGCAGTCAGGAAGTGACTTTTATTTAGCTGTGGCCTGGAAGACATGTTGTAGTTTGCTAGGCAAAGAGAGGGGACATAGAATCTCCTAGGCAGCATAAACTGCATGTACAAGAGAAGCCATCTCAGAAGATAAACAGGGACTTCCCTGGTGGCCCAGTGGTTAAGACTCCGGAGAGTGCCACAACTAAGAACGGGTGCAGCCAAATAAATATATATATATTTTTAAAGAAGATAAACAGATGAATCAGGATCCATGCCAAGTGACTTGGCCTTTCTTGGCTCAGTTTAGTGAGATGAGCAAAGGCTTTAGGATGAGACAGATTTGAAGCGGGAAACCCCACTCTTACTGCTA
Source organism: Orcinus orca (assembly GCF_937001465.1). Lineage (NCBI taxonomy): Eukaryota > Metazoa > Chordata > Mammalia > Artiodactyla > Delphinidae > Orcinus > Orcinus orca. The sequence continues at coordinate 71,196,710 of NC_064574.1, forward strand.
GCTGAGATACATTGAGCAAGTCTTAATTTTCTCACCGTGTGATTGGATTAAATAACAGAAAGTCAACCCACCCTCAATAAGAGGTATGCCTTTGGCTCGCATAACTCCCATGACTGGACAACCAGAAATAAGTCAGCTTCAGGCTGGGAGTGATGGGAGCCCTGGATCCATTCCTCTAGGATTTTCTTGGCTCTGCAATCCTCCATGTATCAGCCTTGTCCTCAAGATGGCTGCCAGGGCCAGCCAGGGCCACAAAATTACCTGTTCACATCCAGCAAGAGAGAGCACCTTTTCTCATGTCCTATCTCATGGCAGTAAGCTTTATCCTACCGGTCCTAATTGACCCAGGCCTGCCCATCCCTGAACTAGCCATGTGGAGGAAGATGGAATTGCTATAATTGACTTAAAGAATCCTCCCCTTGGGCTGATTTCAATTCCCCAGAATAAAGTGGATTTGTTGGAGCCACCACACGTCCATCATCCCTCCATTGCCAGGCTAGAGTGAAGATTAAATTTAATGTACACAAAACATCTAGCACATAAGGCATGCAATAAATCACAGCTATTATTAATTTTACTCCAGGGATTTTGTCCAAGTCAACTAAATAACATTCTGTTATTAATATTAATCTCAGGCCTGTCTATTCCAAAAAAAGATTTAAGACTGCTATTACTTTTTGTTGGCACTGCAGGGATGGCCCCCATCCATCTCCTCCTGACCATTCCTATTGCTACTGCCTTGGTCTCATTCATTCAGTTATTTGTTCAACATTCAATGAGTTAGTATTAACTTTCTGCCAGACCTTTTGCAAAACCTAAGAGTTCCAAAATGAATAAGATTCAGGCAAATTGTTCACTGCCTCATGGTGGAAACAGCCACCCAAAATTACAGTATAGTGTGAGAGGTGCTATAACAGAGGTGTGTACAAGCCTTCTAGCTATGGCAGGGGGAGTAGTTGGGAGGCTAAACAGAAATTGTAACGTTTTAGTTGGGTCTTGCTGGATAAATAGAAGTTCACCTGACTGCTGCAGTGTCCCCAACTCCTCTTCCCACTCCAAGCTGTCTTGTACTGTGCCAAGACTCTTTCCACTGCAAGTGACAAAGTTGGGACTCTAGAGTTGGAATTCTAACTATCATATGGAAAAAAGGGACTATATTGTCTCAGGGAGAGATCCAAATGGTCGCTTGGATTTTAGACATGGCTGGATTCTGGATCTGAAGTGATGTCATAGAACTCAGTTTTTCTCCATTTCTTGGTTCTGCTTCCTTGGTTCTGGCGGTCCACATGGTGGGCCCTACATACTCAGGCTTTATCTTCTCCCAGGTTGAAGCCTGGTAGAGAAGAGAGTATACCTCTCCTAGAAATGTTCCAGGAATATAATCCCATTGGCTTTCATTGGATCGCTCCTGAACCAATCACTGCAACCAGGGGGAATATGATGCTCTGATTGGCTGGACCTTGGTCACATGCTCCATCCCAAGCTCCACAATAGCTCTTTCAATGGCCAAGATCTCTCTGAGCCCCACCACAATTCTGCCAGGCTGTTAGAACCTGGAGAATTCTCCCATTTTGCAGATGAAGAAACATGTTAGTTTCTCAAAAGACATAGGTGTTAGCAGTAGCACTCAATATGGACTTAATGAAAGAAGGGAAAAAAGGGTGAGTGTCTGGCACCCTCTATAGGTGATGGGAACACACTCTCTTTAACCTGTCATTCAAGGCCTTTGACAGTCTTTGAAACTCTGTAACCAGAGTCTCTGGGTTGAGTCTTTACTCTGCCTCTTACTAGCTGTGTGGCCTTGAACAAGTCACTTAAACTCTCTGTACCTCAGTTTCCTCATCCATCAAATGGGAAAAACACCAGTACCTAACTGGCCAGGTAGGTACCTGTGTCAGTCAGGTTCTATCAAGAAACTCTAATTCAGATTTGAAGAATTGACAAAGGGGTGTTTCAAAAGGGGTTTTTGTAGGGAAACCCTACAAAGGATAATGCAATACCCCAGGTCCAGTAACAGCAGGACTACTCGTACCCCATGGCCTAAAGGGGCTAGAGGAGGAATGGTTGCCAGAATCTGGCAAAGGAGAATCATGTGAGAGCAGCTGAAGGAAGCATCCAGCCAAGGTGATCCTGCAGGGAGGAGGCCAGTGGAATAAATACACTGACCTCACTCTCTTCCCTCCCTCTCTCTCCTGCTGCGGCTCCCCTTTGCATAAATCCAACTAGAAGCCAGAGACCAAGGGAGGCTGGTGATACAGTTCAGAGGCCAACCTCCTGGACCCAGGGTTAGGTAGAGAAGGGGAAATGGAAGAGACCCAGCAGAGCACCATGCAGTATTTAGAACTATGTCTGGCATATTAAAAGATTTTCAATCATTTTAGTTATTAATTACTATCTCCATCCTAGTTCCAGTCCTCCTTTCAATCTCCTCTCTCTCACCTAGCTAGAATCCTCATGGCTCCTGGAAAACAGCAGCCTCTTTCATGTCTCTGAGCCTATGCTTAGGTTGTTCAACCTTTTAGAATGACATTTTCCTAATCCCTTTTCCTTCCTTTCAAAATCCTACTCATCCCAAAGACCAAACTCACATGTCTCCTACCAAGTGTCCTCCTCATGTGGCATAAAGGGCAGTTAATAAACAGTCATTAATATGGTATCGGAGAAATATTGTCTGAAGACTTAACTAGTTGTAACATCCACCAGAAATACCCAACAGGAATCATCCATGGGTACAGCATCATGGGGGACAGACCCCTAGTGTCCAGCAATATCTCCCCCTGTTCTCTTCCAAGTACAGGGGAGGATTACATGTCCCTATTCCTTGCAGTTGGGTAGGATGATGCCAACTGAGTGGAAGTGACCCATGTCACTTCTGGGCCAGAGCATTTCCTTGCCTGGGCAATTCCCTTCCATTCTGCTCTCCCCTGCCATAGTAAACCCTGAGGCACCATGTTGAAATTGTGGTACCATGAAATGAGTGACTACATGCGACAGAACCCCTTCCAGACCCACACCAGACCAGCAGAACAAGCAATAAATAAATTTTGTGTTTTGAGGCACTGAGATTTTGAGGTAGTTTGTTACTGCAGCATAACCTGGCCTTTCCTGACTGGTACACATGACCATGTGTGCAAAGATGAGCCCCCTCTGAATCATATCTGTCAGTATTCTTAGGCTTATGTAGTCCCCTGCCCTTGAACCTGGGCTGGCCCTGGGAATTCAATTCTGACCAATGAATTGGAGTGGAAGGGAGCATGACTTCCAAAGTTAGATCTTAGAAAGCTTATAGCTTTTACCCAGGTTTCATGGAATATTCCCTCTGGGGCAAGTCAGCCACCATGTAAGAAGTCCAATTATGTAAGAATGCCATGCTGCGAGGAAATTCTGGCTAGCCACATGGAAAGACGGTGGGAAGAAAGAGAGTGTTGCCTGACCAGCTTTCATCCATCACAGCTGGCCCAGGGGAGGCACCAGCCATGTAAGGGAAGAGGCCATCTTGGATGGTTGAGCCCAGTCATGACTTGGGAAGACTCCAGGCCCAGCACCTGTCTGACTACAACTGCATGAAAGGCCCCAAATGAGAACCACCCAGCTAGGCCTGGTCAATCTGCAGAACTGTGACAGATAATAAGTTGTTGTTTTAAGTCATTAGGTTTTGGGAGACAACAATACATGCCCAGAACCTGCAACTATCCATAACCAGAACACTATAGTAAGTGTCTGCCCTTTAAGGGAGCCCATAAGGAGCCATCACAGCTCCTTTCTTGTAGGACTATGAAAAACCAGTTGTCCACAACCCCAGTCAACCACTGGGCAATCCCTTGACAGGAGACCTGGTTAATTGTCTGTTGACTGTGTCCTTAAAAGACAGAAAGTGCCTGAGGCTCACATCATGCAAGATCAAGACCATCCAACCTCAAGACACACCCAGGCCTCCTACAGCTTCACTGAGCCCCCGCAACCTTCAGATCAGAGACCCTCCAGCTCAAGCCCAACCCCCACCTCCACCTTCACCGTTAGCTAGTTGTTGAAATGGATTTCTGTTGACCTGGCAAACTTTGGAAAAATGAAGCAGGGCATATGTATTATTAATGGAAAAAAATCTGTGAAGTTGCAATACCTCAATTCTGAACATTGTGTGTAAGAGTTATTTTTACCTAAGTTATTTCCCAAACAACATCTAAATTTAGGAAATCCATAAATAATTACTTTTTTAATAGCTAACGAAAATGGTGAGGGTAATAAAAGATCATAAATGGTTCCAAAAATATGGTGCCGACAAAAGAGAAGATGAGCCCTGGTCTGTGGACAAATGAATACAAATTGAGTGCAAAATATCTCTATTTTATATGCAGATTAGACCTAATGGGAAAAAATGTAAAATGCAGAAAATTAAAAGGACACCTTATGGGAATTCCCTGGCGGTCCAGTGGTTAGGACTCCAGGCTTTCACTGCCGATGGCATGGGTTTGATTGCTGGTCAGGGAACTAAGATCCCACAGGCTGTGCGGTGCTCTGGCCAAAAAAAAAAAATTTTTTTTTTAATTTTAAAAAGAAAAGGGCAATTTATTATGAAGCAGACAACAAAGAGGAAATAAATCTAGGGCTTTAATGAAGGAAGATATAAAAAGAGAAATTAAGTGATGTAGCTACAATATAATCAAAAGTCTTTTTTTTTAAAGTCTTTTTTTTATAAATTTATTTTTTTAATTTATTTTTGGCTGCGTTAGGTCTTTGTTGCTGCGCGCGGGCTTTCTCTAGTTGCGGTGAGCAGGGGCTACTCTCTTGTGGTGCGCGGGCTTCTCACAGCAGTGGCTTCTCTTGTTGCAGAGCACAGGCTCTAGGTACGCGGGCTTCAGTGGTTGTAGCACGTGGGCTTCAGCAGTAGTGGCACGCGGGCTCCGTAATTGTGGCTCGCAAGCTCTAGAGTGCAGGCTCAGTAGTTGTGGTGCACAGGCTTAGTTGCTCTGTGGCATGTGGGATCGTCCCAGACCAGGGCTTGAACCTGTGTCCCCTGCATTGGCAGGCGGATTCTTAACCACTGCACCACCAGGGAAGTCCCTGTAATCAAAAGTCTTATATTCAGGTGTAACCCAGGTGTCAGCTGTGTCTTTGTCCTCTGGCTCCTGTGTGCTCTGCTTTTTGCCTTACATCAACCTGGATGCAAAACCCAAAACATCTTCAAATTTCCCAAAACAATTGACTCACACCAAAGCAGTGTTTCCAATGGGGTGCGACTGGCCGTGTGTGAGAAACATCTCACCAGTTAGTATGATCCTGGCCACCGAGACAGTAATGACCATGCCCTCACCCCCAGCAGCCATTGTGGCCAGTAAAAACAGCCCACGTGTTTCTAATGCTGCTGGGGCAGCGCCATCCTCAACAGAGTAACCGTGCACCAAAGCAACAAGGACCCATCTTTCCTAAAGATTTCATAAGGATACAGAAGAGGAAACTTACATCACATACCCCATTGCAAACAACCTAAAACCTTCATTCACACTCTGCTTTTTTCTACAATCCTTCATCAGCAAAACTGCTACTGGCTCATTTTTTCTTTAGCCCATCATCTCTCATAGTGCCTGGCAGTCTAGTTCATTTCTCTCCCTGCAGAATTTCATTCCAAATCTCAAGTTTCTCTCCTCACTATTATACAGAGAGGAGACTTATCATTGCCCTGGATGCTACCCCATATTTGCATATGCACACTCATCATTTGCTCAGCAAAGCAAAGGGCCCTCATGTCAACAGAACTTGCCCTCCTTAAAAGGTGGTTTAGCCACCATCTCTGGTTACCTGAACACATCTTGAAATCTTACCACAAGCGTCATATCATCTGTGTTTGCTCTGGAATGTTCTGATGAAGGAAGTTGTTTCCATCTTGTTACACTGGAAGAACATAAATGACGCAGGGGACTCCTATTTTTTTCCTGTCCCTTCTTCTGATAACCTCAGTTTTGCTCAGAAGGTACCTCTCCTCCACTCTCAGTGTTTAAAGTTTGGATGGACTGACTCCATGTCAGGATTAAGCATGTGACCCAAGATAATATGTTTTCCATTCTTTTACTAACAAAATCAATACTGTAAAAAGTAATCTTGGGGACTTCCCTGGTGGTCCAGTGGTTAAGAATCCGCCTTCCAACGCAGGGCACACGGGTTAGATCCCCGGCCTGGGAACTAAGATCCCACATGCCACGGGGCAACTAAGCCCGTGCGCCACAACTAGAGAGAAGCCCGCGAGCCGAAACCAAGAGCCCGCACGCACCGCAACAAAAGATCCCGTGTGCCACAACTAAGACCCGACACAGCCAAAATAAATAAATAACTAAATAATAAAAACCTTGTGCATCTACATACATAAGTATGCCAGAGTGTCATAGAATAAATTCACAAAAGTAGAATTGCTGGGTCAAAAGACGTTTTTGATGGACGGTGCCAAATCACCCTCCAGAGGAGTTGCGTACTGCCCTAAGCTACACAGAGAGTATCTATTTCCACACAGACTGGCCAGCAGGATATATTGTCAAGCTTCTGAATTTTTTTGCCAAACTGAGAGGTGCCATCACAATTTTTTTGTGAACTGTCAATTTATGTACTTTGCCCCTTTTTGCCATTGAATTGTTGGACTCTTGCCAACATTTCTAGGAGTTCTTTATGTAATTAGGAGATAAACTATTTGTGATACTGACTTGCAGGTATTTTCCCCAGATTGTCATGTGTCTTTTGATTTTGCTTATGGTTTTACTTTTCCAAGAAGTTTTAAATTTATTTTTTATACTTGAATTAATCAGTCTTTTATGATTTCTGGATTTTGAGCCATACTTCGCAAAGATGCTACCGTGCCAATGTTTGAAGGAATTTGTCCATGCTTGCTTTCTTTTTTTTTTTTTTTAATATTTATTTATTTATTTGGCTGCGCTGGGTCTTAGTTGCGACACACAAGATCTCCGTTGCTGCGTGCGGGATCTTTAGTTGCGGCAGGCGAACCCTTAGCTGCGCCATGTGGGATCTAGTTCCCTGACCAGGGATTGAACCCCCCCTCCCCCGCATTGGGAACGCGGAATCTTAGCCACTGGACCACCAGGGAAGCCTCTGTCCATGCTTTCTTCAAGTACTTTTATAGCTTTAAAAAGAACACCCAACAACAACAGGTAAATCTCTGATCTGCTTAAGAGTTTATTTTGGTGTACAGTGTGAGGTATGAATCCAAACTGTTGTTTGAGACAGAAGACTCCAAACCCAAACCAGGCACAGACTAAGGTGATTTAGTTCCCAGAGAGAGGCCAGGCCAGTTGCTAGGACCTGATACACAGAATGAAAAATAGTGCCCAGAACTGGCCAAGTTTAGACTCCAGGACAGCAGGAACGAACAACAGGTCCTAGTAGAATGATAGCAAGAAGCAGAATCAGACGGCAAGCCCAAGGTCCCAGCCAGCAGAGGGACAAGGAGACCAGGAGAGGGCCTGGGAAGCTGCTTCCAGCACTCCAGACGAAGCCTGCACGTGCCTGACCTCTGGTAAAGTCTGTGGCTCCAGGCCTGCCAAGCCTCATGGTCAACGTTACCTTGAACCCTACTAACCTGATACATGGAGAGAAGTGGGAGAGAGTCCTTGCCCTCAAGTTCTCATTCTTAAGGAAGAGCCACAGGGTATTCCCTGGTGGTCCAGTGGTTAGGGCTCCATGGTTCCACTGCAGGGGGCCCAGGTTTAATCCCTGGTCGGGGAACTAAGGTCCCACAAGCTGCCTGGCTCGGCCAAAAAAAAAACAACACCACAAGGGAGAGTCACAGCTATCTGCCACCAATTCTAATGAAAGATTGAAAGCAGGATAAAGGTCAAGGAACACTGAGCAATACATTCTGACTGGGGGACTTCATGTAGGAGGTGATGGCATTTGTGCTGAGCCTTAAAGAATTAGTGAGCTCTGAACAGATGGAGTTTTTTTTTTTTAATTGCAATAGCATATATTATACAGATCATCTTGGGAAGAAGCGACATCTTTATGCTGTTGACTTTTCTTTCAAGAATAAGTCTGTCAGGGCTTCCCTGGTGGCGCAGTGGTTGAGAGTTCGCCTGCCGATGCAGGGGACACGGGTTCGTGCCCCAGTTTGGGAAGATCCCACATGCCGCGGAGCGGCTAGGCCCGTGAGCCATGGCCGCTGAGCCTGCGCATCCGGAGCTTGTGCTCTGCCACAGGAGAGGCCACAACAGTGAGAGGCCTGCATACCGCAAAAAAAAAAAAAAAAAAAGTGTGTCATTCCATGAGTTCAGTCTTCTTTTGCATCATTCAACAGCACTTTAAAGTTTCCTTCATATACATTTTTCATTTTTCTTTTTATAAATTTATTTATTTTTATTTTTGCCTGCATTGGTCTTCATTGCTGCGCGTGGCCTTTCTCTTGCTGCAGTGAGCAGGGGCTACTTTTTGTTGCGGAGCATGGGCTCTAGGTGCGTGGGCTTCAGTAGTTGTGGCACGCAGGCTCAGTAGTTGTGGCTTGTGGGCTCTAGAGCGCAGCCACAGTAGTCGTGGCGCAGGGGCTTAGTTGCTCCGCAGAATGTGGGATCTTCCTGGACCAGGGCTCGAGCCCGTGTCCACTGCACTGGCAGGCGATTCTTAACCACTGCGCCACCAGGGAAGCCCCAGACCTGGGTTTTCCAGATATAAAACTATATCACCTGCAAATCATTTTCACTTTACTTCCCTTTATCTATTTTCTAGAGATGACGGGAAATCAAGGAGGGCATTCCTCCTGATTTCAAACCCTACATGGGAGAAAAAGGAGAGAAATTTGCATCTAATATAGTACCTCATGGCCTTTACATATGTTCTTTCCTTTGCCACTACCTCTCCCTTTACATAAGAGATCCCCATTGAGACAGGAGGGAAGAGGGCAGGGTACAACCATTAAAAGAATGACATAGCTGTTGAGGATACAGACAAAAACTTGTTAGAACCAACTAGGTCCAAGATGGCAGAAGATTTGACTTCCAGTAGACTCTGAGCCTCAGTATACACGCATAATAATGCATTATCATGCTAAATGACACACGGACAGGTGCCAGGACAGTTCTGAGGCTAACCATAAAAGGCCAAAAAGTGGGTGGTGACCCAATTCCTGGAAATCTCCACCCCTTCCCCAAAAATAGTTGGAATAATCCTCCCCCTTCTTAGCCTATGAAACTATCCAGCTCATAAAAACTAACCACCCCATGTTTCAGGGCTGCTGTCCCTTCTGAGATGGACTACATTCCGTCTGCGGAATGTGTATCTCTGCATAAACTTGCTTTCACTTTACTGTGGCTCCCTCTTAAATTCTTTCCTGCATGAAGCCAAGGACCCTCACCTGGCAGCCAGTCCCAGGGACTCACCTGAGACCTGTGAAGGGACCATCCTCTTGCACCCCGTTTTTTCTTGCAGCACCATCACTCTTAAAGCCTGGGATCAAATGTTGCTTCCTCTGGGAAACTCTCCCTGACCACTTGGCCCAAGTCTGGTTGGCTTGTACTTCTCCATCATGGAGGTCACCCCAGTCCATTGTACTGCCTTGTGAGAGTATGTGATTAGCCTCGGCCTCCTGCAGGCTGGAACTCTGAGAGACAAGGGAGTGTGCTCATTTGGGGAGCACTTGTTTTCAATCTGCCCGACATCCATCTCCCCCTCAGTTCCCTTTTGACGTTTTCTTCCTCTTATTAAATATGAAACCGAGCCCCCCTAAAACTGAGTTCTGGGGAGTTTACGATTAATCTCTCTATCCAAAACTTTATTCCCTTTCTTGTCCCGCCCGTGTTCCCCTCAGGGTTGAGGAATATCAAAGAAAAGGGGGGATTAAAACCGAGCAGGACCCTGCGGGGCTTTCCCAGGTACAAAAGTCCCTCTGTGTCCCCCATTTCTTGCTTGTAGAAAAAAAGGCTTTAGTCTCCAAGGGCTTCCCTGAGTTCCAAAGAGCAGGTTCAGACAATTGATGATTAGGGCAAGAGCCACAGGACTCTAGTTCCTCCTAAAGGGAAATAGATAACAATCTGATGCATACCTTTAAGTTGTTCTGCAGAAACTAAGACCCCCACCCAGGTGGAGGATGGTGACTTCCTGCTGCTTCGCAGCAGACCCCAGGCTGATTGGAACCAGAAGGTTGAGATTCCTGAAACATCACCCTGTTACCTCGCCACCAACCAATCAGAAGAAGGTCCACAAGCTGATCAAGCATCCTATGACCCTCTCCACTAACACTGTCTTTTAAAACCCTTGCCTGAAATCCAGTGGGGAATTCAGGTCTTTTGAACATGAGCTGCCCCTTCTCCTTGCTTGGTACCCTGCAAATAAACCCTTACTTTGCTGCAAACACCCACTGTCAGAATTTGGCTTTGTCTCTCGTGGGTACCCGAGCCCTTGCTCAGTAACAAATACAATTAGCAGGGCTTGAAATCAAAGATTTTCTCTCCTCGTGCAAAGGGGAATGTATGAACCCCATTACTCATGTAGTCAACACTTGTTGGACGTGAGAGGATTGACATTGAATAAGAAAGCCTCAGTGTAATGAAGGAAGGAAATTATTCAGTGAGCCCTTAATCCTAGGTGACCAAGAAAGTTAGTTTAGCATACAGCCAAAACTAGGTCAGATGGAGCCCTCCTCCTAGGAATTTGAATACTGAGACAAAGAGATCGAAATGATTAGACTGTGATTCCAGATGCAGTGCCTGCTCCATGTGACTATTTCCCCTTCCTGACCTCTGGAACTGCCCATCATCTCCAAGCCTCCTGTTGACTCCATGAGCAGTCCATTTCCTTCCAAGAAATTCACTTTTGCTTAAGTTGGCCACAGGTGATGTCAGGGTAGGTTATGCTCCTGTAACAAACAATCTAAATTCTCAGTAGCTTATCACAGTAGAAGGTTATTTCTTGTTCATGTCACAGTCACAGTGCCTTGGCAGGAGAGCTTCGCTCCACACAGTCATTTGGGGTCCCACACCTTTTCCATCTTGGGACTCAACCCACCTTTAGGACCTTGGAGTCCTTCATGGGATCCTCTGCATCTGCTGGCAAAAAGAAAAAGAGAGAGTGTGGAGGATTCCACTGCTTTAGGAGAAAGGCCTGGGAGCGTCATATATCACTTCCGCCCAAAATCCTTTGGCCAGAACTTAGCCATATGGCCCCACCCAAATGCAAGAGAAACTAAGAAATGTAGTCCAGCTGTGTGCCAGAATGAACAAAGAAACAGTGTTTGCCACCATTGCTTACTACCAACCAAATTATATCTTGACTGATATACTCGCCATTGTATTTTTAGCTTCTAGCCCCATACCTGACACAGAGTGTCACGCAATAAGTATTTATTGGGATTTCCCTGATGATGCAGTGGTTAAGAATCCGCCTGCCAATGCAGGGGACACGGGTTCGAGCCCTGGTCTGGGAAGATCCCACATGCCGCGGAGCAACTGAACCCGTGCACCACAACTACTGAGGCTGCGCTCTAGAGCCCGTGCTCTGCGGCAAGAGGAGCCACTGCAATGAGAAGCCGCACACCACAATGAAGAGTAGCCCCCGCTCACCACAACTAGAGAAAGCCTGCGTGCAGCAACAAAGACCCAACGCAGCCAAAAATAAATAAATAAATAAATTCTATAAGAAAGTATTTATTGGATGAAGAAACAAACGAACGACATTTTATACTGTTTAGTGTTCACGATAACCCTGATGAGGCTCAGAACAGTTAAGTAACTTGCTGAAGGTCACCCAGATAGTAAGTGGCAGAGCTAGGATTCAAAGCCAGGGTATCTTCCATTGTCCCATGCTGCCACCCAAAAGTTCCATCTGTGTGCAGAGCCCTAAGCTGTGTAGAAAAATGAAATCAATAAGAACCAGCCCCTGGCCTGGAGGAGTTCACATAAAAAGAGGAAGTTGAAAAGCAGCCCAAGTTTGCCAAGATTTAAAGACCAGCTAAGGACAACAGATGAGATGGCACATAATTTAGTGCCAAATGCACTGCACAGACAAATGTGGAGAGCAGAGAGATGCACTCTGGGCTGGAACCAATGGTCTGGGAAATCCTCAGGGACAAGGCAAAGCTGAAACATCAAGACAAGCTATATGCACCCAGATTCTCCCAGGGGAACTTTGGAATCAGGCTCTGGTCATCAGTGCATTGCAATGGATCTGACAACAGGCAATGTGGGCCTTAAGTCGCTGCCTAGAGGCCACACTGTTCTTCATGAGCTGAAATTCTCAAGACATTTTTACTTTGTATGAAAGAAAGCAATTCAAACTGGCTTTAAGAAAACAGTGATATATTCTGATATATTCTGATTCACATATATCCTTTTATAATTCTTTTTTTCTTTTAATTTATTTATTTATTGGCTGCATTTTGGGTCTTCGTTGCTGCACACGGGCTTTCTCTAGTTGCGGCGAGCAGGGACTACTCTTTGTTGCGGTGTGTGGGCTTCTCTTATTGCGGAGCACAGGCTCTAGGCACGGGCTTCAGTAGTTGTGGCACACGGGCTCAGTAGTTGTGGCTCGCGGGCTCTAGAGCGCAGGCTCAGTGGTTGTGGTGCACGGGTTCAGTTGCTCTGGGGCATGTGGGATCTTCCCGGACCAGGGCTCGAACCCATGTCCCCTGCGTTGGCAGGCAGATTCTTAACCACTGCACCACCAGGGAAGCCCCACATATATTCTTAAAAGTTTCTGTGTAGGTGGTCTTCAGGCATAGCCTGATCCAGGAGCTCCTACCATGTCCTTGGTCTCTATCTCTGTGGTTTTGCTTTGCTCTTGGACAGGCTCTCCCCTAGTGGTGGACCCTGGTTCCTCCATACTATCACCCTCTCAGGAATGATTCTAAAGGAAAGAAAGGTTTTCTTCTTGGATTGCTCTGGAAAGAGTCCTAGGGCTTATTCTAGGTTGGCTTGGCTTGGGCCATCACTTTTGAGCTGGATGGAGTTAGATTTGAAGTTCTGGATAGTACACATTCTCCAAACACCAACCATATCTGTACTCTGTCAACCCTCTATTTTCAGGCCTTGATGACTTCGGTTGAAGAAGGATGCAGAAGGAAGGGACTAGCAAAGGGATTTCCCCTTGCATAAAGGAAGACCTCAGCCTGGCACCTTCCTCTGGAGCAGTCACGAACCTGCCCAACGTATCATGACACACCTGTAGAAGCCTTCTAGTAGACAAGTCTGGATTTTCCTCAAACACCCAGTGAATGATGGCCTCTGCTGCCCAAAAAGGGGGCCAAGGAAGTGCGGTGGGTCCCAAGGTTGACAATAGTTGGTGGACTATCTCCACCCTTCAGCCTGCTTGAAGAACCAAGATTTTCCACTCAGTACCCCTCAGCAGAATTTACTTACCTATGTGACTAACTTTGAAACATAGAGCCTGGCATGGGGACCACCAGGACAGAACTGCTGGCTGGGTCTGGGCTGAGCATGATGGAGGACAGTTAGGAATACTCTTGCATCCACATGGCCCAGAATCCAAGACACTGTCACTGTCTGGGCACCAGTCATGACAATAAAGAGAAACCCATTTGTGCTAACTTAAATAAAGTTATAGTATATACATTAGGAATGGTTTCAGCAGCAAGAAACAAAGACATAAAAATGAGGACTTATTTTTCTTGCTTAATAGTAAATAAGTGATGCTGTGTAAACTCAGCTGCTCAACGGGTCGGTGGCATCTCTGATTCTCTTAGCTTTGCCTTCATGGTGGCAAGATGGCTGCTGCAGCTCCAGGCATTGTGTTCACATTCTAAGTAGGAAGCAGAGGGAAAGAGATGGTGGCAGCCACACCTGGCCTCTTTTTTTGGATAAAATAAAAGCTTTCCTGTAAACCTTGAGCAGTCTTCTGCTCTCATCTTATTGACCAGAACTGAGAAATACAGCTTCCCTAAGCTGCAAGAGAGGCTGGGAAAGAAAATCTTTAGCTTTTCCAGGCTGTACAGTGGCAACAGCAAGAGGGAAGGAGGTAAGGAATGCCAGATAGTGTCAATCACAGGGAAGTTTATTGAAAATATGGCAGGACAATATTTTGGGGATATTAACCTATGTTTTTTAAAATTTCCTGATATTTTCTTTTTTCTTTCCTGCTGTCAAGCCAAAACCTGGGCTTGTCACCTCAAGAGAGGAATATGAGTGGGTAAAAAGCCATGAGTCTGGCTTTTGTGTCCCAATAGCTTAAGTCGTAACTGGAGAAACATAGAGGCTTGCCAACTTCAGATCAGAAATATTCCCCTGAGGTATGGGACAAAAGAGAGAGGCAGAGGAGAGGTAATGAAAAAAGAGAGTTTGGGAAGTCTCTGAGGGTGAGGCCCTGAACTCAACTTCTTGTGGGGAAAGGAACAATACCCCAGAAAGAGGTTTGAGAAGCCCAAGGGCAGATGGAAAGAATGCGGGCATGGGAACAGCAGAACGATCCCTGAGCCTTGAGGATGGTCCAGAAGAGGCCAAAGGAGCTGCAGAGACAGAAACGAGGGGGACTGTACAAGCTAAAGGTCAGTGGCAGACGGCTGAGGGCTGATGTTTTGGGCACACCTGCATGGATAGAGGACTTTAGGACAGACATCACCCACCATAGCTGGGCATTTCAAAAGCCACCCAGGAATTAGACACATTCACACAGTGAGGTGGCAGTGCCATCCTAGCTTGCGATAGAAATTAGGCTAAGTTGCGGAAAACGCAAAGAGAGTTCTTCATGTACCCTTGAGTACCTGGACTGAGGCCAAGGTCTGTGGTTGCCTCCCCCAGCATCCATTCTCCCCTTGCTCCTTAGGAATAAACCCTTGCTTTTAGCTGGGCACATTTCCCAGACTCCCTTGCAGCAAGGTTTGATCATGTGACTAAGCCATAGCCAATAAGATGTTAGCAAAACTGCTCCATGGGACTTGCAGGAAGTTGCCTTAAAAAGGAGGGACCCACTCTTTGTCCCTTCTTCCTTGATGCTGCCTGTAATAAGGCAACTCCGGCAGCCATCTTGGTCCAAGAGGTGACCTTGAAAATAAAAGGTGGGAGAGAAAGTGGAGCCTGAGTCTCTGTGACATGGCCATACCATCTTGGACTGCCCACCTCCAGACTTATTTGACATGAATGGGAAATGATCTATATTAGTCTGCTCGGGCTGCCATAACAAAGTGCCGTAGGCTGGGTGGCTTAAACAACAAAATGTATTTTCTTACAGTTCTGGAGGCTAGAAATCCAAAGTTGTCGATAGGCTTCTCTCATTGGCTTATAAATGGCTGCCTTCTCCCTGTTTTTACGTGGTCTTCCCTCTGGGTGTCCCTGTGTCCTAATCTCCTCTTCTTATAAGGACACCAGTCATTGGATTAGTGCCCCCTCTAATGACCTCATTTTACCTTAATTACCTCTTTAAAGACACCATCTCCAAATTCAGTTGTAATAGGGAAGAACAAATCTGACTCTGTATTAGATCTGTCTCTTTTACTTTAACCTTTGTGTTCTATTGCCTTTGCTTCCAATTAAGAATGTTGCCTATAACCTGAAATATACAGGGTAGCCCATTCTCAAGGCTCTGACCTTTAAGAGTATAACACTTTTCCATTTATATAGAGATAAAAAGTTGCTGAACAGAGAATAACATTTGACTCATTGGAGGTTTACAGGAACATTGTGACCTGACCTATGTGGACAGCTGCAAGAACAAAGGATTCCGACACCAAGAAGTTTGCAACAACTAACCACTCCCCTTCCTTGCTTTTAAAAATGCTTCGCTGAAAGCCTTCAGGAAATTCGGGTTTTGGAGGCTGAGCCACCCATTCTCCTTGCATGGCCCTGCAATAAACCTTTCTCTGCTCCAAACTCTGACGTTTCAATTTATTTAGCATCACTGTGCCTCGGGCACAGTAACATTCTAAGGGACTGGGGTTAGGACTTGAACATATGAGTTGGGGGAGGGGGACAACACTACAGAACAGGTACTTGCTAGCAGGGTCCAGGCCCACCTTGCTGTGCAGCTCTGGATAATTAGCCCCCCAGACCTTTCTGAGCCTCAGTTTCTTCTATTGTGAAGCAAGGGGTTTAACATGCTGATGGCTGCTGCTGTGCATTTTGCTTCTCAAGCTCACTCTGGGGCTGCTTTGCAGCTAAATTTAGGGCCAATCTGTCCCCGCTGTGGGCTTGTGGAGCTGGAGAAGGGTGTGGGTGGACTTGTGAAGTGATGGCTGCCAGCCTGCAGCCTCCCTGCCCCTCAGCCTCACTTGCGGTCTCCCTCCCTCGCATGCAGTGAGGGTCGGGACTGCCTCAGGCCGTCCACTGACCATTGACTGTCCTCCCAGGCTGCACTTAGAGGAGTTATGGACAAGGTCTTTTCCCGAAGCTGGCATCTGCACCCAGCCTACTCAGGGCCTCAGAGAAGAAGTGAGAGTTCCATTTGATAAGTCAGTGCTAAGTGCTTTTCATGGTTAGCTCATTTTACAGATGGCAAAACTGAGGCAAATCCCGACACTTACACCTGGGCCTTGAATTCCAGCACTCCTACCCTCTTGCGAACCTCTCTCTTCTATATTTTCAACCACTTTCTCTCAACTGGAATCCATCCCATTCATTTTTTGTTTTAGATATTCATTTATTTATTTATTTGGCTGCACTGGGTCTTAGTTGCAGCGCGCACAGGCTTACTTGCCCTGCGGCATGTGGGATCTTATTTCCCCGACCAGGGATCGAACCCGCGTCCCCTGCATTGGAAGGTGGATTCTTAACCACTGGACCACCAGGGAAGTCCCCCATTCACTTTTTAAAGAGTAAATAATTTACCGGTTTAATAAAAAAACTAAGAATAAAAATAAAGTTATATTTGTCTTTTCTGTTCCCCATCCTCCCTATGTCCCAACCTTTTGTGATAACCATTTTTTACTTTTTCCCCCTCAGTGGTTTTTTTTATGTAAATAAAATATATTTTCATATTTCCCATTTCCCCCATGTCTTACACAAAAGATGGCATTCTAAATATACTCTTCCTTTTCTTGCTTTTTTTGGGCTTAACATTGTCCTAGTGATTTTTCCACTACAGCACATAGAAGCTTTCATTTTTTTTATCGCAGTGAATCAGTCTTTTTTTCATTTATAGCAAGTAGTCATTAAATGTTTATTACTTGAATGAATGACTAATAATTTCAATCCAACAATCTTTAAATTGCTTAAAACTATGACACTATTTACCTTTTCAAATTTCATATAATCTTATTCTTTCTCTGCTCTAGTTTCTAAAATCTTGATAATTCTATTTCTTATCAAAAATTCTTATGCAGCAAATTAGTCCCCTATTGATGGCTTCTTGGGCTATTTCCAGTCTTGTAAGAAAAAAAGTCAACAGAAACAATAACCAACATACATACACACACACACACACATACACACACATTTTCATCCATGTCAAGTTGCTCTATAGCATAAATTCCTGGAGGTGAGACGGCTGAGTCAAAGGATAAAGGCATTTGTAATTTTTAAAAATTGTATTGAACTATAGTTGATTTACAATGTTGTGTTAATTTCTGCTGTACATCTAAGTGATTTGGTTATACATATATATATATTCTCTTTCATATTCTTTTCCATTATGGTTTACCACAGGATATTGAATATAGTTCCCTGTGCTATACAATAGGTCCTTGTTTTTATCCATCCTATATATAATAATCTGCTAATCCCAAACTCCAAATCCTTCCCTTCCCCACCCAAAGCATTTGTAATTTTGATAGATAATGACAAATTGCCATTCACAAGAATTGTACAAATTTGCACAACGCATCAGAAATATACACAAGGGCCTATGTCTCTTTTGCCTCACAAGAGTCAAAAGAAAAATGACAGGGCTTCCCTGATGGTGCAGTGGTTAAGAATCCACTTGCCAATGCAAGAGACATGGGTTCGAGCCCTGGTCCGGGAAGATCCCATATGCCGTGGAGCAACAAAGCCAGTGCACCACAACTACTGAGCCTGTGCTCTAGAGCCCACGAGCCACAACTACTGAGCCCGCGCGCCACAACTACTGAAGACTGTGTGCCTAGAGCATGTGCTCCACAACAAAAGAAGCCACCGCAATGAGAAGCCTGCACACCACAACGAAGAGTAGCCTCCGCTCGCCGCAACTAGAGAAAGCCTGCGCACAGCAAGGAAGACCCGACGCAGCCAATACATACATACATATATACATAAATAAATAAAATTTATTTAAAAAGAAAAGAAAAATGACAAGCTAGGGAAATATATTTGCAGCTCATATCACAAATGAAGGACTCTTTTGCCTAACATGTAGAATGCTTAAAGTGAACAAGAAAAAGACCAATGAACCAATAGGAAAAATGGGTAAAAACATGAAAAAGATAGTCTCTAAAGAAAAATTTCCCCTAGACCTTTGAAAAGATGCCAAGTTCACTCACAATAAGAGAAATATACGGTGAAACCATACTGAGAGGCTATTTCTCACCTATCAAAGAGTGACAAAGAGGGCTTCCCTGGTGGCGCAGTGGTTGAGAATCCGCCTGCTAATGCAGGGGACACGGGTTCGAGCCCTGGTCCGGGAAGATCCCACATGCCGCGGAGCAACTAGACCCGTGAGCCACAACTACTGAGCCTGCACGTCTGGAGCCTGTGCTCCACAACAAGAGAGGCCGCGATAATGAGAGGCCCACACACCGCGCTGAAGAGTGGTCCCCGCTTGCCACAACTAGAGAAAGCCCTCGCACAGAAATGAAGACGCAACACAGCAAAAATAAATTAATTCATTAATAAACTCCTACCCACAACATCTTCTTTAAAAAAAAAAAAAAGAGTGGCAAAGAATATTCAAAAGTTTTCACACTAATATATACAAAATAGATAATTAATAAGAACCTACTGTATAGAACTGGGAACTCTACTCAATATTCTGTAATGACCTACATGAGAAAAGAATCTAAAAGAGTGGATATATGTATATGTATAACAGAAACTAATGCAGCATTGTAAATCAACTATACTCCAATAAAAATTAATTTAAAAAAATAAAAGAAAATTCAAAAGTTTGCCACTTCATCGTTATTTATACATTTTCCAAGTTGCCCTCTCCGGCACTATTTCTCTTCTCTACGAGCAATCTTCTAGAAACAACTACCTAATGTCACTGCCGCCATTTGCATGCCTACTCAAAACACGCTGCCGAGGCAGGGGTTCTCAACCAGGGTCAACTCTGCCTTCCAGGGGACATTAGGCAACATCTGGAAACAATTTTGGTTGCCACAGCTGGGGAGTGGGGTGCTACGAGCATCTAGTGGGTAAAGGCCTGGGCTGCTGCTAAACAATCCTCCAAGGCACAGGACAGCCCACAACACAGAATTATCCAGCCCAAATGTCCACAGTGCCCAGGCTGAGAAAGCCGGCATCCAGGCTGCCTCTGCCATAAACGTTACATCCAGTTGGCTTTTTCTAAGTCTTCCTCTCTCTTGGCCCCTCGGCAGCGTTCAGCACTGCTCACCCTCCCTCCCTCTTAAAAAGCTACTTCTCTGACCCAGGTTTCCTTTCTTCATCCCCTTTCCTGGCTCATCTCCGTCTATGTGGCAATTAAATTTGGGGGTTCCTCAAGGCGGGGTCCTAGCCCCCCTCTTCCTCTCACTCCACACTAACCCTCCTTGTTGTCACTTACTCCCTTGAGTTTAATCACCATCTGCCCAAACCGACCCTGGAGGTTCAGTTCTGCATGTCTAACTTGCTACTCCTCAATTCCACCCGGATGTTTCCTACGCCCGTGGGACCCATCAGGCTAAGCTTGCCCTCACAATGCTCCGTACCAATTCTCTTTCATCGTTCCTTATTTCATTGACTGACAAAACTGTCGGTCTAGATATGTGAGCCAGGAGCCTAGAAGTCCCCCTCTTCCTACAACCTCACCAAGGCCTGAGATTTACCCTCTACATATCTTTCTAGTTCATCCGCTTCTTCCATTCCCACTTCCTCCAGTCTGCTCCAGGCCACTGTCACTTTTAGCCTGGACCACTGCACCATCTCCCGCATGGGTTCCCCACCCTGACCCTGCCCTCAGCAGCCAGAGGGGACTTTTCAAGTCACAAGTCTGATCATGTCTTTTCCTCCTGATTAGCCTCTGTTTACTCTTAGGATCAACACAAAACCCTTAACCTGCTGGCATGGCCTGGTCCCTGCTGGCCTTATCTCACACAGATGACCTTCCAGGGGCCTTCCCACCTTAGATATTGTGAAATTCAGGTCCCTGGTCATTTATAGCCCTTAGACTATACAGTGACACTTGAGTGACACAGACCTGAAGGAACCTGTGGCAAGTGATGTTGCTACCTGGGGGAGGAGTGTTCCAAACAAATGAACAGGAAATGCAAAGACCCTTCAGGGATGAGAGGAGTTGAATATCTTCCCCATATACTTACTGACTGTTTCTATTTCTTTGTTTTGGAACTGCCAGTTCACAGTCTCTGCTATTTGTCCTATTGGGGTCATGGTCTTTTTCTTTCTGATTTGAAAGAGCTAATTTTGTATTAAGGACACTAGCTCTTATCTATCATTTGTACTACACACTTTAAAAATAGTTGGCCGGGCTTCCATGGTGGCGCAGTGTTTGAGAGTCCGCCTGCCGATGCAGGGGACACGGATTTGTGCCCCGGTCCGGGAAGATCCCACATGCCGCGGAGAGGCTGGGCCCGTGAGCCATGACCACTGAGCCTGCGCGTCCCGAGCTGTGCTCCGCAACGGGAGAGGCCACAAGAGTGAGAGGCCCGCGTACAAATAGTTGGCCATTTGTGTTTATTTGGTTTGTAGTAGTTTTTGCCGTGTAGAAACTTTTAAATTTTTTATAGTCAGATTTATAATTTCTGAACTTGGTTTCTCACCGGGAGAACACTTTCTCATTAAGATTATTTTTATGTATGGTTTTTGTTTGTTTGTTTGTTTTGAGGTACGCGGGGCTCTCACCACCGTGGCCTCTCCCGCTGTGGAGCACAGCCTCCAGACGTGCAGGCTCAGCGGCCACGACCCATGGGCCCAGCCGCTCCGCGGCATGTGGGATCCTCCCGGACCGGGGCACGAACCCGCGTCCCCTGCATTGGCAGGCAGACTCTCAACCACTGCGCCGCCAGGGAAGCCCTATTTTTAAAATTTATTCATATTTTCTTCTAATTCTTTTATAGTTTTATTTTTAACTTTGAAATCTCTGATCCATCTGTTGTTTCCTATGCTTTAACGAGTGAGGTATCTAGTGAGTGAGGATCCAGATATATATTTTTCAAAGACTATCAAGTAGCCCATCTTTTTCTCACTAATCTGAAATGCCCCGGTGCCAGGTATTAGGCGCAAACCTACTCCTTCTATACTTGGCCTCGTAATGCAGGGGCCGGGGCTATGCAAACCACCTCTCTGCTGGGTCAGAGCTCTACGGTCGTCTCTGTCCATAGGGGACGCTAGAAGTAGACTTCGAGGATGGAGGACTGAGGACGCACATTGGCCCTGGGGCAATGGTGATGCTTAGGGGTGACTGAGCCGCTCAAGCCCTCCCACCACTTCATCAGTTCCCCCCACAAAGTCATCCCAAATAAGCATTCTAAATTCAACAGCACCTGGCTCTCCACTGCTGCCTCAAAACAAGCTCCTCTTCCTCTTCCAATCAGATTGCCTTCCCAAAGATGTCTACGGAGAAACTCTGGAACTGACCTTACTTGGGTTCAGAAGGAGAGATCATCAAGGTCCAAGGGGGCTGGTCTCCCAGGTCCAAGACCCGCCTTGCTGAGATCTGCACAGGTCACCCGGCCCACGAAACTTCTCTTTGCAAAGCTGAGCCCACCCAGGTATATTGACCCAAAGACAGCATTCCCTGCGTCCCACCCTCTGGTTCCTCCTTCCCACCACATACCACTCCGGAAGGGGGATGCAGACCTGAAGGCGGAGTCCCTCAGTACCAGGGACTGACCCTGCTGGGCTGGGAACCCAGTTGCCTCTCTGAGGCCACCAGGCTTCTTCAGCTGTGGCCGGTGCCACCGTAGTTCTTTGGGCAGCTCCATCACAACACAGGGTCACGAGGCAGCCGCTCTCTAGCTGGCATCTGACGGAAGGGAGGGGTGGGATTCTACTTCCTTCACATGGGTCCCCAAAGGTAGACGTAAGGCTGGTGGGTGGAAGGCACAGGGGCCCTTCCTATTGCTTGTAGCCGTCTTGGAAGGCAGTGAGCTCCCCATCCGTGATCCTTTGTCTGGAATGGTTTTCTCCCAAGTATTAACATAAGTCACCACTCACCTCCTTCAGCTGTATCACTCAAGTGTCACTTTACCAGTGAGGCCATCTGCGACCACCTTATCTAAAATTGCAAACCTCCTTCTCCATCCCTCTTCCTTGCTCCACTTCCCTAGAGCATATCATCATATATTTTCTTAATTGATCTTGTTTAGTATCTGTCTTCCACCACTAGAATATAAGCTCCACAAAGGCAGGGGTTTTTATCTGTTTTGTTCATTACTGAATCTTTTGTGTCTAGAACAGTGTACATAGTAAGTGCTCAATAAATATCTGTGGACCAGATCCCTCCCAACCACCTTCAGAAGTAAGTAGTATTTTTATTTTTTGGATATGCTGTGCAGCTTGTGGGATCTTTGTTCCCCGACCAGGGATACAACCCAGGTCCTTGGCAGTGAAAGCTCGGAGTCCTAACCACTGGTCCTCCAGGGGATTCCCAGTAAGTACTATTTTTATCCCCATTTCACAGCTACAGAAACGGAGGCATATAAAGATGAAATAAGCAGACTTAGCAGCAGCCCTGGGTCTCCAATCCCAGGCATTCTATGTCCAGGGCATGTGCCCTTAACTCCACACTGCATTGCAGTTACAAAATGCTTATATTCCAACACTGTCTGTAACAGAAGGCTACAAACACAGTTAAATAAATTACAATACTAGGCATCCTGTTATAGCCTATAAAAGCAATCTATAAACAAATTAAGCAGATCTATATGTGCTTATCTGGAGTGACCTCCAAGTTATTGTTGAGTGAAAATAGCAAGATGCAGAACAGTGCATAGCATGGGCTCTTATCTGTAAAAAAAAAAAAAACATAAACAGGATAATCAGACACAGATAGCTTGGATGTGCAGAGAAATGTTCTGAATGGATACTCTAGAAACTGTTGGCAAGGTGAAGGTCTCTAGCGGGAGAAAGCCTTTGCATTCCATTTGGTATTTTGGGGATTTTATTTTATTTTATTTTAAAATTTATTTATTTATTTATGGCTGTGTTGGGTCTTCATTGCTGCGTGTGGGCTTTCTCTAGTTGCAGTGAGCGGGGGCTACTCTTCGTTCCAGTGCGCGGGCTTCTCATTACGGTGGCTTCTCTTGTTGCAGAGCATGGGCTCTAGCGTGTGGGCTTCAGTAGTTGTGGCACGTGGGCACAGTAGTTGTGGCTCGCAGGCTCTAGAGCGCAGGCTCAGCAGCTGTGGCACACGGGACCAGCTGCTCTGTGGCATGTGGGATCCTCCCAGACCAAGGCTCGAACCCGTGTTCCCTGCATTGGCAGGTGGATTCTTAACCACTGCACCACCAGGGAAGCCCCCCTTTGGGGATTTTAAATCATGCACATGATTTATTTTTTTCAGCAACATAAATCTTCCACATGGTTTAAAACTCAAATAAAACTACAGGGCTTAGGGACTTCCCTGGTGGCACGGTGGTTAAGAATCCACCTGCCAAAGCAGGAGACACAGGTTCGAGCCCTGGGCAGGGAAGATCGCACATGCCGCAGAGCAGCTAAGCCCGTGCACCACAACTACTTAGCCTGCGCTCTAGAGCCCGCAAGCCACAACTACTGAGCCCGTGTGCCACAACTACTGAAGCCTGCGTGCCTAGAGCCTGTGGTCCACAACAAGAGAAGCCACTGCAATGAGAAGCCCATGCACTGCAATGAAGAGTAGCCCCCGCTCACCACAATTGGAGAAAGCCTGCATGCAGCAACGAAGACCCAAGGCAGCCAAAAATTAAAACAAAACAAAACAAAACAAAAAAAACAACCTACAGAGCTTATATCAAACATTAGCAGTCCCCTACCCCACCTCTCTTGTACTCCAGGTCTCTTCCTAAAGGCAATGAATTCAACTCTTCCAACTGTTCCTTCTGTTTGCCATTCTCTTTCTTTTCTTCTTTTTTTTTTTCATTCTCTTTCTAAGTCAGGGTTTCTCAAACTTTAAGGAGCACGTGAATCACCTGGGATTTTGTTAAAATACAGGTTCTTATTCAGCAGGTCTGAGGCGGGTTCCAAGATTCTGCATTTCCTTATTATTTGTTTTAAAATATTTATTTATTTATCTGGCTGCACTGGGTCTTACTTGCAGCATGGGAACTCTTAGTTGTGGCAAGTGGGATCTAGTTCCCTGACCAGGGATCGAACCCGCGCCCCCTGCATTGGGAGCGTGGAGTCTTAGGCACTGGACCACCAGGGAAGTCCCTGGCATATGCTCTTAATTTGTCAGAAGGTTTGCTTGAGCCACTGTAATTGAAGGCCTCTTTGTTACAGCAGTTTAGCTGCACCCTAATTAATAGAGAGTGAAGGGCCATCTCTCACCCATCCCCGGCTGGGCAGGTGGTGGGAGTGTTTCCTCTCTGGACCTGTCTGGGCCCCCACGTGCACTGCCCAGCATGGGGGGCCTGGCCTAGAGTGTGCACCCGGTGACTACTGAATTTGAACTTGAAATGGGAGCTATTTGTGTCTGTATTTGCTTCCCCCTCGGATTATGAGCAATTTAGATTCTGTCATTCAGGTCTCCAATGAAGGACTTTGAAAAGCCCCAGCCATGCTCAGGTGTGCCAAAGGGGAAGGTGCTTTGTCCAAGCTTCAGAGGCCCCTGGGCGAGAGAGCCCGTCCAGTTACTGTGTACCTGGCATTTCACGTGCCCTGGTTCACGTAATTCTCCCCACCATCCCCCGAGGTAGATATTTGGAGTAAACCTCAGGAGATTTTGCCTGCCCACCATCCACGGAGGTGAGAGGGAATGAGAAATGAATCAAAAGGAAAAAAAGGGTCCTGTGTGGACCGAGAATGACAATGTGCCATGAACTGAAGGGAAAGATTAACCTCGCCTTCTGCACACCTGAGTCCAAAATGGAAAATAAGGGGAATGGGGGAGCGTTCACTGGGGCCTGGGTGGACAGGACAGGTGAGGCCTGGCAGTCACTGTTCACATCCCGGTTCCTGGTTCACGAAGGCCAGGGTGCCAGGCTAGGAACCCGGCAGACAGCCCCTGCGGATGGCCTGAGTGTTTCCACCCAGCAAAGGCGTGGGTCCAGGGTCCACCAGGAAAGGCCTAGGCTCTCAGGTAAGGAGATGGGTGGGCCTCTCCGAGGTCAACACATCTCAGGCCTCTTCCTTTTTTAGAGGCTCACTGTGCTCTGGAAACATTAAGAAGTGCTAA
Source organism: Orcinus orca (assembly GCF_937001465.1). Lineage (NCBI taxonomy): Eukaryota > Metazoa > Chordata > Mammalia > Artiodactyla > Delphinidae > Orcinus > Orcinus orca. Next base: position 71,222,099 of record NC_064574.1, read on the forward strand.
AAACAGTATTATGAACGCCACGGTGTATCTTAAGTGTTTATACTTGCCTAATTAACATACATGCAAGTACAGTGCAAGATAGTTGTTCCGTCCACAAGGTAATGACAGGATTCATAAAGGACAGTGACTCAGGGATACCCCATGGAGGGGTCAGGGGAGGATGTGGTCTGAGATGGGACAAGTTCTTAATGTCCCATAAATGTTCTTGGTTCTCAATCCCTTCAGAGAAATTGTCATGCCTGAATGTATAGCTGCACGTAGAAATCGTATCAGAAGCTTACATTTAAGTCTCTTCAGGAATGTGAGATTCCCCCAACGCCTGAGACAGGTCTGTGAGCCGAGCCTGAGCCCAGGATGGCTGGGGCTGACCCTGAGTGCCAAGGGCTGCAGGCCTGACTCCAGCCCCCCAGAGCCGGTGGGGCTGCCCCTGCTGACGTGTTTCTGGCCCATAAGTCTGGTGCGGGGGCCGTCCCTCTTGGAAGGGGGTCAAATGGCCGAGGTGTAGTGCTCAGACTCTCCTGAGATGCTTGGAGCTGCCTGGTGACTCTAATCTTCCCTCCCCAGACGGGGGTCAGAAGCGGGTGGGGCCGAGAGAAGGAAAGGCAGAGTCTCAGGCTCCTGCAAACTGGGTGTGATCCTCCACCCCCACCCACAGCCCAAGAGCAGACCCAGCCACCCAAACAGTAGACAGACAGAGCTTCACAGCCACTGAGAATTAAAACCTATTGATTTTCCCCATTAGCTAGAGAACACCATCAGAGTGCATTAAAACCAGGCAAAGCACCAGCGTCATGAATAATTAACATCCACAAATGACAAACCCAGGAGGCCCAGGGGAGGGGAAGGGGCGCCTGGAGGCCTAGGGCACCTGACCCCTTATGACTCCCACCCCAGGGAGTCCTAACCTGGCCTGCCCTCCCCTCCCCTCCCCTCCCCCTCCTCCATGAATCTCTACTAGTCCTCCTATCCCCTCTCATTTCTTGTCCTCTCCTTAAAGAAACATCAAGTCTCCCAGGGAAGCAGCCTAGGAAGACAGAGCACTGAGAGGAGAATCAGGAATGCCTGGCCCTGCCGTGTGTCACTGTGTGACCTCCAGGGAGTCTGCCCCTTTCTGGGCTCATTCCTCTGGCTAAGTCTATAGATCTATGGTTCCAGAGAGGGGCGGTGACTGGCCCAAAGCACACAACAGGTCTGTAAGCAGAGACCATACTTGAACCTGGGGCCCCTAGTCATGCCCCCCCAGTCCCGCCTATGGAGCACCTTTATGCAAATCAGAAAAAAGTCCCCCGCTTTGGATTGACCACTGGAAAATGGCACCCCTCTGGGTGAACCAATTAGATGAAAGCATGCCCTCTGAACAGATCAATTCAAAAGCGACCCCCCCTCTAAGTGGACTAATTTTTAAAAAGGCACTCTTCAGGCTGACCAATAAGAAAAAGGAACTCTTTTGAGTGGACCAATTAGAAAAAGGTGCTCCCCAACCCCTGCATGCGGTCAGAGTTTTAAAGGTGCAAGCCTGCAGAGCAGAGGTAGGGCTGCATGTCAGCCCCCACTCACCACCCACCGGGCTGCCCTGTGCAGTGTGTGCAGCCTAAACAACTGTGTGTGGCGGGCTGTGTCCCCACCCCCACCTTTCCTTGGCCAAGGAGGCCCAGATCTGTCCTTCCAGCCGGGGGAATTCAGTTCACTGAATTGATGTTTCCTTCCAAGCCGCTCCACCTCCCGCGTACTTCCTCAGCCCCTCAGCTGACCCAGGTCCCCACTTCCATCCTCCTCCCACCCATTCTTCCTCCTCAGCGTCCCGGGAGGGGCAGCGCTGGAATGAATACCTCCTACATCTCTGACCCGTGTTACCTGCATCTTCTTCCTGTCCTGCAGGGCACCTAGCATCTTTCCATGCGTCTGAGCCTTTGCAGGTACACTGCTCTCTGCTGGTGATGCCCCACCTCTAGAGCCCCTGGGAAACATCTACTCGCTCTAAAACTCAGCTTCGAGACCTTCTCCTCTGCTCCTCACTCTTCCTTAAACATGCCAGCTAGTTCTTGCCTCTGTGGCTTTGCACATGCTGGTGCCTCTTCTTGGACCTGTTCTGCCTCCAGATATCCTCCAGCTATTCCAGCTGGGTCCTCCTCCTGCCGGTCACAGCTCGGGTGTCCCCTCCTTGTGAGGTCTTCCCTGAGCACCCTGTCAAACCACCTCCCATCAGCCTCCCTCCAGCTCCACGTCTTATTTTTTCATAACACTTTTCACAAGATGAATTTATTTTTCCTTTGTTTACTGGTGCTTCCAAAGCCACTATGAATGGCTGTGCATGTTGTAAGTTGCAGAGGAGGTGAGTGGGGCTGCAACCCAGCCTGCCATGCACTACAAGCTGGTGCTGGGGAGAGGGGCGGGGGTGTGTGGGGGGGAGGGGCTGCCCCTAATTCACACACTGCCACCAGTTATACAAGCTTCAGCCCCAACAGCCTCCAGCTGTGACAGGCAAGCCCACCAACTCAGGAAGTGTCTGCCCTCTCCGTTGCTGTGAGTCCAGTGTCCAGCACAGTGCCTGGCACATAGCTGGTGCTCAATAAACATTTTTCCGTTTTTTGGGGCTGCACCTCTCGGCTTGCGGGATCTTAGTTCCCCGACCAGGGATTGAACCCGGGCCTCGGCAGTGAAAGCGTGGAGTCCTAACCACTGGACAGCCACGGAATTCCCAAACATTTTTCAAGCAAACAAATTCTACTCGGATTCCCCCACTCCCACCCTCTCCCCACTCTTCAATAGAATACACCATGCATGTGGTCCATTTCTGGGTCCCACAGGGGCTGCGTGTGGTTCATTGTGGCAGGGCAGGGGTGTCCCACAGGAAGCCAGGGACAGAACTGGACCCAGACTTGTTGACGGTAATTGTTTGTTAAGGGAATGCAGAGGGGATCCAGGAGTGGATGTGTAAGTGAAGGAGTCCTGGGGATGCTCCCTGCAACTCAGTGCCCTGCTCATGACAGGGACGATGCCCTGAGACCCCAGTCTCACCCGGCTCCCTGGAGAAGCGCGTGGTGGGTTCAGGTGGCCCCGGGCACTCTGACCAAGATCCAGATGCCGAGCGCTGCACAGTCATTCTTGGGCAAGAGGTGGCATCTGAGGGTCCCGTGGGAGGCAGAGCAGGCTCAGGCGGGGGCGGAACTCAGGCGCTGCCTTCCCTCTGCTCCCTGCGGCCACCCGCCTACCGGCCTCCCAGCTCTGGCAGGGAAGGAGTTAACCTCCCGGCTTCTCAGCGTGAATGTGTAGCTATTAATACCCACAGCCAAGCCGGTCTGCGGAGCAGAGCAGCCACTGGAGTCGGAAGAGCCGGGGCAGAGGGAGCTCCAGTGGGAGCCAGCGCTGGAGCCTGGACTCCAGGGCCCAGAACTTTTCTCGGGGATAGCGAGGGCACTGTGCCAGCCTCACCTGGTCCTTGCCCACCTTCCAGCTTCAGGTCCCAGCTGTCCTTCCCGGAGGCCACCCATGCCGTGCCACCCACCCCAGCTGGGGAGAGCAAACTTTCTTAGGGAAACCACCGCCACTGCCGTGCTGGCTGGACGGCGGGGAGCAGACGGCCGGACAGACAGATGAACAGATGGACAGGACATCTGCATACCTGTCCTCCTGGTCCTGCCTCTGACAGGCTGCAGCAGACTGGGCAGCTGAGGGGCCTCGGGCGCCACCAGGGGCAGCAAGGGACCCTGCTGGACCTTTGTCCACCAGCCAGCTGCCTCTGAGTCCAGGCGGCTGGAAGCTGCTTCCCGGGGCCCAACCCAGTGGCTGGAAGGTCTGTGGGTCAGGACAGCAGATCCCACCAGACAGAGCCCCAGGCTCTCCCACCCACCGAGGCGACGGGTAACCTGAGTGAAAAGGCACAGGTGGCAGGTGGGCAGGTGCAGGCGCGGGGTCCTGAAGCCAACAGGCTACTGACCCTGGAGCACGCTGGCTCGGGGACCCCTGCCCAGGCAAGGGACGATGCTGCCGAGGCCGCCACCAGCCACCCCTGCCCCGTCCTGGAGCTGCCTCCGGCCTGGCCCCTGGGCTGTGGAACAGAGGATGTGCCAGCCTTCTGCTTCGTCTGTTTCCACAGGGAGGAGGAGGAGGAACTGCTGGAAGAAGTCCCGCTGCAGAGGTCAGTGCCTGCGGTGGGCAGCGGGTGGGCAGGGTGAGGGCACAGGGCTCAGATGGGGCCCCTGGGGGCCTGGAAGTCCTGCTTCCGAGTTCCTCGTCTGTCCACTGCTTACCAGCCACCACCACCTCCCTGTGTCAGACTCTCAGATCTCCCACCTGGGTATCCCCACAGCCTCCTCCCTGTCTCTCCCATCCTGCCCCCACAGTGACCCTCCTGTCCTTTCCTATTGTGGTCATGTCCTCCCTGCTCAGAGCCCTCCATGGCTCCCAGCTCCCACACGATGAAGTCAACACTCAGCTGGGCATTCAAGGCCTGCGAGATCAGGCAAGCCCCACCCACCTCATCTCGCTCTGCTCTCCTGTATTCACCCCCAGTGAAACCCTGCCCAGACTTCCCTTTCCCTGACTCCCCTCCTTCCAGGCCCGGCTGCAATACCTCCTCCTCCAGGAAGCCCTCCAAGAAGCCCCTGCCCCAACCCAAGCTGAAAGCCACCTTTCCTCCCTACACTGACACCTAATAGTGTTAGGTTTTCCTTGAATTAAAAAGTGGAAATGTCTGTGTGTGCATATGCATGCGTGTACGTGAGTTTGTGTATAAAAGAAAGGGAGGGAATGAAGGGGAATGAAGGTTTGTGTGTGTATGTGATTGGGTATCTGGGTGTGAGTATGTGGGATTGTGAGTATGTGTACATGTCTGTGGCAGTGAGTGTGAGTTCTACATACTTATTTGGGGGAGGGGATGTGCACTGGGACTGGGTCGGGGGGTTCATGCCCTAGAGATCATTGTCTCTTTTGCCAGCTCTCCCTACCCCCACCTTCAGGAAAACCCAGGCTCCAGCCAAGTGCATTTCACAAGCTGTGACCGCAAGCTCTGGGAATAGATGGAACATCTGTAGGGGAGACAGGGGTCACCTCTCTCCAGCCCAGCCTGCCCACGCCTCCATCACTGCCTGAGTCAGCACTGCCCTGGGTGGCGAGAAGGGCAGGCTCAGGGCCAGCCCAGGTGTGCCCTCCGGGCCCCTAGTAGGAAGGCGGGGGTATGGGCTCCTGCAGCCTGGGACAGGCTCCTCCCTGAATCTCACTGGGTCGGTCATTTCCCTTCCGCGGGTCTCTGTCTCCTCATCTGGGAAACGGTGGGCTCCTCCTTGCATGGTTGTCAGTTCATCATTCAGCAGCGACTGAGAACTCATAGTGCGCCAGGGCCCCAGCCCTCATGGGGTCCAGCCTGCTAAGAGAGACCCGAAAGCAAACCGATCAGTTTGGGAGAGCGATGGGCGCCTTGATGGGCGTGAGTGCCCTGCACGCAGGGAGTGAGGCGGAGGGACTGACCACCTCTGCCCGCAGGAACCCTAGGAGCCCCTGCGGGTCTGTCCTCTGCCAGGTGGCGAGTGAAGTTAAGGAAAGGACATCCCAGGCAAGGGGTACGGCGAGAGCAAAGACTTGGTGATATGAAAAAGGAATTGTGTGGGCATGGTGGAGATGGGGCTGACAGGGTCTGCGGGCGCCAGATCACCAAAGGCCTTGACTGCTGAGCCAAGGACTTGATCTATAGGTGATGGAGCGAGCAGTGGGGAGGGCTTGAAGCGAAACGGGGCCAAGTTAGGCGACTCAATGAGGCCACAGGTGTGGAAGTGTTTCTCGAAATCCAAAGCAATGGATTCCTGAGAGCCTCACTATTTTCACAGTAAGAGCTCAAAATGCTTGTTGAATGATTGGACGAATGGACGAATGAATGAATGAATGAATGAATATGATGTGGGGAGATGGGACATCAGAATCACTGAGCTGGTGGGCGCTGGCCCTTTAAGATCTGGAGAGGGGACACCGCCAGACTGGGCAGAGACAGTGACCACAGGTGCCAGGTGGTAAAGCTAAAAATACTGAGTGATGGTGGATACCCAGGCTGCAGGGGCCGGCAGTGCTAGCGGGGAGTGGGGGGGGAAGGCTCTGGAGTGTTTCTTTCCTACTGGAGGAGGGGCAGTGGGTAGTGAGGTCTGGTAGGGTCACCTTGTGGGTACAGAGGAGCCTGTTCCCCTCCCCCACTACTCTCAGACTTTCTCCAGCCCCTGGAAGGTGCCAGGTTTCACTCCCAATAGCTTCCATGTTTAGTAGCCCCAGGGCGTGCTAATTCTGAGGCATCCTGCTTCTCTGTGACTCTGGGGAAGTCATTTCCTCTCTTTGGGCCTCTGTAAAATTAAAGCATTGCTGGGGCGCTTTTAGGGACAGAGAAGCAAGGAGGGATGCAGGCAACCAGTTCACTCATGTGTGGATTCAGCAAATGTTCCCCGAGGCCTCCTGGGGACTAGATGCTGAGGCCACAGAGATGAACACAAACCAGGCACTTCCCTGGAGGAGCCCAGCAAGGATACACTGGAACAATTGCATGCAGCAGCAATGCGCTGTCATTGAGGTGTGAACGCAGTGCCCTCCGTGGGCTGATGCAAGAAATGGCCATACTGAGAACTCATCTGCATTTGGTGAAAATTTGTCAACAAAAGCATCACCCATCAGCCACCTCCACTTGATGCTTGACGTGTGATGAAGGTGAGGCTCGCGGCCTTAATGAACAAGCCCTGGAACCGCACGCGCTTCACATGGTAGAGCCTCCTGTGCTGTTCACGCAAAGTCCAGAGGGGGCTGGGGTGTGGGGGACACTGCTCTACTCAGTCTTTCGGGGACCCAGGCTCCTCCCACCCTGTGATACTGTCATCACCCAGGGCCTCAGAATCCATCGCCGGATCCTCTGCTTCCACTGGCAAATGAAAAAGAAAGAGGGTGGAGATCACGTGGAAGGGTTTTCCGAGCCAAAGCTGCAAGTGGCCTACTTCACTTCTGCCCACACTCCATGGCCAAAGCAGCTAGTTGCAAGAGAAACTGGGAAACGTAGTCCTGCTGTGAAAAGGATATATTTGGTGTACATGAAAGCGCCTGGCACACGAGAGGTACCCAGCATGTTCGTGCAGAATGCATTCAGTCATTCTGCAGATTTCACTGAGCCCCCTCAGTGGACTGGACAGTGAAAACACCAGTCCTGCTCTCACGGGGCTTTTATCAAAGGGGGAGTCAAACAAAATACAAGTCAACAAACAAACTAATATGATCTTCCGTGTTCAAAACCCACTGTTAAGGAAATGACCAGAGGGATGGTTGGGGGAGACACCCACTTGACATAAGGGGGAGGGGAAGTAGGGACAGTTCCTCTAAGACCTCGAGAATGAGAAGGAGCTGAGCAGAGTTGGAGGAGGAGCATTTCAGGCATGGAGAACAGAGAGTGCAAAGGCCCAGAGGCAGGTTAGAGTTTGGAGACTGTGAGAAAATGTCAGGTCATTGTGGCTAGAGGAGGGTGAGTGATGGGAAGAGTGATACGGGCGACGGGGAGAGTGACAAGGGTGACGGGGAGAGTGCCAAGGGCGACGGGGAGAGTGACACGGGCGACGGGGAGAGTGACATGGGCAATGGGGACAGACAGGAATGGCTAGATCACGTAGGCCTTGTGGGCCATGGTGAGGAGGATGGATTTCATTCTGGATAAGATTGGGAAAGCTTTGGAGGCTTTTAAGTGGGGGAAGCTATATAATTTGATTGCCATCTTAAGTGGTCACTTGGGCTGCTCTGGAGAGAATCCGTGGCAGCCAGGCCAGAGTAGACACAGGAAACCAGGGTGGAGGTCACGGTGGTGATGGAGGGGGGCCATGGCGTTGGCCTGGACCATGGTGGCCCTTGGAGACAGGGGAAATAGGTGCCTTCTAGATGTATTTGGGAGACAGAATTTGCTGATGGGTTAAAGGAAGAAGGGAAGCAAGGATGAATCTGAGGTTTCTGGGTTGGATAAGTGTGGAGATGATGGGAAGGTTCAAGAGAGGGAAGAGACGTGGTGGGAAACTCAAGAATTCGGCCATGGTTGTTTTCAACCTAGAGGCACATGAGATGCCCAAGTGAAGATGTCAAGTGAGGACTTGATACTAAGAGTCCGGAGCTCAAAGCTGTAGTTTTTGGGCGGGCGAGAGGATATCAGAGACTTCAGTGTGAAGATGGCATTGAAAGCCATGAGGTTGGGACTTCCCTGGTGGCGCAGTGGTTAAGAATCCGCCTGTCAATGCAGGGGACACGGGTTCGAGCCCTGGTCCGGGAAGATCCCACATGCCGCGGAGCAACTAAGCCCTTGCGCCACAACTACTGAGCCTGCGCTCTAGAGCCCGCGTGCCACAACTACTGAAACCCATACGCCTAGAGCTCGTGCTCCGCAACAAGAGAAGCCACTGCAATGAGAAGCCCGTGCACCGCAACTAGAGAGAGCCCGCGCACAGCAACGAAGACCCAACGCAGCCAAAATTTAATTAATTAATTAAAAAAAAAGAAAACCATGAGGTCACAAGGAGAGAGAGGAGAGGAGAGGCCCCAGGATGGAGCCCTGAGGAACTCCACAATTTTGGGGTCACGTGGAGGAGACGCTAACAAGGGCGGAAGAGAAGTAAAGTAGGAGGGAAACCAGGAGCATGGGTAGTCATGGAAACCAAGAGACGAGTGTCTCAAGGAGGAGAGAGAGGTGGACAACTGGCTTCAGAAATGCCAAACAGCCAAGGAAAAGGAGGATAGATCCAGCAGCACAGAAGCTGAAAGTGACCCGGCTGAGAACATTTCATGGAGGGGTGGAGGCAGGAGTAGGTGTGAGCAGAAACTTCCGGTTAAAGACGGTGGATCGAATACACACATCTGATTTCTCTGTGTCCTGAAACCCCACGAAAAAGAAGTGAGTGGGGTTTTTTTTCTTTTCCTTTATGGTTTATTACAAGATATTGAATATATTGATAGTTCCCTGTGCTGTACAGCAGGACCTTGTTGTTGTTGTTTTTTTGGTTTTGTTTTTTACTGGTGTTTTTTGGCCACACCGTTCCCTGACCAGGGATCTAACCCGCACCCCCTGCAGCGGAAGCACAGAATTTTTTTTTTTTTTTAAGATGTTGTGGGTAGGAGTTTATTAATTAATTAATTAATTTTTGCTGTGCTGCGTCTTCGTTTCTGTGCGAGGGCTTTCTCTAGTTGTGGCAAGCGGGGGCCACTCTTCGTCGCGGTGCGCGGGCCTCTCACTGTCACGGGCTCTCTCGTTGTGGAGCACAGGCTCCAGACGCGCAGGCTCAGTAGTTGTGGCTCACGGGCCTAGTTGCTCCGCGGCATGTGGGATCCTCCCGGACCAGGGCTCGAATCCGTGTCCCCTGCATTAGCAGGCGGATTCTCAACCACTGCGCCACCAGGGAAGCCCAAAGCACAGAATCTTAACCACTGGACCCGCAGGGACGTTCCAGGACTTCGTTGTTTGTCTCTTTTATATATAGTAGTTTGTATCGGTTAATCCCAAACTCCAAATTTATCCCTCCCCCACTTTCCCCTTTGGTAACCATAAGTTTGTCTTCTATGTCTGTCTGTTTCTGTTTTGCAAATAAGTTCATTTGTACCGTATTTTAGATTCCACATATAAGTGATATCATCTGATATTTGTCTTTGTCTGGCTTACTTCACTTAGTGTGATAATCTCTAGGTCCATCCATGTAGCTGCAAATGGCATTATTTCATCCTTTTTATGGCTGAGTAATATTCCATTGTGTATATGTGTGTGTGTGTGTGTGTGTGTATAAAATTGTATATATACACTGTATTATATATATCACATCTTTTTTATTATTATTTTTATTGAGGTAGAGTTGATTGACAATGCTGTGCCAGTCCCTGCTGTACAGCAAGGTGACTCAGTTTTACACATACATACATTCTTCTTTTAATATTGTTTTCCATTATGGTTTATCCCAGGAGGTTGGATATAGTTCCCTTTGCTATACAGTAGGACCTTGTTGTTTATCCATTCTAAATGTAATAGTTTTGTAGATAGGTTCATTTGTGCCTTATTTTAGATTCCACATATAAGTGATATCATATGGTATTTGTCTTTCTCTTTCTGACTTACTTCATTTAGTATGATAATCTCTAGTTGCATCCATGTTGCTGCAAATGGCATTATTTTTTCTTTTTTTATGGCTGAGTAGTATTCCACTGTATCTATGTACCACATCTTTATCCATTCATCTGTTGATGGACATTTAGGTTGTTTCTCTGTTTTGGCTATTGTGAATAGTGCTGCTATGAACATAGGGGTGCATATATACCACATCTTCTTTATTCATTCATCTGTCAGTGGACATTTAGGTAGCTTCCACGTCTTGGCTATTGTAAATAGTGCTACAGTAAACATTAGGGTGCATGTATCTTTTCGAATTCGAGTCTTCTCTGGATATATGCCCAGGAGTGAGATTGCAGCGTCATATGGTAACTCTTTTAGTTTTTTAAGGAACCTCCATACTGTTCTCCATAGTGGCTGCACCAATTTACATTCCCACCAACAGTGTAGGAGGGTTCCCTTTTCTCCACATGTGAGTGGGTTTTTAAGGTATATTTATTGCTCTTTTGTTGCTGCCATAACAAACTACCACAAACTTCGTTGTTTAAAACCAAATTTATCATCTTACTCACTATATGTCAAAAGTCCAACACAGGTCTCCCTGGGCTAAAATGAAGATGTTGACAGGGCTGCTCTTGGAAGCTCTTTCTGGAAGAACTTTCTGGAAGCTCTAGGGGAGAATCCATTCCCTTGTCTTTTCCAAGGTGCCGTTTTCCAGTTGGCCCCCTCCCTCCGGCATGGGAGCGTCTCTCTGGCCCTGCTTCTCTCATCACGTCTTTCTTGGACCACAGCTGGGAAAGGTTCTCTGCTTTTAATGCTGCATGCGATTAGCTTGGGCTCATCTGAGCAATCCAAGCTCATCTCCCCATCTCAGGGTCCTTAACCTTAATCACACCTGCAAAGTCCCTTTCTGCCACGTAAGGTAACATACTCCCAGGTTCCGGAGATTAGGACACAGACATGTTGTGGGATTAGGTGGTCCATTATTCTGCCTGCCACAGCGTGAATCAGCAAGAACTAATACATTGAAAAAGGAGACAATAGCAACACAGTTTTGGAATCTGGAAAGCAGAAGAACATAGTAAATGATGTAGCAGTCTGATGACATTGCACCTCAAGTGAACGCTAAATTGGGGGTGAGAAAGCCAAGGGGCACCACAGTTCCCCCACAAAACCCCAAAAGGCCCTGGTGTTAATGGACTAAGTACCGCCTGGAAGTGAGCGTAAAGCCGGGGCCAAACACAGGAGGATTGGTCTAAGAAGGGCTTTAATTCTCAGATTTCTTCCTCTGCTCAGCACCACTGGGCAGCTGCCTCTCCCCCACCCTGACAAAGACCGAAGGCTTATTCTCCAGAGAGGATAAAACACAAGAGTCTCTGAACCAGAGGACAGGGCACCGTGAGGATGAGGGGAGAGTTCTACACCCTACTGGCGGGATTATTTGAATATTGCATCCTGAATGTGGGGAGCTCTGCCCCGCCCCCATCACCTGGGGCCTCCTTCCCCATCTCAGCTCCCAGAATAGTGAAGTCCAGCCTAAACTCTCCAGGCAGGACACTGCAGATTTATTCCCTTCAATCTCTGAATATATTAACGATTGGTATTTTTTTCTTGCTCTTCTCTCGTTTCCTGTTTTAGTTTTCTTCTCTCTGTGCATAGTTTCTGTTTCCTCCAGATTTTTTTTCTGTTCAGATTAGTTCTGTCTACTACTGAGTCCGTGTGGGTTTAGTTGCCTTGCATCATGTGGGATCTTAGTTCCCCGACCAAGGATCGAACCCGTGTCCCCTGCATTGGAAGGCAGATTCTTTTTTTTTTTTTTTTGCGGTACGCGGGCCTCTCACTGCCGCGGCCCCTCCCGCCGCGGAGCACAGGCGCCGGACGCACAGGCCCAGCGGCCACGGCCCACGGGCCCAGCCGCTCCGTGGCATGCGGAACCCTCCCGGACGGGGGCACGAACCCGCGTCCCCTGCATCGGCAGGCGGACCCCCAACCACTGTGCCACCAGGGAAGCCCTGGAAGGCAGATTCTTAACCACTGGACCACCAGTGTCAGACTCTCCAAGAAAAGGATACCTAAAATGGTTGGCATCAGGGATTTCCCAATGAAACAACCCAATGCGAATTCTCTATATTGACCCCCTGAGTCAGCCAAGCCCCCTACCCATAGCCTAGAGCTACTCAGCAGCTTGCTTGCATAAGTTGTATTTTTATATTCTTTAATCAAGGCATAATTACTGTGAAATGCAAAGGTCTTAAGTGGCCAGCTTAATGAGTTTTGACAAATGTATACACCTGTGTAACCCACACCTCAAGCAAGATATTACCATGTGAGGTAACATTCAGGCTTTCATCGTGCCCCAGTCAATACCCAACACACACAGAGGCAACTACTATTCTATCAGCTCTTTAACTCTCTTAAATATGAGCAGATAACCAGGGACCATCAACATTTGCGAAAAACCTCTAATATGAGAGTCAGAGCAAAAAACAAACAGAAAAACAGAATTTAGAGGAAACAGACTCTGCAGGGAAAAGAAAACTTAAAAGCAAAACTATAATTACTATATTCAGAGATTTAGGAAAATATATTGCAACTATGAAAGAAAAACTAGATGCTATTTTGAAAGGGAAAAAACCTCTGAGGATGAACAAAACAAAACAAAAAAGTTCTTAAAAATTAAGAATATCATAGCAGTGGGAGTTTGGAGTTAGCAGATGAAAACTAGTATACATAGAATGGATAAAAAACAGGTCCTACTATATAACACAGGGAACTATGTTCAATATCCTGTGATAAACCATAATAGAAAAGAATATGAAAAAGAATATGTGTGTGTGTGTGTGTGTGTGTGTGTGTATATATATATATGCTGAATCACTTTGCTATACAGCAGAAATTAACACAACATTGTAAATCAACTATACTTCAATTAAAAAAAAAAGAATATCATAGCAGAAATGGAAAATTTATTTAATAAAGTTAGGGGTCAGCAAACTACAGCCTTCGTGCCAAATCCAGCCTGTCACCTGCTTTAAAAAAAAAAAAATTTTTATTTATTTTTGGCTGTGTCAGGTCTTAGTTGCAGCCCGCAGGATGTTTTGTTGCAGCGTATGGGCTCTTCGCTTCATTGCAGCCTGTGCACTTCTCTCTAGTTGTGGTGCACGGGCTCCAGAGCACGCAAGCTCAGTAGTTGCAGCCCGTGGGCTTAGCTGCCCCTCAGCATATGGGATCTTAGTTCCCCGACCAAGGATCGAACCCATGTCCCCTGCATTGGAAGGCAGATTCTTAACCACTGGACCACCAGGAAAGTCTCCTGTCACCTGTTTTTTAAATAAAGTTTTATTTGAACACAGCTACACCATTTGTTTATGTACTGCCTATGGCTGCTTTCACATTGGTGGAGTCAAGTAGTTGTTACAGAGACCCTAAGGCCCATAAAGCCTCAAATATTTACCATTGAGCCCTTTATAGGAAAAGTTTCCTGACCCCCGGAGTTAAAGGATAAAGTTGAGGAAATTTTCCAAAAAGTAAAGCAGAAAGGTAATGATACGTATCTGTTTGGATCCTCCAGTAAACAGATGGTGAGCTGAGTTAGCAGTGTAAGAAGTCCTGGGGGGCTAATGCCTGTGAAAAATAAAGGAGGAGGAATCAGGATTGGGCAGGAAGAGTCTTCAGACTGTGACGTAGATCTGACATCTGTGAAATGAAGGAGGAAAGGAAATTAAATCTGGGAAGAGAGAGCCTGACTTTGGTGTAGATCAAAGTCTTGACCAACCCAGTGGGGGCTGCAGAGCAAAGACTGTCCATTGGAGGAGCCCCACGCTGGGCAGAAAGGGCCAGGTCCTGGTGTCCCTGCTGTGCTCAGTCATTCGCTGGGCTGCCCAAGAAGACCTTGGTCTTGACTCAAAGGCTGTGGTAGGTCTCAAAGGCACTGTAGTTGGAGGCTGTCAACCAACTGCACTCTTCACAGCTGAGTAACAAGTTCTTTCTTGAAGGGAGAACCCAGTGGGGCACCTGCATGGCTGCCACACATGGAAAATAGGAAAGAAAGAGTAAGAAAGAGGACCAGTGCAAGAATCTGACACCTTAACAAAGGAGTTCCAGAAAGAGAAGAGAGAAAACAGAGAAGAGGAAATAAGTCGATGAAATATTTCTCAGAATGGAAGGACCTGAGTTTTCAGATCAGAAGGGCTCACTGAGGACTTCCCTGGTGGTGCAGTGGTTAAGAATCCGCCTGCCAATGCAGGAGACACGGGTTCGAGCCCTGGTCTGGGAAGATCCCACATGCAGCGGAGCAAAAAAACCCCATGTGTCACAACTACTGAGCCTGTACTCTAGAGCCTGCGAGCCACAACTACTGAAGCCCATGCACCTAGAGCCCGTGCTCCGCAACAAGAGAAGCCACCACAATGAGAAGCCCGCGCACCACAACAAGTAGCCGCCGCTCGCTGCAACTAGAGAAAGCCTGTGCACAGCAACAAAGACCCAACGCAGCCAAAAATAAATAAATAAATAAACAAATTTATAAAAAAAAAAAAGAGGGCCCACTGAGTGTCCAAAAAATGGATAAAGTTCGACCCACACCACAGCCAGTCACTATTAAATTTCAGAACGCAGAGACAAGAAGAACATTCTACCATATTCTACTAAGGATCAAGAATCATAATGGCATCAGATTTCTCAACAGCAATCCTGGAAACCAGAAGACAAGGAAGGTATTTTCAAAAGTATAAAAGAATTATATTCGGTCTAGAATTTGATACTTAGCCAAACCATTAATAAAGTACAAAAAAGATCTTTTTAGATTTACTAAGGCTCAAAAATTTACCTCCCACGCACCCTTTCTTAAGAAAGCTACTGGAGGATGTGTTCCTAAAACAAGGAAGTAAACCAAGAAAGAGTAAACCTGGGATGCAGGAAACAAGGGAGCCAACACAAGAGAGAGTTGAAGAGCATCTGCCAGATGTTGGTGAAGGGAGATCCCAGGGCAGCTTCTCTGAGGAGCAGGCCTGGAGGGCAGGCAGTTCACATTGGAAAAGTCAGAAGGTTCTAGAAAAGGTTTCTTCAAGGAGATGAAACTGATAGGATGCCCAATATACTTAAACTTTTGAAAGATTTACACAACAAAGAGAGAGTGTGGGTTGAATTAGACATAAACAGATAGAAAAACAGGCCCTACCCCCCCCCAAAAAAGTTATTAAATCCAAGAAAAACAACTTTTGTGCAGAAAAGGGAAATTAAGAATTTTAAACTTCTGCTCTAACACACGGTTAAGAGAATGAGAAGATAAGCCATAAAATGGGAGAAAAACATTTGCAAAAGACATCTGATCTGAGATAGAAATGTTTAACTGATAAAAGACTGTTATCCAAAGTATACAAAGAACTGGTGAAACTCAAAAATAAGAAAATGAACAACCCAATTAAAGAATGGGCAAAAGACCTGAACAGCCACTTCACCAAAGATGATCTGCAGATGGCAAATAAGCATATAGAAGATGTTCCACATCATATGTCATCCGGAAACAGCAAACTAAAACAACAGTGAGGGGCTTCCCTGGTGGCGCAGTGGTTGAGAGTCCGCCTGCCGATGCAGGGGACACGGGTTCGTGCCCCGGTCCAGGAAGATCCCACATGCCGCGGAGCGGCTGGGCCCGTGAGCCATGGCCGCTGAGCCAGCGCGTCCGGAGCCTGTGCTCTGCGACGGGAGGGGCCACGGCGGTGAGAGGCCCGCGTACCGCAAAAACAAACAAACAAACAAACAAAAGAATCCGCCTGCCAGTCTTTGGCTTGCGAGCGAAAGGCGGACATCATGGATCAGGTAATGCAGTTCGTTGAGCCAAGTCGGCAGTTTGTGAAGGCCTCGATTCGGCTGGTTAAAAGATGCACCAAGGGCTTCCCTGGTGGCGCAGTGGTTGGGAGTCCGCCTGCCGATGCAGGGGACACGGGTTCGTGCCCCGGTCCGGGAGGATCCCGCATGCCGCGGAGCAGCTAGGCCCGTGAGCCATGACCTCTGAGCCTGCGCGTCCAGAGCCTGTGCTCCGCAACGGGAGAGGCCACAGCAGTGAGAGGCCCACATACCGCAAAAAAGAAAAGAAAAAAAAAAAAAAAAAGATGCACCAAACCTGATAGAAAAGAATCCCAGAAGATCGCCATGGCAACAGCAATAGGATTTGCTATAATGGGATTCATTGGCTTTTTTGTGAAACTGATCCATATTCCTATTAATAACATCATTGTTGGTGGCTGAGTACCTTTTTAGAAAAGTGTTTTTCCATCTTGGGGATTGGTGAACAAATGAGGATTTGAGACGCTCACGGAGTGAAAATTTCCCTATATGTTTTGTGTTTTTCTTTCATTTTTTTTCTTCCAAGATGTTTTCTATTTGTAAATTAAAATAATTTAAAAAAAAAATCCGCCTGCCAATGCAGGGACATGGGTTCGATCCCTGTGCCGGGAAGATCCCACATGCCATGAAGCAACTAAGCCCGTGCGCCACAACTACTGAGCCCGCTCGCCTAGAGCCCGTGCTCCACAACAAGAGAAGCCACCGCAATGAGAAGCCCGCGCATTGCAACGCAGAGTAGTCCCTGCTGGCTGCGACTAGAGAAAGCCCGCATACAGCAGCGAAGACCCAACACAGCCAAACATAAATAAATAAAATAAATAAATTTATTAACAACAACAAGAAAGGAAATGGATGGAGATGTGTGGTGGAGGAGACACCAGAGCCCGCGAGCTGGGGGGACAATCCTGGAGAAAGGAGGAGGGGGAAGGGAGGGGGGGATGTCCTGAAGAATCCAGGGCCCAAGGGAGGGGTTGGCCTCAGAAGGAGAAGGGCCTCCCCCCACTGAAGCCTTTGGAAGAAGTGAGGAGCTCGGAGCTCGGTGGGTTTGTGCTTTGATGGTGGGAGCCAATGCAACTGCATCTGGTCCATCTGTTTTCTCAATGAAGTGGCAGCCATGGTTTGAGGAGCGAGGAGAAGGTGGGAAGACCTTGCCATTCAGAGTGGGGTGCATGGACCAGCAGCCACAGCACCCCCTGGGGGCTGGTTAGATGTGCAGAATCTCAGGCCTCACCAAGATCCCTAGGAGATGCACAAGCAAATTAAAGTTTGAGAATCACTGCTCAGAGAGAGTGGGGAAAAGCAACTGACAGGCATACTTGGGTTGTAGGGCGGCAGCAGTGAGTGCCCCTTTGAGACCATGCAGGGAAACTCCCAGCCAGGTGTGGGACCCTCAGACCAGTGCTAGCTTATGCAGTTGCAGGCAGAGAGCAGGTGATAGCTGGCATTTTTCCAGGCAGGTACTTCAACAGGAAAGTTGGGCCCAGCAGTGGGGAGTGGTTTCCAGGGAGTGGCCATGGTGAGGGTGTGCGGAGCCCAAACAGGGCACCGTGGACAGTCGTGGCAGAAGGAGACTGATGGGCAGTGAGAAAGTGATGGGGACAGTGGGCTGGTGGCCTCGATGAGATCAAAGAGCTGTTGTTTCTGGGTACCAGATGAAGACGATGGAAGGGGGAAACAGAGGGAGATGATCAAAACAGATCTCAGAGTGGGTGGGGTTGGGATAATTACAAGGCTTGGGTGTGAGCCTCAGAGGCTGAAGGGAGCAGAGAGGGTTAAGGTGACAGAAAAGGCCAGAGAATGGAGACGCGTGCTGCAGACTGCCTGACATCTCCTCTGTCCTCCCCTCTAATGATGGTGGTGTGGCCTGCACATCAGGACTTTTGAAAGTCCCCCAGTAGATTATAATGTGCAGAAGAGTTTGAGAACCACGGGTGTGGTCAAGGAGACCCAGGCTCTGACAGAAAGAAAGAGACACAGAGGAGCAACCAGAAAGTTCCTTGGGGCTTGCGTTGCAAGGGGAGCCTGACCAGGGAAAGGGGCAGTTGGGTAGGGGCCGCATGTCCTGGGTTGTAGATGAGGAGATGGAGATGTCGTGGTCTTCTCCTGGAGAACCAGATAGTAAATATGTGTGTGCGCGCGCGTGCATGTGTGTGAGACTTAGACCGAGAGATCGGACCGAGCAAGGCCAGCGCCCCGTTAGCCCGTCTTCTGTCCTGCACTGTTGCAGACTGGCCGCTAGAGGGAGCGCCGCGCCCGCACATTGCGGGACGGCCCAGCAGGTTCCAGTGGTGAGGCTTCGGCCTCTTTTTCGGGCAGTTTCTGTGTTCAAAGTTCAGATTCTGCAGCCACGTACCCCTGGGTTTCACTCCAGGTCCCACTACTTCCAGGCTCTGTGATCTTGGCCAGTTACGCGACCACTCTGTGACCCAGTTTTGTCCGCGGTACAGTGGGCACAGCGTTAGTTCTAAGCTGAGATGGTTCAAAGGATGAATGAGGTCACGCGGGTGAAGCGCTGAGCCACACTGGGGAACGGCTAACACGACCTGACAGTGGAGGAAGGTTTGCCCCCGCCTCTGTATCTCTCTGCTTCTCCTGCAGCCCCTCAGCCCTGCCCAGCCCAGATCCAGGGTGAGAAACGAAGTGGGAGGAAGCAGAGGCTGGGTTGGGGGTGGCCTCTAGGCCAGGGACATGCCTGGGCTCCTCCCTTTCCTGCTCAGTCTTGCTGATTCTTTTGTTTTGCAGCAAACCTCACCCTGTGGCTCCTTCCTGGCCACGGTCTCTCCTTCTTACCCCAGACCTTCCCCTGCTCCTCCAGGTGCCCAGGGAACCAGCAGCTGCCCTTGCCTGGCAACCACACCATCCCTGGACCCATGGGATGCCTGGTGCCCAAGGGCTCAGCATGGGTGCTCCATCCCAGCCATTCTCCTCACTGCCCCCGCTCCTTACTGGCTCCTGCCCAAACCAACCAAGGGCTGACCTATGAGGCCACACCCCAGGGGATGTCTGCATTTCCAGGTTTGCCAAGACCCCCGGTGTGGAGGTTGCAGTGGGTAAAAGGCCCACAGAAGCAGTCCCTCTGTCCTATCCTTGGTCCCACAGAGGGGTATAGCCTGGCTGACATTTTTAAAATGATTTGCCAATATTTTAAAAATCAGGGCATTTCACCTTAGGATGCAGATTTCCAACTTCTCCTGAATAATTGGAAGCTCTGCAAACCTGAGTTCACGTTCCCACATGACAGCAGTGGGGCCACAGGGGAGGGGAGGCCGCCACTCAGGTGGGCCAGGGCTCTCCGGCTCACCACGGTCCCCACCTAGGCCGTGCACCCCATTCACAGTCCCTCCCTGGCTCCCGTGAGCATCTCAGTCTGCGACCCCAAGAAGGGGGAACTGTGCCTAAGAGGGTTCATGTAACGTGTCATTGTTGTAGCCACTGGCCCAAGGCAGGCAGAAATGCAGAGGTAGAGGGGGTGGGGGCCCCGGAAATGAGAGCAGACCCTCAGGGGCAAGGAATCTTGGGGGGCAGAGAGCTGCTTAGTGTCCTCAGCTGTTCGTGGAATTTCATGGTCCAGGGGCCAAGGGCACTCTACACACACACACACACACACACACACACACACAGCCCATCCCATTGGCCAATCGGCCAGCAGATCCTGCCACTTCTCACCACCTCTGTTCCTACTGCCTGGTCTGTTGCTATCTTCTCTTGCCTGGCTGGGTACAGGAGCCTCCTCACTTCCATTCCCCCACAGTCTGTCTTCCCCACAGCAGCCAAAGGGAGCCTGTTAAAACCTACAACCCACCTCCTGCCTCCTCTGCTCAAAACCCTCCAAGGACTCCCACCCCGCTCAGAGTCAAAGGCAAAGGCTTACAGTTGTCCTGAACAAACTTTCCCCGTCACCTCTCGTCTCCTCCCTTGCTCCATCAGCCTCCTCGTTGTTCCTGAGCATCCCAAGCACACACTCTGGCCTCAGGGCCTTTGCACTGGCTGTTTCCTCTGCCCGGCCCACTGTACCTGCCCGCCTTCCTCCACATCTGCATGGCTCCCTCCCTCCTTCACCTCCTTCAAGTTTCTGCTCAAATGTAACCGTCTCTGTGAGGACCTTCCTGTATGCCCTGTCCCCTCCCTGCTTTACTTCTTCCCTCCCACTAATCCCTTGAAGCATAATCGTTTACTCGTGTACCCTGTTTTTTGTCTTCTCCCCTCACTACAATGGACAACGGCAGGGATTTTTCTAGGTTTTGTTCATTGCAAATGGTGCTTGGCATGAAGGAGGCATGCAATAATATTGGGTGGGCCAAAAATGTAGTTCGGGTTTTCATAACATCTTAGGGAAGAACCCAAACAAACTTTTTGGCCAACCCAATATTTTGCAAGTGAATGAACGAATGAACAAATATGTGAGGTGAGGGCAGTAACGTACCAAGTAAGCAGAGTGTCTGTGAGGACTCAGTCAGTGTGCAGCATTCAGGGCCCCAAACGGGCTATAGTGCTCTGTGGTTGGCATCTTGCATTTCTTTTCATTTTTTGGCTGCGCTGCGTGGCTTGTGGGATCTTAGTTCCTCAACCAGGGATCAAACCCTCGCCCTCAGCAGTGAAAACACAGCGTCCTAATCACTGGACTGCCAGGGACTTCCCAGCATCTTGCAATTCTTTTTTTTTTTTTTTTTTTTTGCAATTCTTAATCATTTCATCTTTGAAGTGTAATGAAGTCTGATTAACAACGGCGCATGCACTGTGAATCCCACCTCCCTTCCCACATCCCCTGGGTGTGTCTTGGCCACCCACTCCTTGCCCCCAGCCAGTCAAGGCTGCTATCCTTCGTCTGGCAGCGGCCTGGGTGCAGGAGGGTTCTGTGTCAGGTGTGCATCAAGGTGGCCCCAGGCACCCATGAGGGCCTGCACTGGCCCCAGGAGTATCCCTGTGCCCAAGGCAGCATGACATTAATGGCAGGCGGAGAGAGAGGCTTGGGTAGGAAGGAAGAGGTTCTCTTCTGCTTTCTGAACAAGAAGCCCCACATTCTGTAGCTGGCCCTGGTGTCAAGGACACACACCTCACACGTGGTACCTGCTCCAGCCACGGGTGCTGTTGTTGTTACTCAAGACCCCATGATTAGAGGGAAACAGAGCCCAGCAGGGGAAAGCCCCCAGGCTCCTGGGCCAGCTGCTGGCCTCCCAGAGGACCGGCTTGGAAGAGAACATTCCCCTGCCACCCACCACCTGCCTCGCATCCGCTCTGTGAGCGGTGGGCTGAGGATGCGCCAGGGCACACCCCTCCCTCCTGGCCGCCGTTGCCACATCTGTGAGCTGGGACTGAGAGCCCTGCAGGTTTCCCTCTGGCAACGACAGCGAGTGCTTTGCCAACTTAAACCTGGGGGGATGCGAGGGTGGTGGTCACGGTTCCCAGCCCGTTACAGGGATTGTCGTGGCTGCTTTGCAGGGCCCCTGGGTCAGGGCTCATTTTCTGCCTCCATCCCCCAAAAGTTCAAAGGGTGATATAGCTTTAAGCCCTGAGTGGTGGGTGACAGGCAATCAGGTCTCCATGGTGACCTCAACCCAAGCATCCCAGAGCATATGTGGCCTTGGTGAGGGCACTGCACCCTGATGGTAACTTCAGGCCAGACCCTGGGGGTGGCTGCTGACCCCGATGGTCTCAATAGTGGCCTCAGAGCCCCACGGTGGCTGCAGACCTGGTGACGGTGGGGAGGTGCCAGGCACTTTATCCCCCCTCCCTCCGTCCTGCCTAAGCCTCCATCTCTCCTCCGCAGCCACTAGGATTTGAGCCGTTCTCCAGGATCCACTTAATTAGCTGAGCTCACTAACTCCCACAGGCTTCTCCTCCCCACCTAATTAACTAACTTAATTAGGGCTTGCAGGCCCGGTTCCACCTGGCCCCCTCCGACTGCACCCTGCCCACGTCCTCCAGGCCCCTGGCTCAGCCAGGCCTCCACCGGGCTGCGAACGGATGGGGGTGGAGCTCGGTCCCTCCAGCGCCCAGGCCTCCACCCTGTGTCCCTCCCTCCAGTCCGGGGTCCCAGCGCAGAGCCCCTCCCGGGCAGAAGCTCATGGGCAAAGGAGTGGAAACCAAGAGAGGGAGGTGGGTAGGGAGAGGGATGGAACTGAGACAGCGGGAGCAGGTGAGAGGAGGCGAGGTTGTTGGGCTGGATGTGGCACCGGAGCAGTTCGGGGCCTGGTCTCCGGAGCCTGCCTGGGTTCAGGCCCAGCCAGTGTGTCCATCTCTGCAGCTTCTCACCTCCATGTCTCAGGTACAAAATGAGAGCACGCCCACACCGTAACGTTGCTGTGAAATTTAAACGAGTTCACCTGTGTCAAATGCTTAAACTCTGGCACCAATCTGTGTTCGTCAAATAAGCGGGTGGTGTGGGCAAAGGCTCCCTGCGGAGGAGGGGCTGGAGGAGGGGAGGGGAGGGTGCTGCCCGTAGGTGTCGGGGAGACAACCCCCACCCCCACCCAGGCCAGCAGTAGAGTGGGCCTGGGAACTGCAACCAGAGGCTGCCAACTGGGAGGGACCCTTGACCTGGGAGAGGTTAAAGGGACAAGTAGCAAGAAGGGCACAGGACAGAGCATCCTGTTCCTACTCCAGCGGGTGGGAGAGGCTGGCCTTGCTCGTGCAGGACCCCCATGCTCTGTGCCCTAGTTTCCCCATCTGGGGGAAGGTCTAGCCTTGTGGAAGCACCTGGCACATCCTAGTTGCCTCATAAATGTCTAGAGCCTCATACCTGAGAAGCGAGGTGACCTGAAAAGGTGTTCAACGGCCTTCACCTCCCCCGGGAACAAAGTAAAGAAAGTGGGCTGCACTAGCAGCAGGCAGGATGCAGGTTAGACAGGAGGTGGGGCTTCCAGGTTGAGGAGTACAAGATCCCAAATGCGGGAAGGAGAAAAGTTGTGTCTGAGCTGCTGAGCGGGCTCCGGGGGAGAGATGGCCGATCAGCAAGGAGCAGGAAGGAGTGAGATGGGGCCTGGAACTACTTAGCTCACGATTTGACGTTTACTGGTGTGATTGGTATAGGGTCTCCCCCACTAGACTGGAGGCTCCTGAAGGCAAGGATTGTCTGTTTAGCCCACCCTTTTATCCTGGTGCCCTTACACAGCAGGTGCCAGTGAATAAATGTGAATGCGTGAATGCACGCCTGCGTGCCTTGGCCAGGAACACAGAGGTTCCTGATGCTTAGAGGGAAAGGGGCCCCACGTGGCAGCCCAGGCATCCACCCTGCCTGCTCAGCTATGATCCCCCCAGCTCTTCACGTGGCCCCAAGAACAACCAGCCTAAGGTGGCAGGAGCTGGGCTCCAAGGCTTCCAAACTCCTGCCCCTGGACACACTGAGCTCCCTCTGAGAATCTCTTCAGACAACCTGGGATGCGGAGGAAATAGTGATTATGGGGGACAGAGGGGAGAACCTTTCATTTACTCCTGCATTCTTAAACACTTTAGAAACCCCCATTTACACATAGTGCAAAGAGCTTGGGGTTGTAAGTGACAGAGACCCAATTCAAACTGACGTAAGCACAAAAGGGATTTTTGGGTTACACGACTGAAAAGTCCAGGGTCTTCAGGTATGGCTAGATCCAGGGGCTCAAATGATGACACTGGGATTCTGATGCTCTCCATCTCTTGGCTCTGCTCTCTGCTAGGTCAGCTTCTTCCTCTGGGAGGTTCTCCCTCGTGGGAGCAATTCCAGGCTTATATCCCACCCTCTTCCGGGGCAATGGAAAGAAAGTTCTATTGTATCAGCCTGGCATGGGGCACAGACACGTCTCAGAAACAATCAGTGTGGCCAGGGGACTGGTATATGCTGATTGGCGGGAGCTGGGTCACAAGCCCACCCCTAGAGCTGAACAGGTGAGCCCCACTTTCAGAAGCCCTAATGAGTAGGGAAGGGTACGTCAAGGAATGTGAGTGCCCAAAGGAAAACTGGGGTTCTGTTGCTAAAAATGGGGGACAGATGATGCTGTGTAACAGAATTCCACTCTACTTGGAATAGATGGGCATCAAGCCACCCCCAGGGCCCTGTTCGAAGGGCTGGTTATTTGTGGCAGACACTGTCCGTTCCCCGCCTGGATCTCCCTGGGCCCCTTCCCAACTTCTATTTGCCAGTATCCTGGCCCCTCTTCCTGAGGGCCTTCCCTGTTCCAGCCTGCTCTGCCCACATCCACAGGGGCCTGCGCCCCTGCCCAACAGCTCTCACCAGTGACCGACAGGAGCCGGGATATCATACATGTTCAGTGTATGGCCGTGCATGTTCTATACTGTCTCTGAGAGTGCCCCAGTGTGTTCACCTC
Source organism: Orcinus orca (assembly GCF_937001465.1). Lineage (NCBI taxonomy): Eukaryota > Metazoa > Chordata > Mammalia > Artiodactyla > Delphinidae > Orcinus > Orcinus orca. The sequence goes on from NC_064574.1 coordinate 71,246,333, forward strand.
CAGTTGCCTGCAGTGGTGATTTGTCACGGCCTTCCTGTCTCTTTCCTCTACCCCCCTACCTGGGATCACCTGCCAAAAAAACCCCACAGGATATCGAATCCCTCTCTCAGGGTCTGTTTCTGGGAAACCCAAACTAGGACATCATTAAAGCCAGCCCTCCAGGGATGTGTACAAGACAGCACTTTCTTCCTTTCAAATGTCTATTACATTCCTGGGCTGGCTTTGGTGACCCATCCCTGAGGAAGGAACAGAGACTGACAAGGCTCTGAGTAGCCTCTGTTCTGAAGATGCTCCCAGGTCCCCTGCAGTAAGCATGGTGGGGGAGGGGCAAAGACCTATCAGATCCTCACTCCACTATGTCCCAGAGAAACAGCCACATCCATCCCTAAGGAACACAGGCGTTCAGATCCGCCATGAGCAGTAGGTACAGGTGGCAGGGGGCCAGGGAGCCAAATGTACTACTCATTCCCGTGCTCCTCAGAGAGCGAGAGATGAGATCATTTCAGATAGTTCTTAGACCTGGCTTTAGAAAACAGAGTCACACAGTGAAAAAATTATTTTTTCCTCTCTTTTTTCAAGATCCCATTTAAAAACGCTCCCACTAATTTTTAATTATTTTGAAAAAAAAGTTTAAAAAAATAGAGAAAAGTGTAACCCTGTGCATATCCACAACTAGAATCAATGTTAACATTTTATCATATTTGTGTCAGATGTTTTCAATAAAAAAATAATAAAACATGACAGGTAAAGGTGAATTCCCGTGATCTGTCCCCGCCCCAGTCCCATTTCCTGGACTCCATCCCCAAGGGCAACCACAGTTAGTCTTCTCAAATCAGTTGGCACGCTTTCAGCTGCAAAGGGACAGAATTCCCTTCAAAGCAGCTCCAAGTACAACTCAGCAGCTCTGAGGTGTCACAAAGAAGAGGGTTCTTTCCTCTCTGCACTACCATCACTCTGTACTTCCCATCATCAGTGGCATCCTGCTGGCCGTGGACACAGAGTTGTATTTCGACCCGGGAGGTGGAGAGCCCATCAGGACTCTCGCTAGAACACTGTGTTTCTCACTTCAGAATATTTTCTCTAAAAAGGTGTTGAGAGATTCAAAGATCCATGGCCCCCAGCTGCCATACAGCTGGGGCTGCCCCACTGTCTGCTTTCTGGTCCATTGTGGGTTTAGGTAGATTCTTGGTCTTCCTTACCATCTATAGCTTGACCTGTGTCTCCCAGCGGCCCTGAATGCTCCCGCTCCTGGCTGTGGGCAGCTTCTGTACCTTTGCCCCAAATGGCATTGTCTCCAGCATCCTAAGCCTGATCAGCTCTCTGAGCTACTCAGTCACCAATGCCACCAGGGCCCCTGATCATGCTGCATGAGCCAGTCGCCAGCAGCAATGTCCTGGGCATGATGGTGGCCCTCCGGGGGAGGAAATTATTCCTGTACGAGACCATCATAACGCAGACCAACAAGCCAGGAACGTCTTCTCCCAGTCATGACTGGGGCCAGATGCAATAAGGACCATCATAGAACATAGAGTACACTGGGGAAAACCCCCAAAGGCCATCATTGTTCATTGATGGAGATGATCAACACGGCCAAGACAAGGTCTCAATAGAGCCCTTTCAGTACAGCTGGTAGAGGTACCCAAACCCATATAGTTTGAAACATTATGTAGATTCTAGAGGACAGGGACTCTCAATTCCTTCCCTGTTTCCCCCAACAGTAACAGAAATTTCTGACACATCAATGAATAGAAAATGCAGCCAAGGGAAAAATGCAAAATCATCAAAAGTCCTGTGGTTCCAGGTCTCACATGCTTCCCTGTGCAGGGAGCAGCAACTGACTGTCCAAGACCATGAGGACATGTCAGCGTTGGAGAGGGGTGTGGGCAGAGGAAATCTCAGTGGAGGTCTCTGTTTTCCAGTGTTCCTCCCGTGTCGCTATGGAGGTGACAGTTAAGTTTTACGTTTGTGTCCTGCTATCCAAGTGACACCCATCAAAACCCTCTCTTGCAAAGGCAGCATTTGCTGTGGGTGCAAAATTTGAGCTGGCCAGAGTGGATTATCTCTGGGTGTCAAGGAAAAAGGGCTGCAGCATTACACACAGCTGCTTTAGTTCCTCTCTTCGCATACATTGTATTGGTTCAGTCCTCCAGGAAGTGGGCCAAGATGGGGTCAGATATGCAAGAGATTTACTGGGGAAAATGCTTGGGCGGGAACATGGGGAAGGAGCCAGAGGAGGCTGGGAGAACTGTCAGACTGAAATAGATCCAATATTTGGAAAAGGGAAAGAAAGGAAGGAAGGTGGGATAGGAAGCGTCTTAGATTGCAGTGCAATGTTAAGAAAGTTCCACCAAATCCAATGGAGAGTGCTTGATCTCAAGTTGCCCGTCAGAGAAGCCCTGTATCTCCCAGGAACTGGGCGCTTTAGAGTCTCTGCTGCGCTCAGTCTTTGGCTGGGATGGGCTGGAGGGAAGCAAAGGAGCCTTCTCTGTGAACCCTGCAGACTCCACAGCTGCTGCCCTCAGTCACCATCCCTGCAGTCAGAGATCTGGGTGGTGCATTCTCAGGGCTGCCACATCCCACCCCTTGTGCCACATGGCTCTTCTGTGGATGTCATGAGCCTCTCTTTCTAAGGGGAAACTTTGAAGAGGGAGATCAGTGGAACCAACTACAGCTCCCCTCCCTTCTGCTGCACTTGATCTCAGGGACATAACTGGTACTCATCCCATTCCCCTTCCACCATCCATTCTCAATTATCCACACCCTCAACTGTTACATTGGCAGGTCTTGATGGGTCACCGGATGGTGTGACCCAACCCTTCAGTCCTGAGGGGTCTAAACTCTTAGTTATCATAACCAATGGATCACTTCAATGGATCACTGGGTTCCACATGTATTTCTCCCTGCTCCCACTTTGTAAAAGCAGCCCTGCCTTGTTCTAGTAACGGATCAGGGTACTTCTAGTAACTTCTAATAACTAATGAGGGTCAGTTACTTCTGCCAGGACAGTGACTCCTCTTCTTGCCTGCTGGTCCCAGAACACACGGAGTCCAGAGTACCCCGGCAAGCAGCCATAGCTTAAATTTTAATAGGACCTTTGCTGTGTCCCCTGGTAAGAGTGTGCCCCCTTTGGGGACCAAGACTTCCCTCCCTGCAGAGCTGGAGCGGGGGTGTTGATTACCCACAATGCATTTTGGCAAAGCTTTACTAATCACAGGGGTGGGAATCAAATCCCCAGTTGAAGAATCAGGGAAGGCTTCTTCGGAAAGTGGCCTTGAACAGCACTACCCTTGATAACCATAGCTGGGAGAATTTCAAGGCCTGATTCTACCTCTGCTCCTCTCTAGACCTCAGTTTCCCCACCTGTAAAAAGAGGAACTACTCTCTAAATGCTAATGTTCTGGGACTCATGTGTTAGACGAAGGAAGATATTCCCTTCCTTCTTTCTCTAGTCTCCCTCTACTACCTGCCCAATAACTCAAACCCCTCCATTCATTTGTTTGGGACAATAAGGCCTTACTTGGAGAGGATCAGAACACCGAATGAAATTTGAAACTCGGGAACATTGCCAGGACAGGGAGCAGAGAGGAAAGGTAGACAGACATACAGGAGGTATCTTGGAGGAAAGCTGTTTGGAGTACAACGAAGAGGGGAAAGATGTTCGAGGCAGAGAAAACAAAATGTATAAAGGCACAGAGGTACAAGAGAGCAGATGTTCTAGGAATACCGGCTGAGGTCAAGGCTGAATGGAGAAGAGGGGGCCTCAGCAGGGGAAAGGTAGGAGGCCCCAAAGGCTAAGGGCTTGGAATGCCCGGATAAGGTTAGAATTTTACCCTGGTGGTAACAGGGAGTTATTGACAATTTTATGTAGGGGAGCAACCCAATCTACTTTGTACTTTGCGGAGCTGATGATCACATAGACTTGGATTCTTTTTTTTTTTAAAGTTTTGATAGAGGCTGGAGGGAGACAAGTTAGGAAGTAAGGCAATATTCTCCCCAGCAGAGGTTGCAAACCGATGGCCCATGGGCCAGATTTGGCCCCAAAGAATGTTTCATTTGGCCCATTCGGTATTTTTGAATTTGGGGAATTAGTTTCAAACATTTAAAAGTTGGACAATTGTATGTTAGAATATGGATTTCCTGCTTGAAAAATCATCTGTCCACCCAGGGCCCATGATGCTCGTCTGCTTCATCTCCACCATTCCCTATCACGTTACACCTGACCCCAGTCACTATATTACCTATAAGTACTTGAGTTTGCAATCCCTGGCTCTAAAACTTCTAGAAACAGTTGGGGGGCGGCGGGGGGCAGGCAGTGGTTGGGAAGAGTGTGCTGGGTGGACAAATAGGGAAGGTGCAGGGGGTGTTAGGGGCTTTCTCTTCAGGGAAACAGTGTGGGTGAGGCTGAGAAAGAGGAAAATAGGGCCTGGGAGGCTGAGCTGCCCCCATCTCATCTCCATCCTCATCCACCCCACTTCCTTCCACGTCACAATTTCCAGTTACCAAACAGACAATATCCTTCATACCTGGGTAGTGCCTTCGCACATGATGCTGCCTGGAATCCCCTTTCTTCCCTTGTAACTGGTGAGCACTGTGAATCCCAGCTGCATCCCATGACTAGCCACTACCTGTTTACAACCGGGGTCAAAAACGCAACCTGGGCTGGACATGACCTTCAAGGCCCCAGTTTCCAACCTCTTTCCTAAGTAGACTTTCCTGAGTTAGTTCTCTGACGTTCTGCTCGGATGGATGGTTGGATGGATGGATGGATGAATTTACATCGGATTGCAGGGTTTAGATGTTTCCCTCCTTGAAAAAGACAGGCTCCGCCCCACAAGAACAGACTGGGACAGTCTGGGGCAGTCTGGTCCCGCAGGAGCCAAGAGGCTGGACCAGGTGACCCTCTCACACTCCCCCGACTCCTCTCTAACCTCGTTCTCGCCCCCTTGTGGGCTCTGACCTAGAAAAGACGGGGATGGGAGGAGAAAAAAGCAGCCCTCGGGCGCTAGGACCCAGCGCGGCCGGAAGGCGGGGTGGGGGCGCCGCGCGCTACTCTCGCCGTGAGGGGAGAATCTGCGCCCAGCGGCGCGCGGCTGGAGGGCGCGGCGGGAGGGCGAGAGCGCGCCGGAGTTAGTGCGCGTGCGCGAGGGCGCGCGCCAAGCGGGGCGGACAAAGGGGCGGGCGGCGGCGCGCGAGCCAGAGGGCGGAGCCGCGGGCCAGGCGGGCAGGTGCGCGCAGGCCGGAGGGCGGAGCCGCGATGCCGCGATGGAGCGCAGCCCGGGCGGGCGCCGGGGCCGGGGCCCGAGCACCAGGCGGAGCGCGAGCAGGAGCCGCAGCCAGAGCCCGGACCAGGCCGGGGTCCGGGACCGCCGGGCCGGGCTGCTCGTAGCGGCGGCGACGGAGCCCCCCAGCGGCTGAGGGGCTTCCTCCCAGCTCCTGCGGTGGCCGGGACTCTGCAAGCCCCCGCAGCCGGGGAGCGTGGGGATCCCCCCACCACATCCAGGACCCAGAGACCCTTAGGAAAGCGGGTGGCCCCTCCAGATCCAATACAGAGCTATTCCCCAGCCGGGGAAGGCGGAGACTACCTCCGTATTCAGAAGACAGCGACCTCCCTGCGGTTCCGCGAAGACACCCCCTCTTCAGTCGGGGCCCCCACAAGACCTAGAACGCAGTGACCCCCCTGTCCGGGATTGTGGGGACCCCTTCTCAAGATCCTGGCCATTACAACTCCACACCTCAAGACACGAAGACCCAGCTCAGAACGCCCCTAGATCAGGGGTATTAGACCTCCCCCCCTCCCCGATTCCGGCTCACAGAAACCCCAAATCTAGGGACCCGAGGACAGCAAGAGCTATCCCTCACCAGCAAGAGGCCTCTGGGACCTCCCCCTCGAAGGTCCAGGACTGGGGCGACTGAGCCCCTCGCGGCGCCCTTCTCATCCCAGCCCATGGTTGTGGCGCCCTGAGCCCCCCGGGCCGGGCTGACGACGAAAACCGAGACGGCGCCCAGGCCCCCTGCCGCGGCGTCCCCGCGGCCCCAGCCCAGGTAAGCCGGGCCCAGGTGAGGGGCAGGTGAGTGGCCGCCGAGGTCCCTAGCCCTGCAGGTGGGGAAGGAAGTATTGGGTGCGCACCGCCCCCTCCCCAGCGTCGCCATGGAGCCGAGGCTGAAGGACGTCTCTTTGTGTCTCGCTTGGAGGAGCCGCCCCCTCCTCCTCTCCCTTCCCCCACCCCACACCCCGGCCCCGGGGTTTGGGCACAGCTTCCCGGCCCTGCGGGGGAGTGGTGGCAGAGACCCTTGCGCCACAGAGAAGGAGGAAGAGGGTGAGGAGTCCACCCCCCAAAATTGTGAGCCTGGAGCTGTTGGATCCTTGGTCCTTGGAGTGTATATACCCCTCCCCCAAAGGCCAGGCTGAGTTCTCAAGTGAAGTCCCCCCCTGGGAAGAGAAGATTTGGGGTGTCCACAGGTGAGGGGGCCTGCAGTGTGTGGCCCTAGGGTGATGGATGGGGCTTTGGGTGTGTGTCTTTGTCTGCGAGAGACAGGGAAGGGGTGTGTTTGAGAGAATGGGTGGGATTCCCTTCTTTTCTCTGTGATTCCACTGCCCCCAACCCAGGCTGGGAAGGGGTATCTTTACCCAGGCCATGCTTCGTGCTCCCTTCAGGACAGGAAGGTACAAGCCCTCTCCAAAGTGAGGCTCTGGTTTCTGGGGAAGGGAGGAAGTCTGGAAGAAGAAGCCATTTCAGGTCAGGGCACCTTTCTGTCCCCATGTACCCCAGGAACAGCAAACCCAAGGCCCTCCCTTCTGCTCCTGACCTCCAAAACACCCAGGGCCAAACCTCAGGTGGGGTCAGTGTATCCTGGACAACCAAGGAACCATTCTAGGTTCTCACTGTAGCTTTATAGGTGGTGTACAAAGCAGTACCCCAGCCTGGCCTTCAGTGAGGTCCTGACCCCCAGGCCTTGCAGCTCATGGGAAGATGAGAGGCCCAGGGGATGTTTTATCCTGGAATTCTGGATCAGAGATCGTAAGAAGGGACTGGACCATGCCGAGGGAACACACTCTGGGCTGCTGGCGTTTCCACCAGCCTCCTCTCTCTGAGCCCTCTGCAGGCGAGCAGTGATGCTGAAGAAGGTAGGACTCTGAGTACAGGTAGCCCCACCAGGAGTTCCTTTGTTCACTTATTCATTCAACAAACCTTTAGCTAGTGTCTGTGATGTACCAGGCCCTGGAGTCAAGGTCCTTTTTCCCACTTCATCCTCTTTCCTGATCTTTCCTGTTCATCAGATGTCTGGGCTGTTCTCAATTTGCCCAGGCTGTGCTTGGTTGGATCAGTTGGGGTGGGTCTGGTCAGGCCCAGCTGACCGGTTCTGACCCCACTCCTGAAGCACCTGATCCTCAGCAGGATCTGCATCCCCAGCCTGGTCCCACACTCCACCCTGGGGCCCACATAGTGCTGCAGACTTGGGGGCACTGAGCCTGGGCAGCAGCTTACTCCTCTCCCCGCTTCCCAGTACCAAGTGCCCCCACCCCCACCTGCTGCTGGCATGGACCTAAGGGGTAGGATGTGGTCAGCCGGAGAAGAGGTTGGGGAGCTCCAGGCCAGAGCCCTGGCAGCCCCACCTTCAAATTCAAGGACAGTTGAGACAGTGCCCCTCAGCCCAGGCTGTGGGGGGAGCCAACTGCCCTGAAGACTGGGTGACCTTGGGCAAGCATGTGGCATCTCCCAGAGATAACGGCAGTGGGCCACTCACTCTGCAGCCGGTGGGGTGGATGTGGATCGCCCTTGGGCGGCAGAAGCATCCAGGTGTGTCCTCTCCATCTCTAAAGGAGTTCATTTCCCCCGGGGGGTTCCCAAGAGCCCAGGGCCTTGTCAGACGACCCACCAGCGAGGGAGTGGAGTGAGAGGCTAAAGAGTGGAGATTTGAGTCACTGTGACTAGGGAAAACCATCAAGAGGCCAGAGGGGGACAAGGGAGTAAGATCTTCCCTCCTCGCTAACCTGCAGAGCTCCCCGTTGAGTCTGGAATAAAGCGGCATCAAAGCCCTTTGCAGTGTGGCCCGAAACCACCTCCTGAGTGCCAGTTCCCGCTCCTCACTCTCCAGCCTCTACTTCTGCCTCCTGTCTGTCCTTCCCTCTACCATGTGCTGTTCGCCTGACCTGGAAAGCCCCACTATAGGATGGCTCAAGGGCAGCTCTCCGCCTCCCCTTTTGATCTGACCTGGGCTGGCACAGGGTGGAGAGTAGAGTTAGACTGATGGATGGTTGGTGGCTGGGAGACGGTGGCCCGTGTCTGTATGTGCTGTGAGAGTGTGTCTCCACATCCAGACTCCGATCTCCGACCTCCAGGAGGTGGGACCAGGTCTGCGCCCTCCCTGCTGCATCGGCTTTGTCTAACCCAGAGCCCAGCATATTGTGTAGCACATGTTGTAAAACACAACTGCTAGACACATCTTGTTGATCCAAACAGTGTTTTTCTCATGTTTGTATTTGTTGCCAATGCTAAACAAACATACAGTTTCACACACAAATATTGATTTTTGGATCCTCTTGGAAAATCAGATGCTGTGATAAGCCCAGGCGAGAACCAAAGAATGACAACCTTCTTTAGATTGGCTATCACCCTGCAGCTTGACCCAGGCCCCACCTGGCCTGTTCACTCATTTCCATGACCTGCTGGCCCCTCTTATAGGCATCTGGTCTTGCAGGCCTAGGGTAGAGGCCAGAAAATGTTTGCTCAGAGGGTGACCTTTGTCTGTGTGTGTTTGCACACATGTGTCTTTCCTGCCTCCCCCATGGCCAAGTTAGAACCTGTACAGAGCAGTGTCCCTCCGAAGCTTTTAGGGCTAAGTGGTGCAGTGAGCCTGGATTCCTCCAGCCAGAAGCATCTCCAGCCTGGTCCCACTTTCCACTCTGGGCCCCATCTTGTGCCCCCTCCTCTAGATTAGAAGGATTCAGCCAGCAAAAACCTGTTTTAATTGTCCTACTTGCCCAGGAGCAAAAGTCCAAGGTTCTAGACCCAGGTCCTACTGAGGACTCTTGGGGAGGTCTGCCCTCTGGGCCTCAGTTTACCCATGTGTCAGGGAGGAATTGGACTAGAGGTTCTCTCAGCCATAATCTTCCTCCTTGTTCTAACTTTCTAGGACTGAGTCCAAACTGCTGTAGTTTTGGTCGGGCAGGAGACGTGCGGGCCTAGATGCAGAAGTCATGCAAAAATATTGACATACCCTAAACATTAAGGAAACCAGTGGGTGACACTAAGTAGCTGAGCCAGGGGTCAGGAGTCAGCACTGGGCCCCAGCCCCTGGGCATGGCCCTGGAAGGGAGTGTGCCATCTTCCTGGATGAAGGTCTACAGCAGCCCGAGGCCAAAGGAGACAGCAGAGCACTATAGTTGAGAGCACAGGCTCTGGACTTCTGGGTCTGAATTCCATTTAGCTGCTGTGTGATCTCAGGCAAGTCACTTAACCTCTCTGAGCTTCATTTTACTTATGTGGAAAACAAGGATAATACCTACCTCAGGGTCAACAGGGGGATTAAGTGAGCTAAAGCATGAAAAGGGCCTAGGACAGGGTCTGTCATGTGAAAAGTGCTCAGAAACTATTGGCTCCTATTGGAAAGGGCACATTGGCAAGTGGGTAAGTAACCCTTGGTGGTAATGTCTTCTTGGTCTTCCTATAGCTGTTCTGGGGGAGCCAGAGGGCTTTTGGTCCCCAGGAAAGGCGAAGCAGGTATTTGAGAGGCAGTTCTGTGTGGTGCTTAAGGACCTACCTGCCCCTGCTATGGGTGGGGTAGGGTGAGAGTCAAGCCTGAGGGGTGGGACATACATATGGCAGCTGTAGTCGAGGTCCTCTTCCTGCCCAGAGCTGCTTTCTAGGTGAGGTGCCTGCCAGGCTTCTGTCCCCAGGCTTCCTCCTCCAGGCAGATGGGCCTCTGGCCAGAGCCAGGACCAGCATCTCCAACAGACCTAGTCTTCTCCAGACTGCCCCCTCCCTCCCCTATTCCCTTGGTCCCCCTTCTAGGTCTCAGGAAGCTGTGGCGTTAGGCCTGGTGGGGCCCGTTAGAGCCCCCTCTCCTCTCCTGTCCACCCTCTCCCCATCCTCCCCTCCACCCACCGTATAGCTTGGCCACAGTCTGGAGAGGGGACAAGTCCAGACTCCCCGCTAAGCCCCCATTCAGGGAACCGTGTAATATCAGGGTTGGAGGGAAGCATTCTTCAGTGTCAAGTGCCCCACACCGGCCACTGGACATCCTTTCTCATTTAGCACCGAGAGCAGCACCTCCTTAACCCAGAGTGGGGATTTGAGCCCAGCTCTGTGAACCCCCAAAGGTTTTGGTGAAACTGGCATCAGACTGCCTTGACCACTCACTAGCTACGTGACCTTGGATGAGGCAGTGTCCTCCATGCCTCAGTTTCTTCGCATGTAGAATGGGAATAATATCAATACTAGCTCCTTCCTAGAGTTGTGGGGAGGATTAAATGATAAAGCACTTTTAGCTCTGCCTGCTCCTTAAGTGTTTGCTTAATACTTCTGCCACCCGCAGCGGGGTATGCAAATGAGTGGGTCCAGCCACTGTGACTCCCCACTGCACCTGCTCTCCTTCCCTGTGGCTTTAGCCAGTCCTGGGAGAGGCAGAGAATGTTCCACCTGCCTCTGGGTGTTGGGATGGCCCTGAGGGGCAGGGGTGGGGACTGGACAGGACAGAGCTGCCTCGTCCTCCTCCTGGTCAGGCCCTGTTGAAGCTGCACAAATCCCTGCCCCAGGGTAGCTTCTGGTCTGTTGGGCCCCCCAACATAGCAGGAAGGCTTCCTACTCTCGAACTGGAGCCCACAGTCCTGCAGGGAGATCATCCCATCCCGAGGGCTTGGGTACCTGCCAGCCCTGACCCCAAGTGTGTCTGGGAGGGAGTGGGTTAGTGGCCAAAAGCACAGCCTCTAAACTCGTTGTGTGATCTTGGGCCAGGTGCCTAGCCTCTGTGCCTCAGGTCCCTCACCTACAAAAAAGGGGACGATACTAGTACTTGCCTTGTAGGCTCATAGTGGATTAAGTGATGGAGGTTTGTAGAGTGCTGTGAGTGGCACCCAGTACCCTCTAAGGTTTGCTGTTACCATCAGTCCCTTGAAGCCCTGAGCAGAAATGCTAGTCCCACTTGTACAGTTTTAAAAAAAAATGGAGGCTCGGGGTGAAGGTCTTTACTCAAGCTTCCATATCTAGGATTCGGAGAAGATTCTGCCCGCTCTTCCATCATTCACACATAGTCCACAGGCCACGGCCAGCCAGAAGGACCCGGCAGAACCTAACCTGGGCCCTGGCTGCATTCCTGGACATACTGCCCGCACACCTCTTCTCACCTGGGGCCACGACAGCCGAGAGCTGCAGCACAGAGGAATCTTCGAAGGAAGTCTGTAAGGCTCCCCTATTCCTTCCTCACTCAGCCCCTCCAAGGACAGTGGTGGGATGCTGCTGGGGGCTGGACTGGGGGTCTCCGAGTGCAGCGGAGTCGGGTTCCTGCTGTCTCTTGGCCTCTCAGGGCCTGGCGCATGGGCTGGCTTCAGGAAGGCTTTGCCCAGGTCCGGAGTCTGGCATGCATCTCCAAGTGAAAGGCAGGTCCTCGCCATGGCCTCCAGGGCCCTGCCCACTGCCCCCCATCCCTTACCTCTACACTCCGCTCTGGCCCCTTGCACCTTACCTGCTACTCCACAGCCATGCCGGCCTCCTCACTGTTCCATGAGCGCACCAAGCACAGCCCTTGCCATCCCCCCCTTGCCTCTGCCAGCAGGGCTCTTCTCCTACAAGATCTAGTCTCCACGTGCTTGTAGCCTTCTCAGGGGCCTTTCCTGACCCCCCTCACCCCACCATCTACAATCCTATTCCCCACCCCCGGCGTTTCCTCACCTCTCCCTGCTTTGTTTTTCCCTTTAGGACTTCTCACTGTCTGACTGACGTCTCTTACTTACCTTTATCATTGTCTCCAAATTAGAATATAAGGTCCTTGAGGACGGGGCTGTGTGTCTGGTTCATGAATGTATTCCAGACCCAAACACATAGTAGGTGCTTGGCAAATATTTACTGAATGTTCTGGAGCCAGGCAGATCTCCCTAAGCCACGCCTTAGCTGTGTGCCACTGGACACGTTACTTAATCGTCCCTTCTCTGAGTCTCGGGTTCCTGAGCTGTGAGGGATATAATGGGAATAGCGATAGCAGCTTCTCCTAAGATGGTTATGAGGTTTGAATGAGTCAATCTGTATAAAATACTTACACTTCAGGTGGCTCATAAATGTCAGCTATTATTAATAATACTTCAACCTATTTAAGGTATTATTAACCCTATTTTACTGATGAGGAAATGGAGGCACAGAGAAAGTAAGTGACTTACCCAAAATTGTATGCTGGTGACCTGGTTCCACCCAGGGGTGGCTGAATCGGGGCTCCAGGCTCCTAAGCTAGGCTACATCCCCACTTCCATCCCTCAGTAGGGGCTCAGGGAACGGGGGACAGGTGAAGGCCTTAGCTAAGGAAGGGCTCATCTCTTCAGGGAGCCTCTGCTCACCCAGCCATCTCCCCACTGGCCGGCCCCTGTCCACTGGTGGACACCCAGGCGAGGCCCCTGAGTGCCGGGCTGCCCACGTCACCCAGCAACAAGGCTCATGCCTCCTCCCACACCCACAGGGGCTGCCACAGGTAGGCTGGGAACGAGGAGGCCCAGGGCTCCCACCTCCCCACAGGGCCTGGCTGGAGGGTCTGTCCCAACTCTGGGCACCAGCTGCAGGCGGGCGGCAGCTTCAGCTATTAATAACCACCAAGGATGTGCCCTGGGGAAGGGGCAGACTGCACCAGCTGGGAGGGGAGGCTGAGACAGAGGCTGGAGCCAGAAGCGGAGCCCGGCGGCACGGGGAACCCCAGGCTGCCCCTGGTGGGCAGGGCAGTGGGAAGAATGCTGTTTCCGGCTTCTGCTGCTTGATCTTGGGAAAGTCTCAGCTCCCCTCTCAGTCTCCCACCTGGGAAATGTCGGGGCTGGCCCACGTGATCTCCAAGGTCCTTGCTGGCTCAAGCAGGTTCTGGGGGTAAGATTTAGCAAAGCCAAAACGGCCCCCACGTCCAGCATAGAAAACCAAGACTCAGTGAGAGTACGGCCTCACTCAAGATGGCGCAGAGTTGTCAGGGTCCAGGACGGAACCAAGGTCTCAGGCCCCTCTTCCCAGCAGATTCTTCCTGAGCATCTGCTCTGTGCCAAGCACTGTAGGAAGTGCCCCTTTAATTCTTACAGAAACCCATCATGTTAAACAGGCATTCTCACCCCATTTTACTGATGGGCAAACTGAGGCTTAGGCAGGTGTATGACCCCACAGCTTAGGCCACACAGCGAGAGGGGATGTAGCCAGAATTTGCACCATGAGGGAAGACGAAAAGATTTGAGAATATTCTCCTCTTCCTTTTGACCCTGAATAGAATGTTTGGCAGAGTCTGTATTTGTGTCAAAGGACCGAGGGGAGGGAGAGGACTTACCTGGACTTTCTTATGGGCTCCCTGGGGCCCTGACCCCCTGGTGTTGTATGTAGAAGTGTGAATGTGGTGGCTGGGGACATTTTTCAGGGGAAAGCGTACTGAGACTTCGGTGACCCATGAAGGGATATGAAATGGCTCATTTCACAGATTGGAAAACTATGGGCGGGGGAGCTGGACAGGGCTCCCTGGGGACCAGCAGCAGAGGCCAGAGCTTACCCAAGCAACTCACAGGCCTCCTTCTGGGGTGAGAGGGCCCAGCTCTGGACCCCCCACTCCCTGGCAGCAAATAGGAGAGCCCACACGTGAACTGATTTCTGCCCTGGGGTAAAAAACATGAGGGTCAGGGATACCCTTCCGAGAAGGTGTTAAGTGGCATTGAACCAGACTGGGCACTGGCCTTGGGGATGTAGGGGGAGGGCTCCCATCAGGGGTGGGTGTCAAGGGGGCTCCCAGCTGCGCCCACCTTCCTGAGCACAGGCCAGCTCCATGTGGAAGTTCAGGGCAATCAAGCTGGACCACTCCTCCCCAGGCCCCTCTCAGGGGACACCACACTGGGGTGCTGAGCCTGGGCGGGTGGGCACGACCTCTCCTCACACTCTCCCTTGGCATTGTCTGGACCCCCAGCCATGCCTGATTCCTTACACCCCCTAGACTCAACAGGATTGTACCTAGTGAAAAGTTTAATTCCCACCCTGCCCCTATTTGCTCAGTTCCCACTTCTCTCCTCAGACATTCATTTGTTCATTCATTCATTATTCATTCATTCACCAAATATTTATTAAGTGCCTACTATGTGCCAGGCACTGTGCTAGCTGCTGGGCGTACAGCAGTGAACAAGACCAGCCCAACAAAGTCCCTGCCCTCCCAGTGCTTAAGTTCTAGTGGGAAAAGAGACATTCACAGTAGACATTACATTAGACAGTGATACACTCTACTGGGGAAAAAAAATAAAGGCAGGAAAAGGGAGTGCAGTAGGATAGCCCTAGTTGAGAAGGTGCTGTCTGAGCAGAACTTGGAGGAAATGAGCCATGTGGATGTCTGGGGGCAGAGGGAACAGCCACCAGGCGGGGAGCTGGCGTGTTCAGGGAACAGCAGGGAGACCAGTGTGTCTGGAGCAGAGGGAGGGAGGAGGCGGGTCAGAGGGGTAAATTGAGGGCCGTTGTAAGGACTTTGGAATGAGATGGGAGCCAGTGGAGCGTGTTGACCTGGGGAGTAATGTGATCTGATTGGGGTTTGATGGGCTCCCTGGCTGCTGTGTCGAGAAGAGATTGGGGTTGGGGGGGCGGGGGGGAGCAGTTAGAAGGTCGCTGCTGACGACTCAGGCCAGTGGGAGTGAGTGCTGAGGGTTCATTAGTGCCTGGTTGATTCCAGAGTTACTTTATGCACATGCAAGCGAATGAGGAACTTATTCCTGTTTTCCCCCACTTCAAAGTAACGTACTAAACAAAGTGATATGGAGGCCCAGAGAGGGTGAGGGAGCAGGCAGCAGCTGCTATGTTCCACCAAGAAGCAGCCCTCCCCCTGCATGGCTGGGGGAGGGCCAGTGCAACAGCCCTCTGGGGGACATCGAGCTCTCTGCAGAAATTCCAAATGCACTCATCCTTTAACCTGGCAACCCATTTCTAGAATTGATCATACAGACACACCTGCACACTGCAACATGACTGATGTACAAGGCTACTCATTGTTTGCGGCAGCAAAAGGTTGAGCACACCCAACATCTATCAGTTGGTTAAATAAACGGCAGCACATATATCCATACATACCTTTTCAGCCCCGGGGGCCTGGGTTTGGTTTGTCAGCCGTTCCTCCATCCTTCTGCCCAGCCTCCTCGGGCCTCCCCTAGCCTTGCACTTTGTGCAGGGCTGGCCCGGGTGCTGTCCACACCTGTGGTGCTGAAGACATGAGGCTGGAGGGAGGCCTTGGCTGCAAACCAGAGACCAAGAGTAGGAAAAGGGAGATAGAGCAGGAGTCATTCAAGGTTCAATTCCTGGCTCTGCCTCGTACCAGCTGAGCGACCTTGGGCAAACTGCTTAACCCCCGAGAGCCTCAGCATCCTTATGTGTAAAATGGGGTTGCTGTGAAGATTGAATGGCAGCAGCAATGTAAAGAATTGGCAACTGAGAAAATAAATGATCATTTTAACTGTATCATTTTAGAGACGGTAAAGCACAGTGGTTAAGCTTTTGGACACGGCAGTGATAATGCCTGGATTTGAATCCTGGCTCTACCACTTGATGGACGGTCTTGATCAAGTGACATGACTGCTCTGTGCCTCAGTTTCCTTGTCTGTAAATTGGAGAGAATAGCAGCCCGCATGTCACAGGATGTTGTGAGGATTTGACGAGTTAATTTACCTGAGGGACTTGGCACAGGACAGGGGTTCCTTAAGTGTTAGCTCTTACTGTAAATTTCTTCTCCATTATCTTCATCATTCTCATCACAGCACTCCAGCCTCTCTGTTCACAATGGCCAGTGTCACTCACAGCCACTCCCATCTCTGCTGTGCTTGGGGCTGCGGCTGTTAGAGCGAGACCGCACCTTGCCCTGCAGATGCCCTGGCTTCTAGCCCAGCCCTGCCACTAACTTTATATGTGATTTTGAGCAAATCACTGTCTCTTCTGGCCATCAGTCTCTGCACCTGTAAAATGGGGCTAATGATCTCTCACGCAGGCCCCTGGGAAAATAGCTATGTGCCTGCAGGGTCACATTCAGGAAAGCCAAGATATAAAAAGTTACAGCTTCCCAGACACGTAAAGAATTATTCACCGGGCATTTGTCACACACTGGCTAAGTGCTAGGAATAGCGAGATGGTTAAGGCATGGGGCTTGCTTTCAAGGAGCTCTTGGGTTTCTTGCTAGATTGTTAATCCCCTCCAAGGCCCATTAAGGTGTCACCTCCTCCAGGAAGGTACCCTGATCCCCACTGCCAGGACGCTTCTTGGAAATGTTGGGGCACTGATCATGGCCTTCCTGGCCTCATGATTATCTGAGTCCTTTATTTGCCTCCTTGACTTGTAGGCTCATACCCTCTATCTCATACCCTCTATCTAAACTACTCACCCTGTGCCAGCACCCAGCACAGTGCCTGGGCTCAAATAGATATGCTTGTCTGGAGGCCTTAGGCTGTAAGCTACACAAATTCAACTCAAACTGGCTTAAGCCAAAAAGGAAACGTATTGATTCATGAAACAAACATTCAGGAATGTAATTGGCTTTCAGCATGTCTGGAGGCAGGTGCTCTGGACCATCAGACGTCTTTCCATCTTTCTGCTCTGCCTGTCTCTGTTGCGTCATTCTCGGTCAGGTGCTCCCCTCATGGTGGCTCAGCCAGCCCCCAGCAGCTCCAGGCCCGTGTCCTCCAGCTTTGCAGCCCAGGGGTCAGAAGGTATCTCTTTCCTGATAAGTTCAGCAAAAGTCCTAAGGCGAGATCTCAGTGGGTCACCTTTGGTCACGTGTTCATCTCTGAACCAGTCAACGGTGACCTGGCGGATGGGATGGATCCCCTGGTTGGCCGGCCCTGGGTCAGACCTGCGCTTAAAGCCAGAGTGGGGACAGCCCTACTGAACCACCAGACTGAGAGAGGGACCGTTCCCTGGGGAAAGGGAGAGTGATGCTGGGCAGGAGAAAACACCACAGGCCGATACAGGGAACCACTGAAAATGCAGAACAAGGCAAGGATCAGGTCAAATCTGCTCTTGAGACAATTTATTTGACCCTGCAGGTGGGGAGGGCTAGAGGGGAGAAACGGGGAGGCGGGCACGCGGAGAATGCGGGGTGTGGGGAGCTGGCTCAGCCACGCAGGCTGAGGGGATGAAGCTCCAGCCCCTCCCTTGACAGAAGCAAAGTGAAGCAGGTGAGAGAAGCCAGAGGGGCTCCGTGTCCCCCCTCGGTACCTGAAATTCCACCTCGTGGCTGCTTTTTCACAGGGATTTTTAATAACAGAGTCACCTAGAGAGGGGACCCACCCAGGCACAATTACTATTCAGTGGCATCTTCCAGGCCAGGGCTTTGTTGAGGGTACCCTTGGGGTTTGCCTGTGCTAAGGGCATAGCATGGGTCCAGCGACCTGAGAGAGGGGACCCCGGCATGGGGACAGAGAACCTTAGACTCCCAGAGTGAGAGTAAGAAAGGCCTGGCTGACTCGGTCCAGCCTCACCCCGCATTGATTTCCCCCAACAGATGGGCTTCCAGTATCTGCTTCTCTGCTCCCAGCGGCAGAGAACGCACTTCCTCCCTGTGTGAGACTGTGAGACTGTGAGAACTGTCTCATTTTTGAGTTGCTGTCTGCCTGGGTCTGCCTGTAGGAGCCTCGCAGGACACAGCATATAAGAGCATGGGATCTAAAGCCTGATAGCCGGAGTTCAAATCCCACTCTGCTAGTTATTAGCTCTTGGGCAAGTTACTCAGCCCATCTGTGCCTCAGTATCCCCTTCTGTAAAGTGGGGATAATAATAGTAGCACCTGCCTCTGAGACATCCTGCGATTAAATGATTTAATCCACTGTTAGCGTACCACCTGGCATATGGTAAACAGTAAATATTTGCCAGTATTATTATCCTCCCACAAGACAGGGTAAGAGCAGTCTCCCTTCCCTTCACAGGCTGATCACCCTCCACCTACTCCTATAACTGGATTCTTGGTTGCCAGTGTTACCACCATCCAGGTTACCTTGTCTGGCCACATTCCAGGCAGTCGAAAACACTGAGGTTCAAGTCTTAGCTCTTTTGTTTACTTGCTACATAACTCTTGAATTAGGGCAGTATTAGCTGCTGTAACAAATAAGCCCCATATATCTCAGCAGCCTAACAAGTTTACTTCTGGCTCACAAAACACAGAGCAGGTAGTCCTCATCGGCAGGAGGCCTCGCATACCCAGGGGACCCGGGCTCCTCCTGTCCTGTAGCTCCACCACCGTCTTCTAGAGCCTTGGAGTCCTCTGCATCAAGCCACAGAAGAAGAGGAAGAAACTTTAGCCACTCTTAAAAGCTCCAGCCTAGAAGTGACGCCTCACTTCTGTTCCCATGCCACTGGGGAAAACCAGTCACAGGTGGCCACCCCAGGTGACCACACCTGGAAGCAGGCGAGAGGAGAAATGTAGTTCCCTGCTGACAGCCACCCTCCAAAACAGCTCTGTATTATAGAAGAGAGAACACAAAGCTTTGATGGGCAGTTGGCTATCTTTGCCATAACCATAGTAAGTCACGGTTTGCATGACTTAGGGCATAAGTCATCTTTGCCATAACCATAGTAAGTCATGGTTTGCATGACTTAGGGCATAAGTCATCTTTGCCATAACCATAGTAAGTCAGAGGTTTCTTGGGCCTCTGCTCTTTATCCACAAAGTAGAAAGCATCACTTGATCATGGCAATGGTTGCACAGCTCTGTGCATTTACTGAAATCATTGAATTATACACTTGCTACGGGGGAGTTTTGTGATATGCAAGTTATACCTCAATTAAGCTGATTTTTAAAATGGGAGGCATCTTGCCCCCTTCTCAGGGTACTTATGAGGACTCAGTGAGTGAAATTTTGCCAGACTGGCACTGCGTGTGTGTGTGTGTGTGTTTGCGGGTGTGCATGTGCTGGGGAAGGGGGTCCCAAAGTAGGCCTGAGTTGGGTTACGCTTTGGGTGTTGTTTTCATGAAAGAGGCACCCAGCTTGAGCCACCTGCCAACAGGAAGTGGTAGATGGTTCGGTCTTGCTTCTTGCTTGGGAAACTCTCCCCCCACTACCGTGGCCCTCCAAGCTTGTGGCGGAAGACCCAGCCCATGGGGCCAGAGCCTTTGTGGTCAGGGCCACGACCACTGCCATGAAGACGGGGTGACGCCCTCCTGCCTTCCGCACCCCAGATGGGGAATCGAGGGCCTCCCTCGGGGCCAGTGAGGGCACACACTTGAGTGCAGGTCACGTGGGGTCCCCTGGGGCAGCACAGCCAGCTCGAGTGTGCACGGATGCAGCACCAGCTACACCGGGTGAATGGAGGTTGGCCAGGACCTCTGCTGCCTGGTGCTAGGAAGTTCACGGCCGTCAGGTCCTCGGCTGCTTCTCCAGGTGGAGGCAGTGAGAGAGACGAAGGTAAAATGCTTTTAGGTCAAGTTCCCCCTGATGCCAGACGTCTATGCCTTCAACCACCAGTGAGGCTGATGTGTCTCACTTCACTCTCTGGGCTCAAGTCCCCACCTGAAAAAGGAGCTGGTCCACCTGCCTCGGGGACTGTTGTGAGGATTGAGTTCATACACGTGGCACACCTGGACCTGTGCCTGGCACCCAGCCGGCTTTCCGCAGGAGCTCCGTGACGGCATGCGCATCCCTGGCTGAGGCTCTGTCCTCTTCTGGGTCTCCATTTCCCCACTCAGATACTGAGGGATATGGATGCAATGTTCACACATTCTGACTTGGGGGAAAAAATAGTGGTTAAAAGCACCAGCTTTGGAGCCAGTGCCAGCAGTAGCTAGATGACCTTGGGCAAGTTATTCAGTCTCTGCCTCATTCTCTTCACCCCTAAAATGGGGATAATAATAATACCTACCTCATGGAGTTGTGAAAGTGAGATGAGTTCATCCTCCAAACAGGGCCTGACGTAGTGAGTACATTTAAGAGTTAGCCGCTGCTATTACTGTTATTATTTTCTTCATCTTATGGATGTAGAAGCTGAGGCCCAGAGAGGTGATGTGACTTATTCAAGGTCACCCAGCTAGAAAGTGGCGCACGTTAGGATCAAGGCCAAGCCTGCTGAGCCCCAAGGCCCGTGCCATTTCCATCGTTCCCCACTGTGCCTCTTAAGTCACGTGTGTAGTAACTGGGACGGAGGCAGTGTGTACCTGGGGGGATGACGCAGCCGCAGGGACAGGGTGCGGGTTAATTCCTTGTCTCCTGCTGACACCTTGCAGAGAACAGGCCTGAGGGGAGAGGGAGGTTGAAGGAGTGAGGGGGGGCAATATACAGGGTCCCCCAACCTGGACCCTAGGAACCAAGGGAAGGGACAAGGAAGAGTTGAATTTGATGTAGTACCAGCCCCCAGGGCGCTCTTGGCCTGTTGATGGGGACAGACAGGGACACACAGCTGAGACCACCATATTCAACAGAGGCCCTGAGAGAGAGACATACAGACCCTGTCTGAACCCTGGGGCCCCTCAGAGACAGAAATTGGCACCTGGGGCAGCACGGAAGGCTTCCTGGAGGAGTGGCACCTGAGGATAATGAGATAAGGAGGTGGGGTGTGGGGCAGGGGGCAGCGAAGGCAGGCAGCAGGAATGGCGGAGGGCACTGGAGAGGCGTGTTCAAGCTGTAGAGAGGCAGAGCTGGGCAGTGGTCAGAGCATGGGCTGAGCCTGGGGTGAGGGAGCAGGTGTGCCCCCCACCAAGCCCGGTGCCTGCCCAGGGCAACTCTGAGGCCAAAGCAGCAGAGATAAGCCAAGCACCGACAGTCCCTGGGGGAGGGAGGTGGGGCGGGAAGAAGGGCTTCTAGCAACTTGCGGCTGCCAGTCCAGCTCCCAGGAGATGTGGAAAACGGCCCAAGCTGATCTGACAGGGGCCGAAGCCCGAAGTGGGCGCACTGCCACACGTGTGCACACATGTGCCCACACACACGCGGTCCGCCCGCCTCAGCAGTCCTTGGGGAGTCCACACACATCAGGAGAAGTAGGTCAGCACAGCAGCCCAGCGCCGGGAACTCTTCCTGGTGGGCAGGGGGAAGAGTTCCAGATGAAGAGGGTGTGCGCTCATCAGCACCCCTTGGGGTGGGGTGGGGTGGGGTGGGGTAGCCCCACACTCCACAGGAACAGCCTTACCTCTCCCGGCTACTTAAGAGCAGGTCGTTCTCACTCGGCGTCCTTTCCCCCCAGCTAGCGGGTGGACATTTGATAAGAAGAGAGAGCTGACCCCTTCCAGCCCTGCAACCAGAGGAAGCCTTGTGGGGAGATGTCACCCCACTCTAGCCCTGCAGCAGGAGGGCCCCAGTGCTGTCCAGCCCGGAGCAGGGACTGCAGAGGCTTGACGACGGTGCCAGGCAGGGTTGGGTTCAACACACTGAGGGTGGCGGAGGAAGCAGGGCTGGGTGTCAGTGGGCCTGGCGCCATCCCTCCATCTTCAGGTCTGTGAAATGCGCTGGAGACGCTGAGGGCATCGTGTGGGACTTTGGCGGGCTCATGAATGGAGGGGAGGGGCCCGCACGGGGGAGCAGGATCCTGAGGAAGCGGAAGGGGGCGGGAGCCAGAGCAGAGGGGGCGGGGACGGCTCCCTGCCCCGCCAGCCAGCCGGGAGGACGTGCAGATGGAGCTCCGTTTGGGGCTGGGTGGGAGGCAGGAGGTTCCCTCCTCGTGCTCCTCCTCTCCGCGTGAAGTGGGAGGCTGGGTCGTGCCGAGGGGGAAGGGGAGGCAGAGGAGGAGAAGAGGGTTTGGGCCTGGGAGGGGAGCGGCCGGGCCAGGGTGAAGATGCCAGGCTCGCCTCTGCCCCCAGCCTCCAGCCGTGCTCAGCAGGCGAGCATGGAGGTCATCCGAGTGAGAACGCGTCCACACCTGACACTGGGAGTGCTTACTGTGCACCAGGCATTTCGTGTCCTTTGACCCTTAGGGAAAAGATACTATTATCCTTTTGCTAAGGCGGGGAAACGAGGCACAAAGAAGTGAAGTCGCTTGCACGAGGGCATCCAAATAGCGAGTCATAGAGCCAGGCTTCAAACTCGGCAGTCTGGCTCCAAGTCTGTGCCTTCCCTCAGAGCCGCGGGGTTGTTCTGCAGGGGTGGCGGCTGAGGGGTGGGCTGCGGCTGCTGAGAGCAATGGGTGGTCCACCTGGGATTGGAGGGAGAAGGCAGTGAGGGCAGAGGAGCTGCAGCAGGAGGCAGCTCCCGAGGGTCCAGCCTAGAGCGGATTCAGCGCTGGCCTCCCCTGCTGGCGCGCACGCAGACACGGACACGCGGACACCTGCTCCCGGGGCCTCAGCGCCCTGGTCTAAGCCTCTCCCATTAGACAGACAAGGAATGCAGACTCCAGATGGGCGTTCACTGTCACCCGGCCCTGAACTCTCCCCATTGCAGCTCTCTGCCCCCCTCCCCGGCACCATCTGGAGGCAAACTCAGTACCCCCGACGGGGTAGGTGTATCCAGGAAGGCCTTCCCACCCAGCTCGTGTGAACATTGAAGGGGTCAGTCGGTGAATTTGGAGGGTAGGGGCGAGGGAGGGCGGATCTTTGCAGGACAGGCATTCTGTCCTTGTGTCTGGGGAGCCTGGGTGGGGCCCTGGGGCTACAGCTGTGGCAGTGTGTACCTGAGCCAGGCTGTGTGTTGTCCTCTGAGGTTGGGGGAGGGATTAATGCTGTGATGGGGGTGTGGCCACACCTGCACCGCCCTGCCAGACTTTCGTCCGAGACCCCTGCCCTCAGACCTCGTCTGCCCCTCCCCCTGCCTTATTTTCTCTATGGCGCATGTCACCTTTTATCATAATATATCATTCATGGGTTCACTGTGTTTTGTCCATTTCCCCCCTAGGACGTAAGTCCTGTGAGGGTGGGAGTCTGGTCTATGTGTTCAGTGCTCTGTCCCCAGGGCTCCAAAGAGCACCTAGCGAAGAGCAGGTGCTGATCAGTACTTGTGCACTGGAGCACTCATGTGAACTCAGTATGTGGCGTGTCTTTGTGTGACATAAAAATGTGTGCCTTGCCTGACACAGTGTCTGGATGATAGCATGAGACAGGCCAGCGGTACCCAAGTAGGGGCTGGGAGGCAGTGGCTGTGTCTCTGGGGAGTGCTGGCTCAGGCCTGGCCCTGAAGCTTTGGGGGAAAGGTGATGCAGCAAAGATGCCTGTTGCCCCCTTGTGGTCATCTTCGGCCTGGCTTCGGACCCAGCCCTGGGGATCCTGGGCCCTGGGGAGGGAGGAGTAGACCCTGGCTTGATGTCACACTCCATGCCACACAACAGGGAGAAGATGAGCGTGGGCTGCCCAGAGCCCGAGCCGCCCCACTCCCTGCCCTGCTGTGGGCCAGGGACCGCCCCTGGGCTGGGTGCAGGCGTGCCCCTCCTCACTGAAGACATGCAAGCGCTGACCCTCCGCACGCTGGCCGCAAGCGATGTCACCAAGCACTACGAACTCGTCCGGGAGCTGGGCAAGGGCACCTATGGGAAGGTTGACCTGGTAGCCTACAAAGGCACAGGTGAGTGTCTGCAGGGTGGCCAGCTCTAAGACAGGAGTGGGGACTTGGCTGGGGCTCTCTGTAGGGGCCAGGAGGCCAGCAGGAGGCAGAGTCAGTGGTCCACGTGGAGAGAATGTGGCCTGAAGTGGCCCAGGGAGGAGGGGACCAGGCAGATGGGACAAGGGAGCAATTTCTGGGCAGAGTGCCCAGACTGGAGGGTGGGCTGCTTTGGGGCCATCCAGAGTGCCTTTGGGACAGCCAAGGGGATACGCCCGGGGACATCTGGAGTCAGGGGAGAGGTCAGGGCCGGCGGTGGTGTCTGGGGAATCACCAGCATATCGGTGATAGCAGCCCCCAGGGAGGTGGACCGAACTGAGGGGGTCCTCGGGAACAGGGCACCATGCTTACAACAGGTGGGAGAGGGCCTTGTGCGGTCAGTGTGGCCGTCTCCATTTCTCAGGTCACTGAGGACTCTGAGACCCAGAGAGATTCAGTCACTCAGCCAAGGTCGTGCAGCTACAGAGGATGTGAGCTAGAATGAGACCCCAGTAATCAGCTCCAGGGCCTTCTTGCTTAACCCCTGAACTTGATGCCTTCCCCACAGTGTAGGCTCACAGCAGTGCCCACACAGCCAGTCAGGGACAGGGGCTGCATGAGCGCCCACAGCTGCACACAGAGGAGACAGGGACAACAGGAGGAGTACTGGACATGGGGTCACCTGAGCTTTGCTACTTGCTTGCTGTGTGACCTTGGGCAAGTGACTTAACCTCTCTGTGCCTAGGTTTCCTCCTTTGTAAAATAGGGTAGCATTAATGCCCAGCTGATAGGGTCCTAATGAAGAGTGAGCTGTGCACATGAAGTGCAGAAGGCAGACCTGTGATGTGTAAGTGCTCTGTGGACACACACGTGTGTCACACAGCTATGCACCCAGGTGGCTATAGATGCCTGCTCAAGCTCAGAGTCAGGGACGTGCGCCTTGCAGGTCCTCATCTCTCCGTGTCTAGTGCCTTCTTATTTATTCATCCATTTAAGAAACATCTGTTGAGTACCTACTATGCATCAGACTGTTGTCGGCACTGGAGACACAGCAGCAAACAAGACAAAGGTTCCTGTACTCAGGGAGCAGCCTTCTAGGTGGGCGAGACAGACAGATAAATAGGTACACAGTATGCCAGGAAGAAAATGAGAGGGTGGAGGAAGCAACAGGCCCTCCTCATCAAGGGCTTCAGGCTGGGCATGGAGGACCCAGGCTGACCCCTGACTTGCTGCATGGCCTTTGACAAGTTCCTTCCCCTCTCTGGGCCTCAGTCTCCTACCTGTGAGATGAGGAGAGTCACACCTGCTGGGGCCATCATTGTGCACTGTGGCTGGGGCAGGCTGTGCAGACAGGCACGGGTGTGTGAGGTGCAGGGGTACAGGGAGAGGGGTCTTCACCACTGTCACTGTCACCTGGCCAGGCACAAAGATGGCACTGAAGTTTGTGAACAAGAGCAAAACTAAGCTGAAGAACTTCCTGCGGGAGGTGAGCATCACCAACAGCCTCTCCTCCAGCCCCTTCATTATCAAGGTCTTCGACGTAGTGTTTGAGACCGAGGACTGCTACGTCTTTGCTCAGGAGTATGCACCTGCCGGGGACCTGTTTGACATCATTCCTCCTCAGGTACGGGGGTGGTGGCTGAGGAAGGGGAGACTGTCTTCTGGGTCCCCGGAGTAGGAGAGTCGAGGAGGAGTCAGGCACCTCCCGACTTAATCGTTTATTAGGCGCCTACTGTATGTCAGTCACTGTTTGGAGGGCTGGGGATACACAGCAAACAAGACGAGGTCCTGCTCTGGTCCTAGAGGGGGAAACAGACACTCCACAGTCAGCCAGATGATGCACTGAGATGAGGAGCAGCCAGGGTGATGGGATGAACTCCAGCAGCCCCCTCCTCCGCAGTTGCATAGCAACAGGTGGGGACCCAAGAGGGGAGGTGGCAGGGCCACCAGAGGAGGTGCCCTGGAGTGGGGAGAGTGCCCGGGGGGACTCCAGGCACCTGGTTTTTTGCAGTCGGCCAGGGTGAAACTGCTCTGCCGCTTGCTGGGTAAGTGACAAGGCCTCGGTGTAAGGGAAACGGGCATGTAACGTGCTGCAGAGTTGAGTCCTGCGGGATAGGTCGCTTAGCAAAGCACCTGGCGCAGTGTAGGCGCTCTGGACAGTTGTTGCGGGAAATGCGGGGAAGGTGAGGAAGGTGGGAAACCACGGGGCCAGGGAGGGAGCCTGGGATGAGGGAGGGTGGCTGGCACCGGATCTGCCCAGGAAAGGGACCCGGAGGGAGTTCAGGCGAGCGGTGGCGGGGACGGGAAGGAGAGGACTGGGTCAGGGCCGCCCGGCGCCCCTGATCGGCTCTCCCGTCTGGCCGGCCGCAGGTGGGGCTCCCCGAGGACACGGTGAAGCGCTGTGTGCAGCAGCTGGGCCTGGCGCTGGACTTCATGCACGGCCGGCAGCTGGTGCACCGCGACATCAAGCCCGAGAACGTGCTGCTGTTCGACCGCGAGTGCCGCCGCGTGAAGCTGGCCGACTTCGGCATGACGCGCCGCGTGGGCTGCCGCGTGAAGCGGGTCAGCGGCACCATCCCGTACACGGCGCCCGAGGTGTGCCAGGCGGGCCGCGCCGACGGCTTCGCGGTGGACACGGGTGTGGACGTGTGGGCCTTCGGCGTGCTCATCTTCTGCGTGCTCACCGGCAACTTCCCGTGGGAGGCGGCCTCGGGCGCCGACGCCTTCTTCGAGGAGTTTGTGCGCTGGCAGCGGGGCCGCCTGCCGGGGCTGCCGTCGCAGTGGCGCCGCTTCACCGAGCCGGCGCTGCGCATGTTCCAGCGGCTCCTGGCCCTGGAGCCCGAGCGCCGCGGGCCGGCCAAGGAGGTCTTCCGCTTCCTCAAGCACGAGCTCACGTCCGAGCTGCGGCGCCGGCCCTCGCACCGCGCGCGCAAGCCCGCCGGGGACCGCCCGCCGGCCGCGGGGCCGCTGCGCCTCGAGGCGCCCGGGCCGCTCAAGCGGACGGTGCTGACCGAGAGCGGCAGCGGCTCCCGGCCCGCGGCCCCCGTCGTTGGGCCCGGGCCCGCGCCCGCGCCCGTCCCCGTGCCGGTCCCCGTGCCCGAGCCCGGTCTGGCTCCCCCGGGGCCCCCCGGCAGGACCGACGGCCGCCCAGACAAGAGCAAAGGGCAGGTGGTGCTGGCCACGGCCATCGAGATCTGCGTCTGAGCCGCCCCCGCCGCCCTCGGGCCCGGGGCGCCGTGCAGCAGCCAGGCCGGGGCGCGGGAAGACGCCCTGGGCCGAACCGGCCAGCCCCCCGCGGCGGCAGAAGGGAGTAGTGGTAGACGCCCGGCCCGCGGCGGGCTGGTGAGATCGCCACCAAAAGGAGCCAAGCCCCCCCAGGCCCGAGGATTCAGAGGCCCCCTGACGCCAGGAGCAAGGGAGCTTGCCGGCAGACTTCCCACACCTCCCTGAACCCTGGAACCCTGACTAGTTGCTCCCGGCCCTTTGCACCCCCTGGCAGATCCTGCAGGCCCGCCCCCGGTCCTGCCCTCCCGGCCTCCCCGCCCCCCACCCCCACCCTGGGCACGAAAAGGGGCTGAAGTGCTGGGGCAGAGAAGGGCCTTAGGGCCCCTGGGCACTGGCTGGGAGGAGGGAGATGAGCTGAGGGCGGGGGCGTCGCTCAGCGGCCACCTGCCCCTTTCCTGGGAGGCTGGAGGGGAGGGACCAGGCCCCCTGCAAAATGTAGCAAATGTCTGGAAGCTGCAGAAGTGTGTATGTGCAGACACAGGGCCCGACTCCCCACCACCCAGTCCCCAGATGAGGACACTGAGCCCAAAAGGAGGGCAGCCAGCCAGAGACCACACAGCCAGAGAGGTGGAGCTCTGGCGGCCCTCCCCTCCCCCACAGGGATTTCAGGACAACTGAAGGGCTCCGGGACCCCTACATCCCTAGGCCAAGGGAGTGAGTGCAGGGCCGGGACCGCCTGCCCACCGCACCTTCCCCAGGCCAGGGAAACCTCAGATCCTTCTCAGTCCTCGCTGCCCCAGCCCAGACTCAGGGGCCTGGGCTTTTGGCAGGCGGCCAGGTGATCTGTGCCGGGAATCTCTCCTGGGTTTCTGCTGGGGTCTAACATGTCAGCCCGGGGCTGACCCCATCCCCATGTCTCCCAAGTTTCTGGTACTGGGGTGTGGGTGTGAGAATGGGAGGCCCTGGAAGTGGGAGGGGGTGAGTGTGTGAATAGATATGTGTGCAGTGTGAGTGCATGTGGAGTGCACATGTGTGCGTGTAGCCTCGTGTGTTCAGTGGCTGCATCCAGACGCCTCAGTAACTCCACCCCAGGATTCTCAGCGGGCAGCTGCCAGAGGGCTTCCAGGCCTGCGGTTCAGCACACCCCTCAGGGAACCCAGCAAGGAGGCACCTGCAGGTTGGTTCAGGACCCTAGGCAGCAAAACAGACCAGAGGGACCCAACCTCACCCAGCACGACTCCACGACCCCCGCCCCCTCCGTGGAGGCCTGGGACCCCGCAATAACCTCAACATGGGTGAGGCTGCTCCCTCTGCCTGGCAGTGCCCCATCCACTGTCCCGGGCCACACCTTCCAGGGTTCCTCCTGGGGTTCTCGGCCATTTGAGGGAGCTCCCTGACAGGCCAGGCTGACCAGAGGGGCCCCTCTGGCCTGAAGTCCCCACCTCTCCATTCACCCTCATTCATACCGCGCAAAAGGGCTATAGGTCCCCCTGCCCTGCCCGGGTCCAGTTTACAAACTGTGCGGTTGCCCCAGGGCCTGGCCCCCACCCCTCCTTGGTGTGCCCACCCCTCTTGAGACCCACCTCCCCAGCGGGCATTGGGGCCCTCCACATGCCAGGTAAGTAGCAAACCCCTCCTCCCACCAAGGGCCAAGTCTCAGAGAAGGCCCCCCCATCACTGCCCCCAGCCCACCTGGAGCCCATCTGGGCACCTCTCCCAGCCGCAACTTCTCCTTTTGCCTTAGGCCTCTTGACATCCTGTCTCTCCTGCAATAACAAGGAAGCGAGATTCCAAGTAGACGCCCCTTGCGTGCGCCCTCTCACTCTCTCTCTCTCTCTCTCTCTCTCTCTCTCTCTCTCTGTTAAGATCCTGTCTGAGAGTCTCTCCCTCGTAGTATCTAGGATGTTAGAGTGGGGAAGGGATCATAGTTCTGTAGCCCAGCCCCTGTTTCCGGAGGCACAGAGAAGGGGCAGCAGCGGCCAACAAGGAAGCAGGACTGGAACCGGGTCTGCGCCCTCCCTGTTGGGGCCTTGCTGCCGCTGCCGCCACCACCTCTGCTGGTTGGGCTGGGACCCTGTGCCCCTTAGGAGAGGTGTTGGTCACAGATGTTTACCTCAGTTTATGTCACTGTCGAAGAAAAAATAAACAGCAAAAAATAACATCATAAACATGAAGACTTAGAAGACAAAAAAGAACAAAAAACAAACAAAAAAAAACCCCTCGCGATTCTTCTGTGAAGGTGTATGTGTGTGTGCGTGTGTGCCTGCATCTCTGTCCTCCCCTGGGCAGGCCGGGTCATCCCTGCCCTCTGTCCCAGCCCTGTGCCCCCCACACTGCCCCCTGTCCTTCGGTGCTTCCCAGAGGCCCCTCTGAGCTGGCCTGTGGGGTGTGGGGAGCCCCTGCAGGGGAGGCAGGGCCACAGGTTAGCTAGAGGGTCTCCCACCAGGCCAGCTGAGCAGAGCCCTAAGGCTGCCACTGCTCCCCGAGCCCACTCTGTGGCCGGCAGGACAGTCACGATGGCTGGCGTCGGCATCCAAGCCTGGCTCAGGGCCTGGGTGGAATCCCATCCCCAGAGCCCCAGACCCTTATGTTGCCACCGTCCCCCACCATGTGTTTGTAAATACTCTGGCATCCTTTGGCCCTGAGAAGGTTTTTAAATGTGTTATTTACTTCTCTAATCATGACAATTGCTATAAAATAAACAAAAGTTTAGAAAAATTACCACTGGGTGGCTGTCTTGTCTCAGATATGGGGTAGAGAGGGAGGCACACAGAATTACTCTGGAAACTGAAAACTTGACAGATGGGTTAAGGTGGGGTCTGCAGAGTCCAAGGGCAGCTACTCCAGGGCTCCTGCGACCTCTCATGTGACCTAAAGTAGGCCCAGCCCAGGGACTGAGTGTGGAGGGAACAAGGACCCACGTTCTGGGGGAAGAGGCAGGGACTTGTCCCTGGACTGGAGTCCAGCTTTGGCGTGGAGCCCTTCAGACTGGGCAGGAAATAGAAACAGAAAGCCCAGAGGAACAGAGTGGGCGATTCATCCAGCCGCTGCTCAGCAAATGTTTACGGAGTGCATTCTGTGCGCCTGTCTTCCTAGCGGAGCCTGGGGATGCGCCAGTAAACAGGACAGATGGGGCCCCTGTCCTCAGGCAGCCAGCGATCTAATGATGGAGCAGACATTACCCACATGGAAGGCTGGGTGCTGGGAAATTACATAACTGAAAAGCTGTTCAAGTTTGGAGGCGGCAGGAGCTCCCTGAAGACGGAGACCAGAGGACTCGGCAGAGTTGTCTGGGCATCGGGCACAGAGGGTGTGAAGAAGCTGATTGGCAGTGGACTCAGAGGCAGCAGGCAAATGGCCGTTCTAAAGCAGGGCAGCTGGGGCCGGCTGTGGAGAGTTTCATGATTCAGCATTCATTCGGCAAATATTTAGTAATTACCTACTTGTGTCAACAGAACAATGCTGTTGGCTCTGCCTTCAGACACAGGTCCGCCCAGAATCTGAGCTCGCTCACCGCCGGCATTGCTCCCACCGGAAGCCGGCAGCCCTCGTCTGCCTGTTGCCCCTCACTGGTCTCCCAGCTTTCTCTCCTGAGCCTCTTCAGGCTTTTTCAGAACAGCAACCAAAGTGAGTCCTCCCATAGACAACACCTGTCACTCTGTTGGAAACATTACAAAAGCTCCCTATTTCACCCCAAATCAAAGCTGAAGTCCTTACAGTGGTCTCCAAGGTCCCAGCCCCATCCCCTACTCCACCCCTGTGCTGTCTTCAGGCCATGTTGGCCTCTAGGACAGCCAAGCGCACGCTCCCCTCAGGGACTGTACCCTTGCCTTGGACTCTCCCAAATCTCCCTGGAGCCCCCTCCCTCCCCTCCTTCAGGTCCCTGCTCAAATCTCAGTGGTCGCGGGGGGCGGGGGGGGGGGGGAATGGTGGTGTGCTGAAGTGGGCGATTGGGATTGACATGTATACACTGATGTGTATAAAATTGATGACTAATAAGAACCTGCAGTATAAAAAAACAAACAAAAACAACTAATACTAAATTTTCTTTAGGTTATTTGTATGGAAATATGTTAATATAAATGTTTCAGACATTACATGAAATTTCTAAAAATCTTATATGTTCTGGTATAATGTTATAAGTCATAATTCTAGGTATGACTTTAAAATGCATATCTCAGAAATAACTAAATTTCCTTGTCAATTGCATCATTATGAACTTTCATCAAATCTTTAACCGTGGTCATTTTTAAGTCTTTTGTCATTTACAGACAGCTCTGGGTGTACTCTGATGCTTTTGCAAAAATGTTCCTGTAAAAGGGTTTCATCTTCAAGGAATTCATGGAAAAGACTCTGACAAGTACAGGTTTCTGGTAACTGACTACACTGCTGAACTCAATGAATAAGCATTTTCAGAACTCTAATGGAAAACTGATGAATTCATAGAAGTGCTAACAAAAGATCAAGATGAAAAAAAATTAATTACATGGGACTTAGCGAACTGATGAGGATGATTATAATTTTTGTGACTTTCTGTTTGAATAAAAAAAAATCCGACAAGGACTCAGAGGGAAAACATATACAAATCAATTTTCACCGCAAAGTAAAGGAGCTGTTACAGTGGAGGATTACTGGACTGAGTGTCAATATTATGACACAGTGTGAGTGTGTTTCGTGTTCGGTAATTGCGATCATTGTTGCTTTTGTTGTGGTCATCCATTTACAACGCTTGGTGTCAGTTTATTTATCTCTTGTAAAAATAAAATACAGTGTGTGTGTGTGAAAAAAAAAATCTCAATGGTCAGAGACGACTCCCTGCAGCAAATGACCCTCGCCCTGCTTCACTCACCACCGCTCGCAATACCAAGTATTTGTTTGTTCTCCATCTCTCCCCATTAGAACGTAAGTTCCATAAGAGAAGAGTCAGTATTTGGCAAACTGCTACTCTCCTCCCCATCCCCACCTCAATCCTAGTACAGGGCCTGGCACATGACACTCAAGAATTTGTCAAAAAGGGCTTCCCTGGTGGCGCAGTGGTTGAGAGTCCGCCTGCCGATGCAGTGGACGCGGGTTCGTGCCCTGGTCCGGGAAGATCCCACATGCCACGGAGCAGCTGGGCCCGTGAGCCATGGCCGCTGAGCCTGCGCGTCCGGAGCCTGTGCTCCGCAACGGGAGAGTCCACGGCAGTGAGGGGCCCGCGTACCGCAAAAAAAAAAAAAAAAAAGAGAGAGAGAGAGGGAGGAAAAAATATGAGAAAAAACAAAATCCACCCAGACTAGATCGGAGGGGGAAGGACTCCTACCCAAGAATTTGATCAAAACCCTGTCACTTCAAAATATCTGCCACTTGTCTGCAATCATAAGGGCGGATACCTGGGGGCAATAATCACTTTATTTAACAGAACATTTTAATGGATTGTTAAGGGACGGAGGGTAAATCTATGAATGTACAAATATCCCCTCTTTGTAACTCCCAACGTGTCAGAGAATGCCAGGACTTACCACTAGGGGGCCTTGGTTTTCTGCGCTGTTGCTTCTGTCTGCCTCTCAGCATCACGGCTGAACTCATGCATCCTCCAGGGTGATAAAGCCATCATCCTGCCAGAACAAAGGGGCTTGACAAGAAAGATTTACACACACACACACACACACACACACACACACACACACACACACACACACGAGTTTCAGAACCCAACCGACCCCTGGAACCCCTTAGATCCTTCTGTTTAGCCTGGGCCACCTCCCCTTAATCATGGAGAGTTCCTGCTCCAGAGCACTTAGTGTCCTTTCCTGTCCACAGTCTTCAGTCTAGACTTACTCAGTCGCTCAAAAAGTTTCCTATAACATTGAGCTTCAGAAGAGAAGAAATTGTATTCTTGATTCCTTTTTCCCCAAGGTGCTCCTTGAACCCCACGCAAAATTTCCCAACTCCTCGCCAGTAACAGCTAAGTATGCCAAGACAAGGAATATTGGAAGGGGCAACCTCAAACCTCCCATTATACCCTTCATGCAGGGCAATGGATGTCTACTCAACTTGCATCACTAAGGGAGAGAGTCCCCTCACAGCATCTCTGTCTCAAAAATGTAAAGCCCTACCCAGCCATCTAGTGACTAGTCTGGGGGTGGAAATGTGGGTGTAAGAAAAGCAAATTTGAGGTATTTACTGGCAGTTGAGGGGAGGAGAATATTCATCACCTACCCTTGGGTTAATGGAGCTTTGGGACAATGGAGGAATTCAGGGGTTTCCATTTGGAGCCAAAGAAGGGCAGAAAGTGGATGGTGGCTTCAGAGGCCGAGAGCTCATGGGGAGAGCCAAGAAGTAAGCTGTATAATTAACCTACTGTATTGTATACTTGAAAATTTCCAAGAAAGTATATCTTGTGTTCTCACCACATAAAATTCTAACTATGTGATGTGATGGATATATTAATTAGCTAATTATGGTGGTGATCATTTCACAATATACACACACATATATCAAAACATCAAGTTATACACCCTGAATATATACAATTTTTTTTGGCCACCCTGTGCCATGCAGCTTGTGGTATTTTAGTTTCCCGACCAGGGATTGAACCCAAGCCCTCTGCAGGGAGAGTGCAGAGTCCTAACCACTGGACTGCCAGGGAATTCCCAATATATATAATTTTTATTTGTCAATTATACCTCAATAAAGCTAAGGAAAAAAAGGAGTAGGCTGAGCATGGCCTGACTTGAGAGACAGTGAGCCCCAACTTGGGAATCCTCAGAGAGATCACGGAGGTACCTGATTACCCTTAATATGTGGTGAGGGGCTCGTGTCATTTTATTTTGATGTTAAAGAAAAGTGGAGGGTGACTGCAGAAGGTGGAGGATTGGGGGTTATAGTTAATTACAGCTGTGATAAGGACCACAGGAGGCTAAGAATAACATAAGACATAGTGGACATCTGCTATTTCCTGTTCTGCACCCACTCCCCTCTCTTTGGGTGACAGCACCCCAAGTTTTCCCTTCCATGTTCTTTTTTTTTTTTTTTTTTTTGCGGTACGTGGGCCTCTCACTGTTGTGGTCTCTCCCGTTGCGGAGCACAGGCTCCGGACTCCCAGGCTCAGCGGCCACGGCTCACGGGCCCAGCCGCTCCGCAGCATGTGGGACCCTCCCAGACCGGGGCATGAACCCGCATCCCTTGCATCGGCAGGCGGACTCCCAACCATTGTGCCACCAGGGAAGCCCTCCCCTCTCTCAAGTCCCCCTGGCAACTGAATTATAAAATGCATAATTTGGGACTTCCCTGGTGGTCCAGTGGGTAAGAATCTGCACTCCCAATGCAGGAGGCCCGGGTTCGATCCCTGGTTGGTGAACTAGATCACACGTGCATGCGACAACTAAGAAGTCCACACGCCACAACTAAAGATCCCACATGCTGCAACGAAGATCCCACATGCTGCAACTAAGACCCAGTGCAGCCAAAATAAATATTAAAAATAAAATAAAATGCATAATTCATGCAAAACTCCTGAGTCTTATGAGATACCAGAGAACTGAGGATAGGCGTAGGTTCCTGGAATGTGAGGGCCATCGTCTGTATCTTGGTCCTGCTGTCCTGGAAGGATTCAGAGATGCCCTCTCCCTCAACTGCAGACCTGAGGTCCTGCAGCCATTCTCTCACTAGGGTCCCCAGGTCCCTCAACTCCTCCCAGGCTCAGAAGATGCCCCAACTTTTTCTGCCATCATCTGCTTCCCCTCCCACCCCTGGAAAAACAATCTGAAGTAACTTCCATTCAGTGACCTGGGAGGTGCAGTGCTGGTTTGCAATGGGGAAACAGGAGTTTCTTTCTTAACAGCTCATCCATGGTGTCTGTTGTGGTCCTGACCTGAGGATGCAGCCACGGAGCTCCATGAGGATCCTGGACTTCAAGGGGTCCCAGAGCTCTGCTGGCTGAGACCAGAAGTGTGTCACAGCAGCTCTGAACCTGGCTGTTCACTAGCATCACTAATGTCAGGATTTTTAAAAAATATTTAAGGATAGAGGAACAAGGTAAGTGACACCATGAGGAAAGAATCTGGGAAATCCAGATGTAGGGTATTCTACATGACAACTGGTCTCTTCAAAAAGTAAATAAGGGGGCTTCCCTGGTGGCGCAGTGGTTGAGAGTCTGCCTGCCGATGCAGGGGACACGGGTTCGTGCCCCGGTCCGGGAAGATCCCACATGCTGCGGAGCAGCTGGGCTCGTGAGCCATGGCCGCTGAGCCTGCGCGTCCAGAGCCTGTGCTCCACAACAGGACAGGCCACAACAGTGAGAGGCAAAAAAATAATAAAAATAAATAATAAAATAGAGTTCTGTTAAAAAAAAAAAAGTAAACGGGGAACTTCCCTTGTGGTCCAGTGGCTGAGACTCCATGCTCCCATTGCAAGAAGCTAGGGTTCAATCTCTGGCCAGGGAACTAGATCCCACATGCCTCAACTAAGAGTTGGCAAGCCACAACTAAAAGACCCCGTGGGGCTTCCCTGATGATGCAGTGGTTAAGAATCCGCCTGCCAATGCAGGGGACACGGTTTCGAGCCCTGGTCCGGGAAGATCCCACATGCCGCGAAGCAGCTAAGCCCATGTGCCACAACTACTGAGCCTGCGCTCTAGAGCCCGTGAGCCACAACTACTGAAGCCTGTGGGCCTAGAGCCCATGCCCTGCAACAAGAGAAGCCACCGCAATGAGAAGCCCGCACACCACAACTAAGAGTAGCCCCCGCTCACCGCAACTAGAGAAAGCCTGCGCACTGCAACGAAGACCCAACACAGCCAAAAATAAATTAATTAAATAAAAAAAGAAAAAAGATCC
Source organism: Orcinus orca (assembly GCF_937001465.1). Taxonomy (NCBI): domain Eukaryota; kingdom Metazoa; phylum Chordata; class Mammalia; order Artiodactyla; family Delphinidae; genus Orcinus; species Orcinus orca. Next base: position 71,282,041 of record NC_064574.1, read on the forward strand.
CGCATGCTGCTGGGCTTCCCTGGTGGTGCAGTGGTTGAGAATCCACCTGCCAATGAAGGGGACGCAGGTTCAATCCCTGGTCGGGGAAGATCCCACATGCCGCAGAGCAACTAAGCCCGTGAGCCACAACTACCGAAGCCCACGCGCCTAGAGCCCGTGCTCCGCAACAAGAGAAGCCACCATGATGAGAAGCCCGCGCACCGCAACGAAGACTAGCCCCCGCTCGCCGCAACTAGAGAAAGCCTGCACGCAGCAACAAAGACCCAACGCAGCCAAAACCAACCAAATAAATAAATAAATAAACTTATTTTTAAAAATAGAAGATATTAGAGAATTACTGTTAATTTTCTTGGGTATGATGAGAGCTTGAGGCTATGGAGGAAGATATCCCTATTTTTAGCAGATTCATGCTGAAGTCTTTAGGGGTTAAGTGTCATGATGTCTACAACTAACTTTCAAACATTTTAGCAAAGTACACACACATGGCCCAAGCAATACAGCAATTATTATTAATTATTGAATCAGATGATGTAATCATTATACCATCCTTTCAACTCCTCTGTGTTTGAACATTTAAAAAATAAAAAGCTGGGGAGAAGGTATGGCTGCCGCCTAATTGAGTGGAGCCTGCTCTTATCAGCCCTTCTGGGTCGTTTAAGGACCTTGGATTCTATCCTGAGTGCGTGAGGAAGCCCTGGAAGGTTTTAAGCAGGGTGTGACATGATCTGATTTTTTTTCAATTTATAGCTTTAAAAAAGATAGTTTCCTTTTGAGGCTTGGCAAAATGGATGACATAGAAAATGGTTCATGGCCAAGCACCAATGTCTGCACCAGGAAAGCATAATTATCAGATTATAAACCGGAAGCCACCTCATGTGTTGATCATTCTGAATAAACCTAAATTCTTTGGTTCCCCAAAGCTGTGTGAAACAAAATCTCATAATCACTTACAGATAATAATAATAACACAGGGACTTCCCTGGAGGTCCAGTGGTTAAAACTCCACGCTTCCAATGCAGGGGGTGCAGGTTCGATGCCTGGTCGGGGAACTAAGATCCCACATGCCACGCAGCCAAATAAATAAATAAATAATAACAGATACTGAGGCACCACCCAGACCAATTAAATCAGATTCCTGGCACCAGGATCTGTTAAAAAAAAAAACCCATGTGAGCCTGCAGTCCTGGGGTGACAAGTGCCAGCCTGTGATGGCTCGGCTCCCAGAGTCCCTGAGAACACGGCTGGCCCTCGGTGCCGGTAGAAGCGCTAAACTGCAAGGACACGTATTGCACCCTGGACCTCTCCCAAATACAGACAGACCCTGGCTCTGGAGGGCCAAGGTCAAGGAAAACTACTCCTTCCCCCAGGGTTTCAGGACCTCTCAGCTCTTCTTTTCATTTTCACTTAACTTCTCTGATTATAATGATCCATATACATTGTAACGAATTAAAATAATATATAAAATATGAGAAAGAAAGTGAAATCACCGAGAATCCCACCGCCCTGAAATAACTACCATCTCACTTGGTGACCACTCTTCAGGTATTCCTTTACGAGGCTAGACACGTGTAAGCATAGAGATGTATGTAGGCGGGGTCCTAACACATAGGCACTGCTTATCGAGGGCAGTCTTTGCTTTTCTCTGGGCTTATCTCCCACCAGGTCCCTCCTCCACTCCATCCCTTCCAGGTAAAGCTAACAATGCGGTGTGTCACCTCTTGTAACTTCCCTGTCTCATACGACCACATCCAAGCATGTATATGCATAGAAAGGGGATTTACTTTTGTTTCACAAGACTAGAATCCTATTATCCACACTTCTCTCTGTTTGTTTTACTTTCTCCATTTAAGAGCATTTGATGGAATCCCTCCAAGAAAACTGGGAGGGATGTATCAAATTCATTCTGTCTCCCGGCCCCGTGGTATTCAATGGTGTGGATGTTCCCCAGTTCGTTCAACCATCTCCTCTTGGGTGGACATTCACTTTCCAGTTTTTGCTGCCGTGAACCCTGCTGCAATAACCATCCTTTAAAAACTTATTGGGGCAGAAAAAAATGTGAAGGATAATGGCTGAAAACTTCCTAAATTAGATGAAAGAGATTATTCTGTCCATCCAAGAATCTTAGCAAACATAACTAAGACATGTAAACTCTACTCAGCACTGAGCCATGAAGTAAATTATGATTACCTTTCCTTTCTGCACTTTTTGTTTTACCGGTGTTTGTAATTCTCTTTCTTTTTTTTTTTTTTTTTTGCGGTACACGGGCCTCTCCCTCTTGTGGCCTCTCCCGTTGCGGAGCACAGGCTCCGGACACACTGGCTCAGTGGCCATGGCTCACGGGCCCAGCCGCTCCACAGCATGTGGGATCCTCCCGGACTGGGGCACGAACCCCCGTCCCCTGCATCGGCAGGCAGACTCTCAACCACTGCGCCACCAGGGAAGCCCTAATTCTCTTTCTTTTTTTTCCATTTGCTTAGACAAATCTATGTACGTGTTATTAGTTCAACCCCAGACTCTCCACTAGTTGTTTAAATTGTTTCTCAAGATGTTCAGTTGGATTAAGTGGTTTACAAATTTAATCTTGAAGAAAATCTCTGCTGGAGCCCCCTGCCCTGCTCCAACGTGAACTGACTGCTCTCGGGACCTGTTGCGGCATGCGAGATCTTTGTTGCTAGCTGCAGCACGCAGGACCTAGTTCCCTGACCAGGAATCGAACCCGGGCCTCCTGCATTGGGAGCGCGGAGTCTTAACCGCTGGACCGGCAGGGAAGTCCCTGTCATCCTGGGGTCTGTCTCTCATTATATCCCAGAGGAGTCCCTTCCTTCTTTTCTATGCTGGAGCTCCTAGTTCTGTATTAAATTATGTTTCTCTTCCTCGATTGCCTCTCTTGTTTTGGTGGAGCACGTTCTTTTGTAGTTGCCCAATAAAGCATGCATGAAATCTTGCAAAAAATCTTGCAAAAATTCTTATCACATATTGCCAAGTTGCTTTCCGAAAGAGCTTTTAACAGTTTGCATTTCCCTCAGCGATATACGAACCCCAAACCCCTCCAGTTCTTTCATTTTTGCCTACCTGCTGGGTAGGAACAGCCAGCTCATTGGCACTTTGATTTGCCTTTCCCTGCTTACTAGGAGACTGAGCATCTTTAATTGATGTATTTGCCATTTGGATTTACTCCTCTGTGAACTGACTCTTCATACCTTTTGACATTTTTAGGGGGGCTGTTGGTCTTTTTGCTCCAATCTGTAAGGACTGTCTGCAGAACAAGCCTGGACCGTTCATCTGCCATATTTGCAAAGACAAATCATCTTTAACTATGCTGACAGTATCTTTCCATACTTCTCCCTCTAATTTTACCATAGTCAGACTCATCTAAAAGATTTTTGGTGGCCTCTGGGCTTCTTTTCTTGGTTTAAAAAATTTCCCCAAACCTTAGATTGTAAGTCTAGTTTCCTAAGTTTTCTTCTAAGACTTTTATTAAGCCCTTAATTCATCTCTAATTTACTTTTGCCTATGGTATGGAATTTTTTTTTTGAAGTAACACCCTCTCTTTCTTTAATATTTTTACCTATTTTATTTTTTTTTTGAATTTTATTTATTTTTTTATACAGCAGGTTCTTATTAGTTATCTATTTTATACATATTAGTGTACATACGTGAATCCCAATCTCCCAGTTCATCCCACCACCACCCTCCCTCCACTTTCCCCCCTTGGCATCCATATGTTTGTTCTCTACATCTATGTCTCTATTTCTGGCCTGCAAACTGGTTCTGTGGTATGGAATATCGATCCAGTTTTCTTTCTTTCTTCCAAATGGATAGCCAGTTGTGCAGGCACCTATTACTAAATAAACTGCTATCTTCTGGGACTTCCCTGGCGGTCCACTGGTTAGGGCTCCGCACTTCCACTGCAGGGGCCTCAGATTCGATCCCTGGTTGGGGAAACTAGGATCCCACAGGCCGCATGGCCAAAAAAAAAAAAAAGCCCTCTTCTGACTGATTTGAAGTTCCACTTTTGTCATGATTATAGATAAGACTCCGCCTGCATTGGCAGGAGGATTCTTTTTTTTTTTTTAATAAATTTATTTATTTATTTTTGGCTGAGTTGGATCTTTGTTGCTGCATGTGGGCTTTCTCTAGTTGCGGTGAGCGGGGGCTACTCTTCGTTGCGGTGCACGGGTTTCTCACTGCAGTGACTTCTCTTGTTGCGGAGCATGGGCTCTAGGCTTGTGGGCTTCAGTAGTTGTGGCACGTGGGCTCAGTAGTTGTGGCTCGTGGGCTCTAGAGTGCAGGCTCAGTAGTTGTGGTGCACGGGCTTAGTTGGTCTGCAGCATGTAGGATCTTCCTGGACCAGGGATCGAACCCGCGTTCCCCACGTTGGCAGGCAGATTCTTAACCGCTGCGCCACCAGGGAAGTCCCCCTGTTATCTAATTTTTCAAAGCTCCGCATTGGGAGCTGCATGTGGGGGCATTCATGTTTTTCTGACGTTTTAAGTCATACTATTTTCTGAGGTTAACTCTTTATCTTTGTCCTTCTGCACATTTTTTTCTTCATAGAGATCTGCATTTTCCCTCTTAAATTTATCCACTGATAATATAAATGCAAATGAAATCTTTTCTTTTTTCTATTTCTACCAATGATTTCTTACAGTATCAAATTATCTTATCCCTTCTTTTTCAATAGTGAGGATTTCATTTTTTAAATCCTGGTGTGTTCTATAGGCCCTCCAAAATACTGTTTTACTTTGATTTCAAGGGAAATAGCCTTAGTATTTACAATGAAGTTTGCTGTCAGTTTTTGGCAAAGAACCTTAATCATAGTTCAGTAGTTTATTCCTTTTTAAAATTTATTTTTAGTAATTTTTTTGAAAAAGCTGTTGAATTTTTTCAACTAACTTTTCGACATCAATTGATATGATCACATTGTTACTAGCCTTTAATGTGATGTAAAGAATTACGTTGATCAATTACTTGATATTGAACCTGTCTTGATTCCTGAAATGAAGCTCTATTTGCTCAAAGCATGTTATTCTTTTGACATACAATTTTATTTTACTTTTTAGCATTTTATTTAGAATGTTTGCATCCAAGTCATAGAGAGATTGGTCTACAATTTATAGGCTTGTGTTATGTCTTTTTTTATGGTTTTAATTTGTTTGCTGGTTTACTATGTTTATCAGATTTTCATGTTAAGGTCATGCTGCCTTCATAAAATAAAAGGGAGGGAATTCCCTGGTGGTCCAGTGGTTAGGACTTCACGCTTTCACTGTAGGGGGCCCGGGTTCCATCACAGGTCAGGGAACTAAGATCCCCAAAAACTTCACAGCAAGGCCAGAAATAAATAAAATTTAAAAAATAAAATGGAGATTTTCCCATCTTTTTCTATGACCTAGAATAGTTTAAGTAACATTGGAATTACCTTTATTTTTATCAATTTCAGCTATCTGACGATTCATCTTTGAAACTGTCAGGGCCTGGTGCCTTTACAATTTTATATGTACAAAAAAGGTAATGGGGCTTCCCTGCTGGCGCAGTGGTTGAGCGTCCGCCTGCCGATGCAGGGGATGTGGGTTCGTGCCCCGGTCCGGGAGGATCCCACGTGCCGCGGAGCGGCTGGGCCCGTGCGCCATGGCCGCTGAGCCTGCGCGTCCGGAGCCTGTGCTCCGCAACGGGAGAGGCCACAACAGCGAGAGGCCCGCATACCGCAAAAAAATAAATAAATAAATAAAAATAAGGTAATGTAACTTTGAAGACAGAGAATGCCAAAGGCCCGAGAGCCAAACTAAGGTACATTTATAAATTACTCATCTGTGTTACCAGGGTTCAGCCTGGGCACTTTTGGGGGTGGGTTTCTCAGCTATAAATAGATTTGTGTGAGGTTTAAATAAGATAAAGGCTGTGCAGTGTCTGCAGATATTCCACCAACGTGCCTCTTCCTTGTCCTCTTGTCCAAAGTCTCCCCTAACAGAAGACTGCACTATGTGGTGTGGGCAAGGGGGAGCCACTGCTAGTCTTTGAGGTGGGGAGTCCACAGGACTCCATAGGAAGGGTTTAGTGCTGGGAGGTGGACTTAATTAGCCTGATGTTACAGGTGAGGAAACTGAAGCACAGAGAGGGGAAGTTCCTTGCACAAGTTCACACAGCTGCAAAGTAACAGCCGGAATTCAAACCCAGGTCTTTCGGACTCCAGGCCTCTCAGTCACAGGATCTACCCACCCCCAAACTCCAGAATCTGGGAGAAACCACAAGCCCTCCATAGCCCACTGTACCACCAGCTTCTTGGGAGGGACACGCATCAACCCCTTGTGCCCCACATCTTTCGTACTGGCCCCCGCATGAGTCACTGAGGGAGCCAGAATGAAAGAAGCCACCCCCTGGAGGCGTTCTCTGTGTGAGTGCATTTCGGGTTCTGTCTTAGTCACCACTTCTCTTGGTTTCCACCCCTCCCCCGACTGCCAGGAGCCTGCTGTCCCCATGCGTCCCCAGCCAGGGCTGCCAGTGCTTCCCACAGTGGGTTCTGGCCCCAAGTGTGGTGGAGGCTCGGTGGTGGGGCTGGTGAGGCGGGGTCCTGAGATGTGGGCAGGGTGGCTGCGGGCACCTGGCCCTATAACCACTACTGTCTTCCCTCAACCTAATTGAAAGCAGTGAACCTATCAGGCAAACGCAACCTCAGCGCTAATAACAGCTGACACTTCTGGAGTGCTGACTTCAGCCAGGCCCTGCTCAAAGCCCTTTGCATCAATTAAGACATTTAATCCTCATAAAAACCCATGAGGTACTATGGTCCCTATTTGATAGATGAGGCAACTGAGGCTCAGAGAGGGGAAGTGACTTGCCCAAAGTCACAGAGCCAGCCAGAGACACAGCAGGGAATCCAACTCAGGGAGCCTGTGGCCCGAGTCCATGCCCAGACTCACTACACAATCCTTCCTCTTTGCCCTGCTGGCTTCCCCTGGCCCTCCCCTCCTTGATCAGTATCAGAACCAACACTGCTAGGTCCCTGCCTGGGCCTCATCCTGTCCTTCCAGACCAGCCAGCCAGAGCCCCTGAGAATGGCGTGCAGCTCCCCCAGGTTGCCAGGCTGCTCAGCCTCCAGGCCTTTGTAGGTGGTTTCCTTTGTTTGGATCACCCTCCTCCTTCTCTCCACTGGACCAATCCCCTCTCTGGTACAACTCAAGCGCAGTGCACCTCCTCTGGGAAGCCCTCTGGGATATGCCCCCATGGAACCCTAAACTTCCCCTAATGAGTCCCAAATTTGGCATATGCTTGCTGTGACCTTAGGCAAATTACTGCATCTCTCTAAGCCTTAGTTTACTGATCTACAAAATGGGGCCAATGATATCTCAAGGGGTTGTTCAAAGATGAAGAAATAAACTGGGCAACGTGCTTATGACAGGGCCCAGCCCAAGGTGAATGCTCATTAAATGGGCTCATTTTATGGCACTGAGTTCTGGACACTGGGTTGCAATTGTTTGTGTCTGTCTCTCCCACTGGACTGAGTGCGCTACAAGAGAAGAAATCCCAGAGCCCAGCACGGAGCCCACCCTGAAGGACATCTCAACACATATCTGATTTACTGGATGAACGACCACAGTCCAGCTCCCTGGCGGTGGGCTGGGGCCCAGCACTGGCTGAACAGGAGGGCAGGGCTCACCCTGCGGGGGGCGGGGGACTGCCTCTTCCTGGTTGCGTGACCTCGTGCAAGTCACTTAAATTAACCTTTCTGCAACTCAGTGCCTCCAGGCCAAGTGGGGATAACAGTCGTCCTACCTCTAAGGACTCTTAGGAGGATTAACCGAATGACTATTTATAAAGCACTTAAGGAGAGCTGGCCACGGCCACGCTGTATGAGGGCTGTTGGAATAAAATAAGCAGCTGCACCCCCTTCAAGTGTCCACATTTGGCCGGCTCCACCCCCTGCCCCGGCCACCTCAAGGTCTAGGTCACAGGGAGCACTTCCCTGGCCACCTCGTCCTTCATGCCACTCCCTGGTTGTCCCATCGCCCTCAAGGCCCCGCTCCCAGCTGAGCCTCTGTCCCAGATCCGGGGCTGGGTGTCCCTCTCCATGCCAGGCACTCCGTGCAGGAGAAAACCACAGAATCCAGAAGCAGAGGAAAACAGTATAAACTTGTTTTCCGAACCTAATTTTCTTGACTCTGAGCCCCCGAACCCCATTAGCTCTGATGATATAATTGAGAGGGGTTCAGGGTTCAGGGTTCAGGTCCACGCTGGTGATTTTTAGTCACGGTGAAGACTCTGAGTCCCAGCCGTTTTACGACAGTGGTCACGAGATTCTTCCCCCATCACCTGCCTCTAGGCTGGGCCGTGGACCCCAGGCCACAGGGCCACCTAGGGGCGGCTAGGAGCCCGATGACACGGTGGGGGGGGGGGAGAGGACAGGTCGGACTGCGCCGGGGCCGGCTGGTGCTTCTGCCCCGCCCCCTCCCATCTGCCCTGGGGCGAGGATGAGTGGGAGCGTTGTGGTTTCCCCTGCAGCTTCAAGGCTGTCTTCTCCGTGTTCACTGTTGCTGAGGCTTCTGAAGTCTCTGCTCGACGCCCGGTTGGCAGCAGCCCTCAGCTACAAGGTCGCATCACCCCTAGGCATAGGCCTGGGATACCCCTGCCCCTTCCCCCAGAAACGCCCTCCCCTCCCCTCTCTGCCCCATCCGTTTCACACCCACGGGCAGGCTTGTCGGATAAAATACAGGACACCCAGTTAAATTCGAAGTTCAGAAAACCAACAAGTAATGTTTTAGTGTAAGTCTGACCCAAATGTTATATTTTTATTTGCCAAACCTGGCAGGGCAGCTCGTGGGGCTGGATTTGTAGGGACCTGGCCCAGCAAACCCAGCCAAGGAAGGCGTTGTTGGTCTCCCTGTCTCTCAAAGACCCCACACTCCTTGAGGGACTCTTTCTGTGGTTCCTTCCCTTCCCTCCGCCCTCTTCCCACCCCATCCTTGCCCCTGGATGCCCTAAGGGGAGGGAGGGAAGAAAAACTCCACCGGCTCCTCAGCATCTCAAACTCCCCCTCCGCAGCCCCTTTCCGGATGGGGTACGTTTGCCCTCTTGCTGGCAGGAGAAACCCTGTTCTCCCACTTGGCCTCCCCTCCCTGGTCCCCTCTGTGGCACACCTGGCACAGGCTTTTGAACTGGCAGTTTGGCTCTTTGTCTCCATTTCCAGCTGCCTTTGGGGGAGGTGGTAGAAAACAACACGTTGTTTGATGTCTCACATTAACAGGCCGCCACAGATCAGCCCCTCCATGCCATCCCGCTCTGCACACGTCCTCCCCTTAGAGTCTCCCTACAACCTGCCATTTGATAGATGAGGACACTGAGGCTCAGAGAGGTCAGGGCCTCGCCCCAGGTCACACAGCTGGTGAGTGGTGGGCTGGGAGTCTCTTTCAAGGACTTGGGGCTGCCCGGAGAAAACTCCCATCTCTGCGGAGACCTGGGTTCCCCGCAGAGACTAGCAGGCCCTGCAGGGAGGGGCTGAGCTGCTGAGGAGGCTCCAGGCCCCTCAGCCCACGAGGTTTGTTCACACAGGAGCTGGTGCTGCAGCCGCCCGGGTGAAGCCTCATCCCACCCCCCGCAGCTGGGCCGCGTGTGACATTTCCTCTCTGAGGATCAGCCACAGCCTCAGGGCTGGGGGAGAGGGAGGAAGAGGGGGCCCCATCCACCCATGGGAACTCAGAGAAATCTGTCTGCTTGAGGCGGCCAGGCCCCTGCGTGTGGGGCTCAGGAGCGGGCAGGGCCCCTTCTAGAACGAGTGCCGCCACTCAGCAAGGTCCCGGGAAAGTCATTTCGTGGCTCCAAGTCTCAGCTTCCTCATCCCCAATAGGATTAAACATGGCCTTAAATAATAAAAATAGGGACTTCCCTGGCGGTCCAGTGGTTAAGACTCTGAGCTTCCAATGCAGGGGGCTCGGGTTCGATCCCTGGTCAGGGAACTAAGGTCCTACATGCCCACGGCACAGCCCCCCACCAAAAAAAAAAAAGGTTCACACTTAGTATTATATGCCCTAGACTGCTCTAGGCACTTTACATAATATATTAAGTTATTTAATCCTCCCAACCAACCCATGAGGTCAGTCGTATTATTATCCCGACCTTGTAGATGAAGAAACTGAGGCAGAGGGAATTCCCTGGCGGTCCAGTGATTAGGACTCCACACTCTCACTGCCGAGGGCCCAGGTTCAATCCTTGGTCGGGGAGCTCAGATCCTGCAAGCCGTGCAGCTCGGCACCCCCCAAAAAAAGAAACAAACTGCGGCAGAGAGATGAAGTCGCTCGTTCAAGGTCACGGAGGTCACAGTAATTCTGAGGGCTCAAGGCTCTTATGTGTAAACCACATGGCACAGAAGTGCTCAAAAACCCTCCACATCAGGAATCAACAACTGAAATGGCCCAGGAAGAGACAGATGTTATCAAATGGACCAAAAATCCAGAACCAGTCCCGGGGAATTTAGTTCAAGATATGGCAGCATTTCAGAGTATATGATTATATACATAATCCATAGACAGAAAACATGGACTGTTTCGTAAATGGCATTGGGACACGGTTTAGCCAACCTAGAAAAAAAATAATGACTGCTCCATAGATCATACCTTACACCAGCACAAATTACACTAAAGATTTAAGTGGAAACAATAAAACAGCAACAATGCTAAAATAAAGTCAGGAAAATGTTTTTATCTCAGTGTGGGAAAGGCCTAACTACGACAACAGAACCTAGAAGTCATAAAATAGGAGATTGATACACTCAACTGTGTAAAAATATGAAACTGCTCACAGCAAAGCCTAGGATAAATGATGATAAACGTGAGAAACAACAGGGGACACAGGTGGGTCCACTTTGTGAAGATTCCTCAAGCTGCACGCTTCTGATCTAATAGTTTGCCGTGTATGTTGTACTTCAGAAAGTTTTTGTTTTTAAAGAGAAGTGACAAACTGGGAAAATATGTTTGCTCCTCATGTCATAGATGAAGAGTTCCTTTTCCTAATATATAAAATGTTCCTAGAAATAATAAGAAAAAGACTACTCAGAAAAATGGTGATGGACACAGACAGGTCACAGAAAAGAGAATACAGATGACCCTTAAACACATGAAAAGATGCTCATCTTTTCTTATAATAAGAGAAATGCAAATTAAAACTACAGTTAGATGTCAATTTTTAACTGACAGTCTGGCAAGAGATTAAAGAGTTATATAGCACTGAGTTGGCAAGGATGTGGGGAGACAGGCGCTGTGGGATATTGCTTGTGGGAGTGTCAATTGCCCTCCTCCCCCGAAGGGGAATTTGGCAATATCTATCAAAATCACACTTGCTCGTTCATTTCGATCAAATGACTCGACTTCTAGGGATTCGTTATACAGAGATACTCCCACGTATAAAATCGTTACCGCAACTCGATGTGTGCAAAGTAAATTATTGGAAACAATCTAAATGTCTGTCACTAAAGAACTAGGTAAGGTACATCCATATAATGTCAAACTACAAATCTGCAAAAAAAAAAAAAAAAAAAGAACGAGCAAAGTTTTGGGATATGCACAGAATAATCTCCAATACATTGTTACATGAAAAAAACAACATACGAAGATCATGTAGAATTATACCGTTTACGTAAAAAAGGAGGGGTGGAGGATATGCACATTCATGTATTTGCTTATATGTGTGAGAAAAATCTCTGGGTAACATAACACCCACCGTGCCTTGGGTCAGGAACTTAGTGGCAGGGGATGAGGTAAGAGGTGAAATTTTCCACTGTATACCCTTTAGTACCTTTGGGATTTTGAAGCACAGGAATGCAATACCTATTTTTAAAAACATATTACATTTTCATTTTAAAACTTTGAAAATAAAATAGAACAGGGCAAGACCTACACAGCTCTGGCCAGTTGTTGCCACGTGGTAATGCAGAGCCAGCCTTGCCAGACATGTCACATCTTCAGGAGAAGCTGGAACTGAATTTCATATGGAAATTACCTGTGTTCTTCATGTTGGCAACAGTGGGGAACCATAGTGGCCCTCTCGTTACTTGGTTCTTCCTTAGTTACAGAACTCTGATTTGAAGATATGATCACGTTAAAAAAATGCATTTCCTGGCCTCCCCTGAAGTTAGGATTGGCTAGTGAAATAGAAGCTGTGGTCTCCCTGAGTGGAGATGCATAAAATCTGGAATGGGGGCTTGGAGTTGGTGGGAGAGGCACCCAGTTTGCCCCTCCCAGCTCTACTTTTTCCTGCTGGAACACAGATGTGAGCACTGGCAGCCATCTTGTGACTCTGAGGATGGAGGTAAGAGTTGAAGATGGTGACTAGGAAATGTAGAAGGAAGCTGGGTCCTCGGTGATGCTGTGGAGCTGGCACACCTCCCTGGACCAGGGGCTGCTTGCCTCACAGGACATATTCACGTGGTGGACATGGCAGATTTATATGTGCATGTGACCATTTTCTGGAATACAATAATGGAATGTCTTATTTGAACAAAATCAGCATATCACAACAATTTTCCAACAGGGGGAAATAAAGTCTGTGGAGAAAAGGGTATCTTTCTCTAATTTGCACAAAGAATTAGACTATTATTTGCCTGATCTATTATAGTCAGGTCTCAGTCAAATCTAACTAATACAGCAACTAATTTTTAAAAATTAAATAGAAAAAAAATCCATCCTAAAATTCATGTGGAATCTCAAGGGACCCTGAATAGCCAAAATAATCTTTTCTTTTTAAATATAAATTTATTTATTTTTATTTTATTTAGTTTTGGCTGCATTGGGTCTTCATTGCTGCATTCAGGCTTTCTCTAGTTGCAGCGAGCGGGGGCTACTCTCCATTGCAGTGTGTGGGTTTCTCATTGCAATAGCTTCTCTTGTTGCAGAGCATGGGCTCTAGGCATGTGGGCATCAGTAGTTGTGGCACACAGGCTTAGTTGCTCCAAGGCATGTGGGATCTTCCCGGACCAGGGATCGAACCCATGTCCCCTGCATTGGCAGGAGGATTCTTAACCACGGCGCCACCAGGGAAGTCCCCCAAAACAATCTTGATAAAGAAGAACAAATTTTAGAAGACTCATACTTTCTGATTTCAAAACTTACTACAAAGCTACAGTCATCAAAACAGTGTGATACTGACATAAAGACAGACAGACAGATAGACCAATGGAATAAAATAGAGAGTCCACAAAGAAGCCCTCACTTATATGGTCAAATGATTTTCAACAAGGGTGCTAAGACCATTCAATGAAGAATGGATAGTCTTTTCAACAAATGGTGTTGGTAAAACTGAATATCCACTTGCAAAAGAATGAAGTTGGACCCTTACCTAACACCATATACAAAAATTAATTCAAAATAGATTAAACACCTAACACTATAAAACTCCCAGAAAAAAAAACATAAGGGGAAAAGCTTCGTGACATTGGATTTGGCAATGATTTCTTGAATATCACACCCAAAAGCACAGCAACAAAAGCAAAAATAGATAAAAGGGACTACATCAAACTTAAAAGTTTCTGTGCCTCAAAGGACACAATCAGCAGAGTGAAAAGACAACCTACAGAATGGGAGAAAATATTTGCAAATCATATATCTGATAAGGAGTTAATATCTAGAATATATAAGGAATCCTACAACTCAACAACAAAAAACCAAACAACTGAATTAAGAAATGGACAAAAGACTTGGATAGACATTTCAACAGAGGAAGGGATAAACAAAATGTTATGTATACATAGAATGGAATATTATTCAGCCTTAAAAATGAAGGAAATCGTGTCACATGCTACAACATGGATGAACCTTGAGGACATGAGGCTGAGTAAAATAAGCCTGTCACAGAAGGACAAATACTGTACGACTCCACTTGTATGAGGTAGCTAAAGTCAAACGCATAGAAACAAAAAGTAGACTGGTGGTTGTCAGGGGCTGGGGGAAAGGGAATGGGGAGTTGTTTCAGTTTTGTAAGGTGAAAATGTTCAGGAGATCTGTTGTACAACAAGGTGAATATACTTAATACTACTCAACTGTACACTTAGAAATGGTTAAGATGGTGAACTTTCTGTTACATGTTTTTTTTTTTTAACCACAATTAAAAAAAAATTAAACACTGCAGTGGGCCACCAGATTGCAACCCTTCTCTTAGACAGTGCTTCCCTCAGACTGGATGTGTGACCACGTGTTAGGACTGCAAGGGCCACGGGGAACTTTTCACTTCGGGGCTCACATGCTTGTCGTCAGCTCTCTTTTAATTCATTCATTCAACAATACTTACCGAGCACTTACTCTGTGCCAAGATCAATGCCAGGCCCTGGAGGGAGAGAGATGAAGGGGGAACTAGCTCACGATCTAGAGGAGAGACAAACGATAAACACCAAATGCATAAAAATCAGTGTTATGATGACCGGTGACCGGATTCAGGGTGACTGGGAGCGGGACAAGATTACTTGAGGAGCTGAATGACAAAAGGAGAGGGCCATGTGAGGACATGGGAGAAGGGCTCCAAGCAGATGGAAAGGCAAGTGCAAAGACCCATGGGCAGAAATGAGCCTGGCCTGTTTGGGGAGGATGGGGCAGGAAGGTCAGCATGACTGGCTCAGAGAGCAAGGGGGAGGTAAATGGTTGAAATTCTGCCAGCAGGCCCACATACATGAAACAGATAAAAAGCAGCCTTTTATCAGCATAAATATTTTTTTTCAATCAGCATAAACTTGATTTGTGAGTTCAGATATACCATTATCTTTCATGGTAAAAATAAATTATAACAATTATTTTGTCCAAGAGAAAGGCTGGGTCAACAGACGCCCCTCAAAATCTCCTATTTGCCTCAACACATCCACTGTCTGCCAAATCTCTGAATTAGTTCCTTGGGGTAATTTAAAAACCACTGATCTGCTTGGGCCCCATCACCCCCACTCAGCAGATGAGTGGACTGAGGCCCAGAGCAGAGAAGGAGCTCCAAGTAAGGCCAGGGCAGAGCAGGAGTTAGGCCTGGCGATGAGGGGTGCCTGGCTGCCCGGTCAGGGGTGGGGAGGCCTGGGAGAGGGGGCAGTCCACAGCCCGTGACCCTTACTCACATGGGAGGAGCCATGAGCGACGGGACACTGGAGGGCCCTGGCCCTGCTTCCCGTATAGGGAGAACCCTCTCCCCAACACCCAGGTAGCCTGGGCGTGGGTGTGGGGCCTGGGAGGGACAGTTGAGGGTCAAGCCAGTGGCCTGATGGCAGGGCTGGGAATGTCTGAGCACGGCCACCTGTGCTCAGACCTTCTCCTCACTTCCTGCTGGTTTTCCAAACCCGCCTCAGCCCTCTCCTGTGATCCTCTGGGCCTGGCTCCCCCTCTGGTGAATCTCTTTGAAGCAAACAGTCTCAGCTGGTTTCTGTTGCTTGCTACCAGGAGCTCTGCAGGATCTGGAGGGTCTCCCAGGCTGCAGTGCCTCCGCCACCATCCATCCAGCCCCTCCGATGGCTGCTAGGGTCTCACCTCTGTTACTGACTGGCCACGAGGTCTGGGAGAAGCAATGGCGGGCTCGGCCAGGCTGGGAGGGACATTGGCAGAGCAAGTAAAGGGCTCTCAGTCACCGACCGGCTCTGGGTTTCCTAACATTCAATTCTGAATCCACATTCAGGACTTTTACCATATCCATAACTGCCTGTACTCAATCTTATTATTTTTCTTTAAAATGACTTCCTTTAAAAACTCAAATTCAGGGACTTCCCTGGTGGTCCAGTGGTTAGGACACGGGCTTTCACGGCAGGGGTCCCAGGTTCAATCCCTCATCAGGGAACTAAGATCCCACAAGCCATGCGGTGAGACCAAAACAAAAACAAACAAAACAAAACAAAAAACCTCAAATTCATTTAATAGGTAACTACATGCCACATTCCTAAATGGAAATCCTGTATTTCTTTCCTTAAATAAAAGGAAACCCTAAAAAACAAATCCAGCAAAATCAAAATGGTTAAATTCCATCCACTGCCTGCTCAGGGCACTGAGCTTGAGGCTTCCTCTCTGTGCACAAAGGGAGATTAGCAAGTGTCTAAGGACAGTTAATAGCACCCGAAGAGCCCTTCTCCATAACCATAATCAGAATTGAGAAGAAAATTACTTTCTCTCCCCAAGATTTAAGGTGAGTTAATGCTGCCACTGTTTAAAACCGGCACGTATACAATGTACCCAGACATTGGCAATGATCAGACTAATTCAGCCAGAGTCCTGTCACGTCGAGGGTTCCAGCTGTGTGACCTTGGGCAGGTCACTCAACTTCTCTGTGCCTCGGTTTCCCCATCTCTAAAATAGAATAAATAACAGAACCCACTTCCTCAGGGTATTGTGAGGATTAAAGCAATGAATAGCAGACAGGACTGCCAAACATCTGTTAAATAAATAAGCCCACCGTGGTACAGGTGGAAGCCCTGAGGTGCAGGGAGGGGGAGGGATGGGCTCAGAGCACCTGGAAGCCTCCCTTCCCTCAGCCCCTTAGCAACCCCAGCCAGCCTCGCCCTTGGGCACCCCGCCCTGCCCCCTCCCTGCTGCTCCTCACTCGCCCCATCTTCCTGGGCTCCCGCTCCGGCTGGGCTACTTGATTTAATTCTCACAGGAACCCCGAGAGGGAGGCGGGCTCATCAGGCCCAGTCCACGGAGGGTCGGCCTGAGCCCCAAAGGGGTGACATAATTCCTGTCTGTCTCTGCGTGCACCAGGGCTGGGAGGAAGACGCAGCGGATTCTGGGCTCCCCCCACATCCAACCCAGGCACCCCCCCACCAATTATCTTTAGGCGGCAGCAGCTGAGCCTCCTGGTATCTCTCTGATCCCCCAAATTTCCGGTTCCCCAAAGACAACTCAGGATGTGGGGAGGGTGGGGCAGGGAGAGGAGGAGGGAGACAGAGAACGAGAGAGAGATCACAGAGAGACAGAGGGCCACAGAGACAGAGAGAGACAGGGCAGAGAGACAGATGAGAGATACGGCTTCCAAGACAGAGACTGTGAAACAGATTGAGGCCCACAGAGAGGGAGACAAAGAGTCAGGAAGGGAACGGGTGATCCAGAGACACACAGAGACGAGGGGCGAGGGAAGGGAGAGGCCAAGAGAATACGGTGGAGGCAAAAGTGAAAGTGGCGAGTGGGATGGGGAGAGAGGGGGCCCGGAGTCGGAGCTTGGTGTGCGGGGTGCCGCAGGGTACCCGGAAACAGAAAGACAAGTGGCGAGCCTGAGAGCCCGGTGGGAGAGGGAGAGAGAGCTCAGAGGCCCAGCCGAGGCATACAGGGAGGCAGACGGGGACAGGGACCCCGAGCGTGGAGGCAGGAGGGGCCCCAGGTCCCCATCTTTCTCGGAGCTCAGGGGGCTCCCAGCCCCCACAGGGCCACAGATGCTCCAAGCGTCCACCCCTCAGGCTCACGTAGCCCGTGTGTCCCCAAGAAGAGGGACTTGGCTCAGGTCCAGCTGCCCACAGCCCAGAGCCTGCAGCCCCTTTGAAGTCCGGCGGGGGAGTGAGCCCTGAATGGCCTTGGCCACCCGCCCCACTGGGGGACAGAGGTGGACAGAGAGGCCTGAGGGGGGACTTGGTGGGTACAGATAGAGGGAGGCACTTGGGAACAGGGGTTGCTTAGACCACTTGGGGAGGGGAAGCCAGTACCCTGCTTGGTCTGGCCACCTGCCCTCTCTGAGCCTCAGTTTCCTCATTTGTAAAAGGGTGATAATGAGAAGAACTTACTCAGGGTCACGGTAGCGACCAAACACATGTGAACCGTGTGACATCTCGCATGGCCTATGTCACTGCCTGAAAGTGGGCCTCGTTGAAGTTCGAAGACCCACGGCATCCTGTCCAGATGAGTCAGGGCCCTTTCATTTGCAAACGACAGAAACCCATGGAGCAGAGCCAAGTGAAGGGTGTTAATTAACTCATGTAACTGAGCAGTTCATGGGTGGTGCCAGTTTCAGGAATGTATGGATCCAGGACCTCAACCCATGTTCTCAGGAACCATTTTCCCCCTACCCGGCGCTGCTCACCTCTGTGCTATCTTCCCCCTCACAGGTGCCCTTCACATGGTGGCCCCTGGCAGCTCCAGGCCCATGTGTCCTCCCTGTTGAGGGGTCCCAGCAGAGAGAGAGAGCCTTATTCCCAAAAGTTTTAGCAAAAATGCCTATGCAAAGCAGAATTGGCTCTCTGTGGAATTTCTCCTTGGGTCTGCTTCCTTGTTTTCTCCTTTTGCACCAACTTTTAACATAGTCTCCCTCCCTTCACTCCAAAGTAGACTGCATTTCCATAAACAACTCTGGCATTTGCTGTGTGACTTTAAGCAAATCACTTAACCTCCCTGAGCCTGTTTGCTTCTCTACAAAAGGAGCTCCTTATACCTTGTAGACCAGAGTGTTGTGAGACTCCGTGAAATCATGAGTGTGGCACACAATAAATGTGGAATAAATGCATCCCAACAGCCATCCTCCCTTCTACCAGCAATAGCCCCTAATTTTCTCTGGGTGTCTTCCATTTCCGGTGCCTTCCCCATTTCCACTCCCTCAGAGTGGAGCATATGACCCAGGCCTAAGTCAGTCAGCACATGGCATTCTCCTGGCCAGTGATTGGTTAGGGGAGTCTTGTGACCCAAGCTAAGACAATTAGAGTAAGTTTAGGGCTTTTGCTGGCGGTGCTGGGACATTTTGCTCCCCCCACCCCCCAGGATAGGAACTGGAAGGACATGGTCGCTGCAGCTGCCAGAACCATCACCTGACCACAAGGCAGAGGCTGTGAAAATGGAATCAGTGGAGAAATTAGAAGTTGGTAGTGATACTTAAGCCTCTGACTCCAGCCATACCTGAGTTCCAACTACTTTCTCAGCAACAAGGGATCCCATTCTTATACTTCCAGGGACAGCTTTTGGGGCTAGGGACCTCACAATGAGAAGGTTTTAAAACTTAAGTTCAACATCCTCAAAGGTTCCCAAAGTCCAGAAATCTAGTGGCAGAGTTGGGACTGAAACTTAAGCCTCCTCACCTGTATCCCAGTGCTCTTGCCACCAAACTCAGTCCCCTCTCTAGAATTATTGCTCATCAGCTCCAAGACTAATAATACCAAGTAAATAAAGCAAAAGTAAGGAAAAACCAGAAAGATTTCCCTGGGCAGGTGGGTGTTGAGGAGGAAAGTGGAACACTGGGAGGGGATTAGGTAGGAGGGCAGACCCATGTGTCCAGGACAGATGGGTTACCAGCCATAAAGTGTGCACCCAGCTATCTCTAAGGAGCAGTTAGAAGAGGTGGAGGGTGAGGAAAAAGGTGAGTTTCACACATTGGTCACCAGGGGCTCATCACCAGCCTGGGTTGGCCTGATTGTGGTTGGGATTTGGTGGAAATGATAGGCGCCGTGGTTATCCACTAGGAATTTTTTGTGGCAAGTAGAAGAAAGCCTGGCTCGAATTGACCTCACCAATTGGCCTGATGAGATTGACTCATCAGGGAGTAACGTCTTCAGGCATGTTGGATCATGGGATCTGGGTGCTTATACAGCTATCAGGACTCAGTTTTCCTATTTCCATTTCTGTTGACTCTGCTTTCCTCTCTGGAGCCTTCATTCTCAGGCAGCCTCCCTCTACGTGGAAGTCTGCAAAAGCTCCAGGCCTACGTCTTATGGGCTTGACACCATAGTGGACAAAGAGCTTCTCTTTCCTATTAGTTCCACTGAAAGTCTCAGGAAAATGTCTCATTGGCCTAAATCGGGTCATGTGCCCCTCTATCAACCAATGACTGTAGCCAGGGGGATGGGATATAATGATTGGTCAATCCTGGGTCACATGCACATCTAAGACTTCCTAAGTCCCACCTGAGCCACATAGACATTTCAAATCCAGGTGGCGTCATTGGAAGAAGAAGGGGTGGATACTGGCAAGGAAAAACAAAAGAAGTCCTCTATAGATGTTAGAAGGTGGCCGGCAAAATGCTAATAACATTTTTTAAAGTTCTAAAGTCAGGGCTTCCCTGGTGGTGCAGTGGTTGGGAGTCCGCCTGCCAGTGCAGGGGACATGGGTTCAAGCCCTGGTCCTGGAAGATCCCACATGCCACGGAGTGGCTAGGTCCGTGCGCCACAACTACTGAGCCCATGAGCCACAACTACTGAGGCCCGTGCGCCTGGAGCCCGTGCTCCGCAATGGGAGAAGTCACCGCGATGAGAAGCCCGCGCACTGCAACAAAGACCCAATGCAGCCAAAAATAAATAAATTAATAAATTTATTTTTTAAAAAAAAGTCCTAAAGTCAAATACATTTGGGGAATACTAGATTAGGCAAAGAGAAACAAAGGTTTCTCACAGGATCCCTCAGAGCCATGAACTCAGCAAAGTGCACTTGACTCTGCCCAGAGGATTTAGAGAATACACTTTTCCCAAACTCTCCTGAAAGCAGAAGGCTTCCTTGAGAAGCTTCTCTCGGGACTCATGCGCCACACACTGCATTCTGGAAAACAATGGCACTGAATACCACAAACGGCCCGAGCTCTTGCAACAGGCACTGTCGATGCCTTGTCCGTGGCCCTCCTCACCATTTCAGGGCTCACTGGCTCACGCATCTGCCGGCACCTGCCTTCCTCTGCTCCAGGCTTGCTGGGGCCACTGGTGCCCACTGTGCCCACATGAGTGGCAGGCCAGAAGTTCTGGAGAATTAACAGCCCCCCTTTCCCTGGAGCCACCCTCAGTTGGTGAGTAATGGGCGAGGTTGTACAAATACCCCAGCTCCCTCCCCAGGCAGGATGGCTCATACCCACCCACTCCACTAGGCCCCCAGACTGCCCTGGCAGGGCTGTGCCCCAGTTGCCCACATGGGTAACTGGCTCTATAATGCATCCTTTGTTGGCTGCCTTCTCTTTCCTGTCTCACTCCCCTGTCAGTGTTTTTGGGACCACCTCCCAAATAAACTATTTGCACTGGGACCCTTATCTCAAGGACCGCTTCTGAGAGACCCCAAATCAATAGAGCTGTTACCTTCCGATGGCCTTAACAAGCACCCAATTTTCTCCCCAGCAATTCCAGTAAACATTGTCTCTCACTTATCACTAAATCTACCTTTCCTCCAGCAACGGACTTCAAGAAAAAACCTGTTTCTGCTCCCCAGCTGCAGGGATTCCACCTACTGACCGCCCCACTATGCTAAGAACCACAGCCCAGCCCCGTAGACCTCGTTGCCTTGACTCTCTGTCCCTCCTGGCTCATCCGCTGGTGGAAGCAAAGCCACATTCTCTTGCTGATCCAAGAAACACCAGTGGGAAGCTGCTTCGTGCCTCAGGGCACACCCCGCCCCAATCCACCAAGGCAAGGACCCAGAGTCACCTTGGACTTCCCCAAGCCTCGCGGCCCACAGCCAACCCATCACCACGTCCTTTGCTTCTGCCTCCAACATCCCCTTCTACCACCTCGCTCCACGGCCACCGCCACGTCTTCAGCTAGCCCACCACGTCTCCCGTGGATCTCTCTGGGAGCCGCCTCACGGATCCCACCTCAGGGCCCTTGCCTACGTTGCTCCTAAAGCCTGGAGCGCCACGTGCAACTCACCTACTGGGCGCAGACCGACCGGCCCCTCTCAGCCTCCTGTTTACTGCCTCCTAAAGCTGCCCTACTTTTCTGCCTCCATCCACTGCCCCCTTAGGTCTTGGTCTCTCTTCTTATTACAAAATCATTCAGATTTGCAAACACTTGAGAGACACGTATCATACACCTCTGTATCCAACCCTGCTTAATACAAACAAGACATTACACATATCATGGAGGCCCTTCCTGAACTCCTTCCCAGGTATCCTCCCCCTCTGGCCCATGGTAGCCACCCTCCAGAGTTTGATATTCCTCATTCCTTTGCCTATCTTTTTTTTTTCTTTTCTTTTTCTTTTTTTTGGCCGCGACTCACGGCTTGTGGGATCTTAGCTCCCTGACCAGGGATGAAACACATGGCCCATGGCAGTGAAAGCACAGAGTCGTAACCACTGGACTGACTGGGAATTCCGTCCTTTGCCTATCTTACTATCCTTGCATATATGTGTATCCCTGGACAACATGTACAGGCTTTCATGTATTTAGGTTTATATAAATAAAACACTTGCTTTCCTTTTCTTACTCCACCTTCTGCTGGTGATATTTATCGGAGGTGACATGTTGCTCCAGTCCACTGATCTTTCTCTGCTGGTGGGTCTCCACGGTGTCCACTCTCCCAGTGACGGTGTCGGCTGTGTCCCGCTGTCAGCCATTACAGTTTGCCCTGAGCCCCCTGGACCT
This sequence comes from Orcinus orca, assembly GCF_937001465.1. Lineage (NCBI taxonomy): Eukaryota > Metazoa > Chordata > Mammalia > Artiodactyla > Delphinidae > Orcinus > Orcinus orca. Next base: position 71,304,284 of record NC_064574.1, read on the forward strand.
ACCCCTTAGCCCATGTGCTGCTTTGTCCAGGTTTATACCCAGGGATATGCTAGGCAAAGGGACACACCATCTTCAGCTTGACTGATGTCGCTAGGTTATTCTCAGGGTGGTAGCACCAACATGACCTTGTTGGTAAACTGTTTCTGTCCCTCAGCCCAGGCATAAAGGTGCCTCTGCCCTTTTCTATTTCCTCCCAATAAAATGACTTGGACTTCCCTGGTGGTCCAGTGGTTAGGACTCCGCGCTTCCACTGCAGGGGGCGTGGGTTCGATCCCTGGTTGGGGAACTAAGATCCCACATGCCACACATCGGCCAAAAAAAAAACAAAAAAAAAAGACCATGCCATCTGTTGATGTCCAGCTTGTCCAAACCCTTCCCCAGACCTCCCTCCCCCACTTCTCCAACAGGCCTCTCACAACCTCCCTGCCTGGCGCAGCGGCACCTAATACAACACCCAGAGCAAGGGTGCTGGCGGCAATGACTCTGGAGGCCAACAGGCCCAGATCTCAGCCCAGATTTGCCACTGCAAATCACTTTTCCTCTCTGAGCCTGTGTTTCCTCACCTGCAAAATGGGGATACGCACAGTAACTGACAACAGGGGCGTGACAATGAGGAAATAAGCACGGAAATGTGGCAGGCGCTATATAGAGGAGCTGTTGCTATTACCTTTGGAGGCCAGAGGACACCAACAACTTTGCATCCCGCTCAGGACTACTCTAGTTGTATGTGACAGAAACCCCAAATCAAGCTGGTTGAAGAAAACTGGTCATTTATTGGCCCAAGTAACCAGTCTGAGGGGATGTCTCGCTTCAGGTGTGACTAGATCCAGGCATTCTGACACCACCAGGAAGCCAGCCCTGCCCACCTCCAGGCCTTCTCTCTTCCATACTGGCTTCACTCTTGGGATGCTCTCCAGGTGGGGGCTCCAGGACCACATTCTCCCAACTTCACAACTGCCATGAACAAAAAGCTTCTCCTGGGCTTCCCTGGTGGCGCAGTGGTTGAGAGTCCGCCTGCCGATGCAGGGGACACGGGTTCGTGCCCCGGTCCGGGAAGATCCCACATGCTGCGGAGCGGCTGGGCCCGTGAGCCATGACCTCTGAGCCTGCGCGTCCGGAGCCTGTGCTCCGCAACGGGAGAGGCCGCGGCAGTGAGAGGCCCGCGTACCGCAAAAAAAAAAAAAGCTTCTCCTTCCTGACAATTCCTGCTCATGTCCAGCGCTGGGCCTCAGTCTGGCCAGGTTGTCACATGCCCACACGGGGGCCAGTCCCAACGACCAGGGTATCCACCAGACCCTCGTACTCAGAGGGGGGGGTCTTGGAGCAGCAGCAGTAGAACCACTTGGGAGCTCGTTAGGAATGCAGAGTCTCAGGCTACATCCCAGATGGACTGAATCAGAATCTGCATTTTCGCAAAACCCCCAGGTAAGTCATCTCTAAGTCAAGTCTGAAGAGGACTGTGCTGCCCGTTAACTTTTTCAGTTGCTTAGACAATTTTGAAAGTTCTGTTTTATTAAGAACCACAAAAAGTAAGAATTAAGAAAGCCATTTGAGGGACTTCCCTGGTGGCACTGTGGTTAAAAATCTGCCTGCCAATGCAGGGGACACAAGTTCAAGCCCTGGTCTGGGAGGATCCCACATGCCATGGAGCAACCGGGCCTGTGCGCCACAACTACTGAGCCTGCGCTCTAGAGCCCATGCTCCGCAATGAGAAGCCACCGCAATGAGTAACCCCTGCTCTCTGCAACGAGAGAAAGCCCGTGCGCAGCAACAAAGACTCAATGCAGCCAAAAACTAATTAATTTTTTTTTAAAAAGCAAGCCCTTTGAGGTCATCAAGTCCACCCCCTTGTTTTAAAGATGGAGAAACCAGGGGCCAGTGGGGAAGGGTCTTGCTCTAGACGCCCACCCAGCGCTTCCCCACGCCCTGTTCTCCCATCACCTCGGCCGTCGTCTGCCACTTCCAAGGACTAACTCATGAGGAGATGCACCTGAGCCCCAGGAGTGCCAGCTGGGCTCAGAACTGCCTCACTCAGAAGGTGACGTGTCCCAGGCTTCGTTCAGTCACTCACACATACCTGGTCAGGACCCTCGGGAGCACAGAGGGTCTGCAAGGATGGAGACCCATAAACACACACATACACACACACACACACACACGTGCGCACACACACATGCGCACACACATGCGCGCACACACACACACTCAGGACCTTGGACACAGCCCACCCTCACCCTGACTCCGACCCACTGGGCCCCCCAAAGCTAAGAGCACTACGGACCACAGCAGCCTTTATTCTGTTACAGAGCAGGGCTGGGGCCAGGGTGGCTTGTTCTCAGGCTGCATCAGAAGGTGCAGAGTACTGGGGCCACACAGACGGGACCCCGAAGTGACAATAAGTTAGGGGGAAAGTTCTCAGGCTGTCGTCAGGCTGGAGGCGGGGCGGGATGCCGGGTGGGGGCCCACAGAGCCGCTGCCGGCTGCTCAGCTCAGCACTCCCAGGCAAGGCTGGCTCCAGACCCCACGCGGCCTCCCACTGAAACACAGCGGGCCAGGGACAGAGGGAGGGGCACAGGGTCAGGAGGTCGGGGGCGGCCACAGGGGCCCCAGACTCAGAGGAGAGGGCGGGGAGGGCCCGCAGGCCCGGGGCAGGGCCGGGCAGGGCCGGGCCGGGCGCGCCTCTCACCGGGCCTTCAGTGGATCTGCAGATTCTCGTAATCTGGAGCTTCCTCACCCTCCACCTCCTGGGAACTCCGGCCGGCTGCGAGGGAAGGGGGGTTGGTCTTCAGCTGACAGGCCATCCCGCTCTCCTCCAAGGCAGCTCCCCCAGCGTCTGCCCTACCTCCCCCGACACACACCAGGCTCGGTCCTCGCCACGGGCGGCAGCTCCTGAGACACGTTCACGTACTCCCGGCTCCCATCTGTGGGGACAGGTCAAAAGGAGGGACGGCCATACCGAAAGGGGGGCAGGCCACACTGAGGGTGAGAGAGGAGGAGGACACCCAGGCAGAGGGTGAGGAAGCCAGAGAGGGGGCGGTGGGCACCCTCAAGGCCGGAATGAGAGTGAGGATGGGGTGGGGGGGTGCGAGAGTGAGGAGGGAAGGCAGACCCCAGCCACTCACCCAGAGACGCATCCGCGCTCTCCTCACTCTCAGGGACATTCACGTAATCTTCCCCCGACTCCACTGCAGGAAAAGCATTGGCGCCCACGCACTGTTACCCAGACCCCCCGAGGCAGACACCCAGAGGCTCCCAACCGCAGCCCCCAAAGATTTTCGACATAACCAGCCCGAGACTCCTACATGCAGACCCCCAGAGACCATCCCCACTGTCAGCCCCAGAGGGAGGCAGGGAGGGCCGTCCGGACCTGCCACGCGGGTGGCGATGGAGAGAAGTAGGACGACTTGACCAGAATTGATTAGGGGAAACGGAATTGTGGGAGGAGAGACAGCAGGCCCCAGCGTGTCCCCCAGGCCAGGGAGCAGGGACGGGGAGCGGCTCGGGGTGGTGGGGCTGGGCGACACGTGTGTGGAAGGAAACAACACGCGGGGCTGGGCCGAGTCAGAGGCGCCATCAGGCCCGCTGGCCCCTCCTCCTCAGCCAGGCCTGCCCTGACCCCCCTCTCCTGTCCTTGTCCCTTCCTAGCCCCTAGCGCCATTGACGACATCTTATTCTTTCATGTGTTGACTTATTTCTCCCTGAGGATGTGGACAAGGCAGGCTTCAGAGTCAGACTGCCCACGTTCAAGTCCAGCTCCAGCATTAACTAACTGTGCAACCTCAGGCAAGCTACCTAACCGCTCTGGGCCTCAGTTTTCTCATCTGTAAAATAGGGTGAGGAACGGTACCCACCGCACAGGGGTGTTGTGAAAACGGTGAATTAAAATAAGGCCTGTCATACCGTCAGTGCCGCCAAGTTTCTGTTAAATAAATAAATCTTTGTACAGATGGGACAAGTGTGGGGCAGGAGGGGAAGGGACAGGCTCAAAAGCCCCTGGGAATTGTGACGTTTAATATTAATAAGTTAATACACATAAAACTCTTAGTAGGGCATGTAGTAGGCCTTCAATAATGTTAGTTGTTTTAATCACAACTCTGCCTCATTAGATGTGATTATATCAGGGGCACCCAGTAAATATGACGGATGACTGAATGAGTGAATGAATGAATGAAAATAAGCACTTGGACAGATGGTCTGGGGCTCAAGAGAGAGGCCGTGAGTTGAGAATCAGGATGGCACATGAAGCCAGGGTGTGGAAGTCAAGACCCAGAGCAAGTGTAGAGAGGAAGGAGAGGAATGGAACACTGAAGATCACAAGACACTTAGAAAAGCCTCCAACAGGCAGGACGGAACCAAAACGAAGAGAGAAAAGCAGCCCAAAGGAAACTGAAACAACACAGAAAGCAGAAGAAAACTTCCCAAAGAAACTCCCCAAAACACGACCTATAACCTACTTCTCCTTAGAGATTTATGAGATGATACTGCCTTTGTGAGACAAGATAGGAGGCTATGAAAAAGGAACATTCAGAGATGAAGAAAGGGCTTTTGGACAAGAAAGACGAAAGCATAGACTCAAAAGAAGAATAAAGTCAAGGAAATCTTGCAGACAATAAAAGCAAAAGACAAGGAGGGAAGAGAAGAGAAAAGGTAAGGAAATCAGACGATCGGAGCCGGAAGTGCCCCTATCTGAAGGACAGAAGTGCTAGAAAGAGAGAAGCGAGAAAATGGAGGGGGAGCAAACATCCAGGAGGAGAGGGAAGAGCCGAGGGGCCGCAGCACAGAGGGGCGGGGAGTGGTCAGAAGGCCGACTCACTGGAGAAGGCGCTATCTCGGAGGCCAGGGTTGCTGGACGCAGGAGCTGGTGGGACGGCGGCGCCAGTGGCCGGGACGTTGTCAGGAAGCACGACCCTGAGGGGAGCCAAGGAGTGGGTGAGCAAGGAGCCCCGGCCTCAGCTCCCACCTCCCGCCTGGCCACTCACAAGTAGCCCTCGGGATAGTCTTCCTCATCCTCATCTTCGTCCGCATCCTCACAGACTGCCTCTGGGGTGGGTAACGACACAGGGTCAGCGGAGCCCAGGACAGGCCCCAGCCTCCTCCCAACCAGGGCCGCCGGGGCCCCTGACGCACCCTCGTTCTCATAGCTGGCCACACTGTTGGCTGCAGAGAGAGCAGGAGAGGGAGACTGAGCTAGCTCGGAGGGGCCTGTCCTCTGCCTGGCCCCAGCCCCACGGGCCCGGCTCCACGCTTACCACCATCTGAGTCCTGCTGGGAAGACGGCATGCGGGGGGAGCCTCCGGGGGCCTGTGGGGATCTCCTGGGAATCAAAGGTCAGAGGGCAGGCTGGGGTGGGGCTCTGGGGCAAGAGGGATTGCAACAGGGAAACAGGCCCCCAATCCAAGCAGGTGAGGGGGTAAAAAGGGGGATTTGGAGGGGAAGCGGCCACTTACGGGATGCGGAGCAGGTCTGGCTGGCTCTGGAGCAGGTAGGTCACAGGCGGGTAGGAAGTGGCTGGTGGCCAGGAGGCGGCTGTGGCTGAGAAGACAGGACCAAGCTGAAGGAATGACTCCAAAGCTCACGCCCCTACCCTGGACGAGGCCTCGAAGGGCAGACTAACCCACGACACCCCTGTGCCCTGGACAGGCCTGGTGGGGGGGGCACCCATCTCCCTCCCCACCCCCAGCTCAGGTCAAGGCCATGTGGGCAGCCACAGGGGGAAACTGAACAAAGGCACACACTCTCCCACCCACGCCAGGAGATGCTCCCCCTGCGTCCAAGGAAGGTGACCCTCCATGTACTCACGAGGCGGTTTGATCACGATGCTACTTGGGGTCAAACTAGCAGGAGAGACACAGTTTGGGTAAACAGCTGGGAGAGGCCCCAGACCCCATCTCAGTCCCCTGGGGCCCAGCCCTGCACGGGGTATTGAGGGAGACACCCAGGGTGGACGGGGCAGACTCACCCATCGGAGGCAGCAGTGTCATATGAGCCTGGGGAAGAGAGGGCCCGTGAGGCAGGAAAAGGGGGTGACGAGGGCAGAGGGTGATGGAGTATGGGGCTCTCAGCGACTCGAAAGAGTTAAAGAGGGACAAAGGAGTTGGGGCGTGGGGTGAGGATCCCTGTCGGTGTGTCTGAGCACCTGGACACCCCACCAGTACCCACTCACCTGGCAGCTCTCGGCAACGCACACACAATGCCATCAGCAGCACAGCCAAGAGAGGCAGCAGCAGGAGGCCCAGCACAAAGAGGACCAGGCTGCCTGCCTCCATCTGCAGGGGAGAGCGTGGACCGGGCCTAGCTGCTCGCCGCACACCCCTTGGGGACAGAGCAGCAGCGGGGCAAGGGCCAGGCCACAAAGGTACAGGGGCTGAGCGGGCACGAGGCTGGGAGCCTGGTGGGGGGCAGCTGCGCCCTCCTCGGGGGCTCCCTGGGTCTCCTCCCCTCAGCGGGCGTCAGCGCAGGCTCTGGAAGACCCTTGAACCCAGGGCGGTCAGGCCCTGACCTGGAGTCTGGCGCCAGCCACCCCTACACAGACCCTGTGCCCCAGCCCTACCTGCCCCTGGACTCTGCGCCTGCCTCTCCTCAGTGCCTGCCTGCCTGTGGCAGGAAGCTGTGGTGAGCGCCGGGTGAGGGCAGGAAATCATCAGGGCTCAGCTGGCTGCACCCTCCCCCTTCCCACCCCCACCCAGCCAGTGGGGAGGGGGAGGAGGCGGCCTCAGGAGCCGGCCTGGGCCCTCAGGAAGGGTCTGCTGGTCCCCGGGACAAGGGGCAACTCAGACCAGTGGGAGGAGGAAAAGATACTTGCAGGCCAGCCAGCTGCTGTGCCCTCCACAGCGCGGCTCAAGGAGGCGGCAGGGAGGGAGGCCCTGACACCAGGAATTCTGAGGGGCCCAGGGCGTGCCCACCCCACCTCACCCTGGCCGGCCTGCCAAGAAGGGCGGGCTCTCGGGGAGACATGGGCGTAAGCGACTCCCGGTCACACCGAGCCAGCTCACTCCGCCCCCTCATTCACTGGCCCAGAAGGGCAGGGATTTGCCCAAGGGCCCGCAGGAGTGACCCAACAGCCCCTGGGAACCTGGGACTAGAGAGGGGGCGTCCCCTGCAATCCAGGGGTCACTAGCACCCAGAGAGACTCCAGCAGGCACTTGGGGTCTGGCTACAAACTTTATTCAGTTACAAATAGCACCGAGCCCCTGGGGCTGCTCCAGTGGCAGGGGATCCCCCTCCCGGACCCCCAGAATCCCCTCTTGGCCACCTGTGTAGTGTGTAGGAGCTGGAACATGGCCCAAGGCCCCTCCTAGAAAATGGGCCAGCCGAGGATTTGGGCCCGGGCACCTCCTGGGGTGGGCCCAGGGCCAGCTGTGGTAGATGTGCAGGTAGCAAGCGGCGACCCCTCAGATGAGCACACTGGACACGGGGACCCGGGTGGAGCGTCCTCTCTGGGGCACCACAATGCGGTCATCAGCCGGCCTGGCCTCACGCAACAGACCTGTCGGGGAGGGATCAGAGCCAGGGCTGGATGGACAGACAGACACAGGGCCAGGGAGGGGACAAACAGGCACTAGCAAATGGATTGGGCAGCAGAGCCACACAGTGGGGCATCAGCTCGTGGGACAGGGAGACCCGAGGCCGAGGGAGGGGAGGGCTGTGGACTGAGGGCTGCCAGGGACATGGGGCTGGGTGGGCGGATGGATGGACAAGCAGGCAGCATCATGAAGTTAGGCAAGGAGCTGTGGACGGACAGCGGGGAGGCCCGACCGACCCTGCACGTGCAGCTGGGCCCGCCGGCGGTCGCCCTCAATGAAGATGGCAGCGCCCAGGAAGGCCGCGCCGCCCAACGCCCCCATGAAGGCGCAGAGCATGAGCGAGAACTGCAGGGCCCGGAACTCAGACAAGAAGGAGGGGGGCCAGCCTTGGCGGAGGCGGTCGGAGATCTGCAGGTAGACAAGGAAAGAAAAGTCAGGAGAATGGAGAGGAAGCCCCTGAACTCCAGGAGAATGAAGAAGACTTAGGCCTGGACCTTACCGGTAGAAATCTGACAAGACAAAATCGTCCCCACCCAGCTGAGCCTCCGAGGTGAAGGGTGCCTGGCACAGGGGACTCGGATGCCTCACTAGGGTGAGACCCTCTAATCTGGCCTGTGCTCAGGCCACTGGCCGCCAGCCGGTACTGGGAATGTGGGGTCCCCCGAGCCCCATCCCAGGCCCAGCCAAGGGACCGTGCTCACCAAGCCAATCAGGTAGGGGCTCCCAGCGTCACCCAACAGGTGGGACAGCACGATCTGAAAGGCTTCAGCAGTGGAGCGGCGTGTGGGGATCACCACGTACTGGGAGGAAAGAGGGGCAGGAGACAGGGCCAAGGCTCAGCCTAGGCTAAGGTCAGGTGAACCCCAGCTCAGAGGTGTGGCTGGGGTGAAGGGCAGGGCGGGCCTGGGCTACAGGCCCACCTGGGGTTGGACTCTGAAGTCAGTCCAGGGCTGGGTTTTGAAGAAGGGGTGAAGGTCACAGTTCAAGGCAAGTGAGGTCCCCTGCCCCAACTCCCTGCTCCCATCAGCCTCTGGGGTAACCCTGGGCCACCTACTCACCAGCAGAATGTCAGCCACAATGGCCCAGTTCATGGACAGCAGTGTCTCTCCAATAAAAATGAAAATCTGGGGGATGGGAGGTAGGCGGTGAAGGAGGGGGAACAGGGGTGGGGCGTTGGTCTCATCACAAGAAGAGCAAACACATGGAGGGTTCACTAGGTACCAGGCCCATCTATTAACTCATTTAACCCTCACAACACCCCTAGGAGACAGTTGCTACTTTTATTCCCACTTTACAGAAGATGAAACTGAGCACAGAGAGGTTAAGTCACTTGCCCAATGTCACACAGCTAAGAATGGCCAGAGCTGAGATTCAAACCCAGGCATTCCCACTCCAGAGTTGGCTCTGACCCTAGTCCTGCCCCAGTGCACCATTCCTCCAACCTGGACCCAGAACACCCCCTTAGACACCTGCTGGCTACTCACATAGGTGGCCACGATGCTACCACGGGCACAGGCGAGGGACAGGAAGAGGAAGGGTGAAGAGCCCAGGAGGCCAGCAGCACAAACCAGCGGGTCAGCCCGGGGGTTGGAGCGGCGGAGTCGGCGGCTGATCTCCACGCCCAGGCCCACACCCAGGACCCCGGTGAGGCAGGTGATGAGCCCAAAGATGAGGCTGGGGGGAAGGGGAGGGGCAAGGGGGCTAGCCTCACCCCCATGGCCCAGAGAGAACGATCGTCCATCCCGGCCACCCTCACAACCCAGGTCTATCCAGGCACAGCACCCCATGGTTCACAAGAGGAAGGCACCTATTCCCAGACTAGGAAACTGAGACTCTGGGAGAGGAAGTAGCTTGTGGAGTCAGGATTCACACTCTCCTTGCCTGAGTCTGAATCACAGACTCTCTCCACTTCATCCCCTGCCACCTGCAGGGCTACCCAGACCAGACCCCATCTGGGTACCTGTCAGAGGAAGAGCAGGAGTCTCCAGGAAGGCAGGGGGGGGTCTCCCCCAAGACCACACGGGAACGCAGCAAGAAAGCAGGAGCCCAAAGAGCCAGGGAGCCCGTGACAAAGGCCACAGCAGTGAAACCAAGGGAAGACAGGATGAAACTAGGACTGCAGACAATTAGGAGGGAGGAAGTTAGACTCCACTGAGGTATCGGTGTCAGAGACCTCTCTTCTCCTCTCTGGCTTATTTTAATAGTCAGGGCACTGAGTCTGGAAGCTGTACTGGCCTCCAGGATCTGGGCCTGTAATTCAAGCAGTTGCCATAAGGGGGCAGTGGCGACAGAATTCCTGGCCTTAGGGTAGGGCCAGCTGACAGAAAGCAGAACAAAGACCACACCCATGTAAATCTCAAACTAGACCTCAGGGCCTCCCTGGGGGCCTCAGATGTTGGGTTAGGATGGAACTGAACTCACTTTCTTGCCAGAGCCCTCAGATCTTCCCACCACGAGGTGGGGTTCAGGGGTGGTGAGTGTGAGTGGCGCTCCACAGCTCCCCTTGGTGGCTCCCGTACTACCAGGAACAGCAGCACAACAGCCAGCACTCCTAGACCTGGTGTCACCTGGGGAAAGGGTGGGCTTCAAGAAAGGCACAGACGGGGAGACACTCAACCCTGGGGGCTGGGAGAAAGTGAGGGTGTATAAAAGCAACTCAGGCCCCAAGACCTCAAACACCCAGTGAGTGCCTGCTCAAGGAAGCTGAACCTGTGGTTGAGGGGAGGGGGTGACTGCCACTAGGAAGTGTTTCTGTTTCTGCAAGCCTAACTGCTCCCTCTTTAGCAACAGCACCCTAATTTTCTTTTGGGAAACCACTCCCCCATTTCTCTCAACCCATGTGGTTCAAATAGGGTGGGACTTGTAACCCAGACTTCGCCAAGAGTAATGTTAAACCTCCCAGGCCTCAGTGATTGAGTCAGTGCCAGCATGTGACCCGCGTTCATCTAATCAGACACCGCCCAGGGCTACTGCTCAAGGATCCAGGGCGCTGAAGTTTCTAAACGGGAAGATAAACACGTGGAGCTTTCACTTGCTTGAGAAGGAAGATAACAGAGGAGAGTAGAGCTGAGAAAAGGATGATCAAATTCCTGTGACACTGCGGGAGTCCTGCATCCAGCTTTACCTGAAGCTCACCCTGGGACTTTCCATTATGAGAGCCAATACAGTCCCATTTGGGGGTTTACAGTCGTACAATGGGCTTCTATCACCTGCAATCACGAGTTTTACCTAGCACGTGGCCTCGCAGTGAGGGCAGCTAGGCTGCCTGTAGGCTTGGCAGAGTGAGCACTGCCTTCAAAAGGGGGAGTCAGTGAGTGCACTGCTAACTTTTCCCCAGGCCGTGACACGACTCACCCGCAGAGCCCAGTGCCAGTCCCCGGCCACATCCTTCACTTTGGAGCCTGCAATGTAACCCAGACCACTGTGGGAAGGGGGTGGGGGAGGAGAAGAGACGGCTGGTCAGTCCCGTTCCAGGCAAGGCCCTTCTGCCTCCCCACCAGGCCCGAGGTCCACTCACCTGCCCACAGGGATGGCAAAGTAGAACACGCTGAGCATCCGACTCCGCTGGTCTGCCACGAAGAGGTCAGCGATGAGGGTGGGCGCGATGGTGGAGTAACTGGCCTCCCCGACCCCCACCAGGCCCCGGGTCAGGAGGAGCAGCCAGAATCGCTGGGGAACGAGATATGGGGCAGGTGGCACCCCGCCCTGCAGCCAGCCTCCCAGCCTCCCTCACCAGCCAGCTCTGGAGAGGTGGCAGGGATGGCAGGAGAGGCCTGGGTTTTAGAACCAAACCAAACTGAGCTTGAATCGTGGCTCCACTACTTACTAGCTGTGACTCTGAGAAAACAACTTAACCTCTCTGAGCCTCAGTTTCCTTATCTGCAAAAGGGGGATAATAACAACTTGTTCCCATACCTATTGTGAGAACTGGACAACAAAAGGTCTGTTCATTACCTTGCACCCAGTAGGTACGAAATAAATCTTTATTTCTATCTTGTCCAAACCACCCAAGACACCCCAACAGTGAATAGTGATCTTAGGCGGGGGGTTATTTGTCTACCAGGGACACCAAAGCTAATAGCAAGGCACAATCACCCAAGGAGAGTGTGTAGTGTCCAGGGCTGAGGAGACAGAGTCCCAGGTCAGAAAGTGAGAACAGACAGAGGTGATTTCAAAGGAGCAAAGAAGCAACAGCCAGGGAGACAGGATGGAAACCGGAAGAGGGGGTCACAGAAGTTAGAAGAGAGTTTTCGGAAGGAAGAAGTAGGTCAACAGAGCCAGAGGCTCCCAGGAGATCCAGCGAGAACAGGACTAGGAAGTAGGAGCTACAGCTAGCAACTGACAGGGCACTGCTGACTTTGGCAACGGAGGGACGGGGGAAGGTTAGCCAGCAGTGCTCAAGCGGGGAGTGGGAGGAGAGGAAGTGCAGGCAAAATGAGAGCCTCGCCCCAGCTGCTCCTTCACCCAGACTGGAGCTCCCCTCTGTGGAAATCTGACTAGGAAGAGGAAGACGGACAGAGGGCAGTCCTGGTAAGGTCTTTCCTGTGATAGAGAAATGTGTGTGTTTAGGTGTGCAGTGGAAGGAGGAGATGATGGACAGAAGAAGGTTCTGGAAGAAAAGGGGAGAAGATGGGGTGGGCAGATAACTCAGGCAAACAGGGAACAGAAGACGGCATGGACCAAGGGAACGGCCCAGTCTGCAATGACAAGTTCCCCGGGCCCAGTCTGCAATGACTCCAAAGAGCAGCAGCAAAGACTGATGGGGGAGTCAGGGTTGGGGGGAGGAGAGGGCGGGGGGGAGGGCAGAAGCAGGAGCCAGTGTGGGACCTCACCTCTCTGGGGATGAAGGACGACCCCAGTGTCACCAGGGACCAGAAGGCAATGCCCCCGCACATGAGGTACTTCCGATTGTACCTGTCACCCAGGTAGCCAAACACAGGTGCCAACACCATGTAACTGGAGATGAACACTGGGGGGAAGCAGAGAGTCACAGCCCAGCCCCAGTACCCCTAGCCCACCCCCAAACCAGCTCAGGGAGGGCGAAGGGGGGCAGGAATAACTCCCAACCCTGAAACTATCAGAGCTTCCTGCAAGCGGGAGTGGGGGGAGGTAGTAGTTGTCCAGCTCCACCTCCAATGCTCTTCAAATCTTCCATCGTAGAATGGATGGCCCAGCTGACTCATGCCTTCCTCCTACCCTGGTCTGCAACGCACTTATCTGATCTAGCCTCTCCCTACCCCTCCAACTTCATGCTTATCCACTTTCCCTCTCTGTACCCCAATGGCCCAACTGCCAAGTTCAATACCACCTTAAGGCTTTGGGCACCTGCTGTCCTCTCTGGAATTGTCTCTCCTCTCCCCTGAACTCCACAACCTTGGCTCCTTCACCCTCAGCTCAGAAACCTTCCCAACCACCACATATCCAGTCTCTCTCTATCACAGCTACTCTGTCTTCTTTTACATAACAGTTATTTCTATAGAAAATTATCTCATTATTAGTTTAGGTTTTCAGGGACTGTTGCCCCCCTCATGCACAGCAAAATGTTGGTTCCAGGAAGACAGGACTATATTGGCCATGACTGTGTCTCCATCACTTAACACACTGCCAAGCACAAAACAGGTGCTCAACAAACATGTGTTGAATGAAAACGTGAAGAGGTTGCCGAGAAAGACCTGGGTTTTTTTTTGTTCTTTTTTTTTTGCTGAGCCACGGGGCATGTGGGATCTTAGTTACAGGACCAGGGATTGAACCCCCGCCCCCTGCATTGGGAGCACAGAGTCTTAATCACTGGACTGCCAGGGAAGTCCCAGACCTATTTCTTCTCTAACTCAACAACTCTTTAGAGATTTGCAGACCTGGACCTATGATCCCATTCTCATTCCATTAAACTTTGGCTTAAATAACTCCAGTTCCTTGGTGGCCTGGAGTGGAGCAAAGAACACTGCAAGACCTGGTTTCAAACTCCTCTTCTGCCTCGAACTTGTTGTGTGACCCTAGGCAAGTCTTAACTCCTCTCCAAGCCTCAGTTTCTTTATAAAAATGTAGATGATACTACCTACTTTCTCTATAAAACAAGAATAATAACTCCTTGTATGATAAAGGATTAGAAGACAATGGGGGTAAAACGTCTTGCGAAATTCTTTGGATGTTATCAGTACTTCCTCCAGGGCCTGGCACATGGTAGGTGCTCAGAAATGAAGGAAGGAGGGAAGGAAGGAGGGAAGGAAGGACAATAGGACTTGGCCTTGGCTTTGCCTTTCCCATAAATCCCAAAGTTCTGAACAAGTAAAACTCACCTCCTCCCCTTCTAGACACCCTCTTCTGCCATTATTTACTGGGCGCCTACCATTTTCCAATACTGTACTATGCACTTCACAGACATTATCTCATTTAATCCTCACATCAGCCCTATGAGGTGAGCCGGGGTTATTACCAGCTCCAGCTCACAGACAAGGAAAGTGAGGCTTAGAGAGGTTGAGGGCCTTGCCTACCATCACATTAAGTGAAAAGCTGGTATATAAACCCAGGTCTGTCTTAACTGTTATACAAAACCGACTCCCTCTTTAAATCTCTTTAAATGTGGTGTCCTAATCGAACAGGACAGCCTCAGGGCAGAGCCATGGCCATCTCCTCCCCTAGCTCAGACACCAGACCTCCCAAAAATAAGGCCCCAGGCACGCCAGCGTGTGGTCCCAACTGGGGTAGAACAGAAAGAAGAGGTGCGGTGTGCCCAGGAGGGGCCTCCACTCACCCGTCTGGATAAGGCCAGAGCTACTGTCTCCGATGTCGAAAAACTGCTCAATGTCCGGAAGGACGCCTGGGAAGGAGAAGACTCAGGATGGGCTGGCCGAGGCAGCCCCACCTTCGGGACCCCGCTCCCATCCCCCTTTCTAACTCGCTCCCAGAAGTCAGTACCAGCCACGGTGAAGCGGTCCATGTAGTTCAGGAGGTTGATGTAGCACAGCACGGCCACTATGAGAGCCGAACGGCCCGAAGACAAGCCCGTGATGCGCTGCAGTCCCTCCCGGTCTGGGACTTCGGGATCCTCGGACTTCGGGTTCCCCATGGACCCAGGCAACCCCGGGGTGCCGGGCGCAGGCCCGTCGTCCGTGTCATCCGCCTGGCTGAGGAAGGGCGCGGTGTCGGACCCGGACATGGTCCCGGGGGCCGCGCCCGCCCGCGCTACGGTCCCACCGACGATCCCACCTGCGAGGGGAGGAGGCTGGAGAAAGGAGGATGGAGGGAACCCAGGCGAGGGAAGTGCGCTCGGACACCGAGAGGAGCTTGCCCCGAAGCACAGATCACGGGGGATGGAACCCGGGCTCTATCATGCGTCCCCGCCCCGGCAGACACACCGCGCGGAGGGACGAGTGGAACTCCGGTGAGATCAGAGACAGGAACGGGTTGAGGAGAGTCCGATCCCCCGCCCCCTCCCGGTTGAGGTCACCCCTCACCCCGGGTAGGAGCCCACCGCATTCGCGGTTGGTCAGCCCCAGCGCCGCACCACCGCCACCGCCATGTTGTCTAAGAGCCGGTCATGTGACACTGGAGCAGGGGCGGGGGCGGTGGACGCCACTGCGGGCCGGCCCCTGACGCGACTACGGAGGCCGCGCGCGCCCCTGCGGTTTGGCCGACGTTCCCGCGTCACGTGACTGTGGCCGGTCGCCACGGTCCTCGGCTGCGTTCCCGCCGTGACAGCCGACCTAAAGGTGTCTGGGTGAGCTGTTACAGTCCCTCCCACTCTGAATCTCGGCTTCCTTATCTGCGACGCTGCTTGGCAGACTTCTTACTGAACGAGATCAAACGAGATAATGGAACCTTAAAAGATTCTGGAAATACAGTAGTACTGTAAATATCTCTAAACGTGCCAACAGACAGTTGTGTTTTTAAAAATTTATTTATATGTATTTTTTGGCTGTGTTGGGTCTTCGTTGCTGCGCGCAGGCTTTCTCTAGTTGCAGCGAGCGGGGGCCCCTGTTCATTAAGGTGCGCGAGCTTCTCATTGCAGTGGCTTCTCTTGTTCAGGAGCACTGGCTCAGTAGTTGTGGCTCGCAGGCTCTAGAACGCAGGCTCAGTAGTTGTGGCGCACGGGCTTAGTTGCTCCATGACATGTGGGATCCTCCCAGACCAGGGATCAAACCCGTGTGCCCTGCATTGGCAGGCAGATTCTTAACCACTGCGCCATCAGGGAAGTCCCAACAGACAGTTCTTACTCTTTTCCCCACGGTGTCCGGTTGGGGCTTCATACGTGCTCAGTAAGTGTTGGATGAATGAATGAATGGTGAACAGTGGCCCCCGTCCCTACCCTTCGGATTCCCCAATCCAGCTGAGCTTTCCCTGCAGACGTTTAAGAAAGTGTCCCCAGACCCCACCGGCCGCGTCTGGAGCCAGTTTTTCCTCACCTCCAACTTGCGCCCTCTGATGGTCTCACTTGGAACAGCCAGGGGCTAAGGAAACTCCTAGCCATGGACGGGGCTCGACCACAGAGCCCTGGCACCAAAACAGCTTTGTTCCTGAGTGCCTCGCCGCCCCAATCGCCAAGCTACAGCTAATAAACATACACTCTAAGTAAAGTTAGTGTAGTTCTATGCAAAGGCAGCTTCAAGACCCCTCTTCCAACCAGACCTCTTAAGTCCCCCTGCCGAAATTCTAGAGTCTCATGTTCTTGGGACCCCCGCAAGAGGCCTTATCAGAAACTCTTGAGTCACTGTCCTGCTTGGCGTTGCCCCAGGAGTACTTCACGTTTCAGAACCTTAAGCCTGGTCTCCCTTTAGGGTCTAAAGGAAAGAGATGGAGAGGAATTTCAGATTGTAGTCACTGAATTTCCTCAGTACTATTGAGCAGCTACTATATGCCTGACATTGTGCTGGGTGTCAGGCAACTGCAGATTTACCTACCCTCATAGAGCTTAGCTGAAGGAGCTTTTGCATGCAAAAGGTGCACCTGTGAAATGAAAAGGCAAGCCACTGATTGGAAGGAAGCATTTGCAAAGCATGTATCTGACAAAGGACTTCTATCCAGATGTATAAAGAACTCTTAAAACTCAGTAAGACAAAAACACAATTTTTTAAGTGGGCAAAAGATTTGAACAGACATCTCACAAAAGAAGATATACGCATAGCACAGGGAGATCAGCTCGGTGCTTTGCGACCACCTAGAGGGGGGATGAGGAGGGTGGGAGGAAGATGCAAGAGGGAGGGGATATGGGGATATACGTATGCATATAGCTGATTCAGTTTGTTATACAGCAGAAACTAACACGACACTGTAAAGGAATTATACTCCAATAAAGATGTTAAAAAAAGATATATGAATGGCCAACAAGTATATGACACCATTGGTCATTATGGAAGATAGAATTAAAAACACATTAAGATACAACTATACTAGAATAGCTTAAAAAAATAAACGCACTGGGACTTCCCTGGCAGTCCGGTGGTTAAGACCCTGCACTTCCACTGCAGCGGGCATGTGTTCGATCCCTGGGTGGGAAATAAGATCCTGCATGCCGCAAGTCGTGGCCTAAATAAAGAAATAAATACCCTGATAAAGTACTGGAAATGATATGAATGTTTGTGGGAATGCAAAGAGTACAGCTACTTTGAGAAACAATTAGGCAGTTTCTTTAAAAATTAAACATACAGGGCTTCCCTGGTGGCACAGTGATTAAGAATCCTCCTGCCAATGCAGGGGACACGAGTTTGAGCCCTGGTCCGGGAAGATCCCACATGCCACAACTACTGAGCCTGCGTGCCACAACTACTGAAGCCTGTGTGCCTAGAGCCCATGCTCCACAACATGAGAAGCCACCGCAATGAGAAGCCTGTGCACAGCAACGAAGAGTAGCCCCCGCTCGCCACAACTAGAGAAAGCCCGCACGCAGCAACGAAGACCCAACGCAGCCAAAAATAAATAAATTAAATAAATTAAAAAAAAAATTAAACATACACTTCCCATATGACCCAGCAACTCCACTACTAGGTATCTATCAACAAAAAATGAAAACATATCCAAACAAAAGCCTGTATGTGAATGTCCATAGAAGCATTATTCATCATAGCCAAAAAAATGGAAAAAAACCCATGTATCCATCGACAGGTGAATAGTATATTCATACAGTGGAACACTGCTCAATGATACATACAGTATGGGTAAATCTCATAAACACTATGCTAAGTGAGAGACCCCAGACACAAAAGACTGCATACTGTATTATTCCATTCATATAAAATACAGAAAAGGCAAAACTAATGTGACAGAAAGCAGATTAGTGGTTGCCTGGGGCCAGGGGGAGGAGGAGGTACAAAGAGGCACCAGGAAACGTCTGCAGGACTGTGGACATTTACTAAAACTCATTGAACTGTAGACTTAAAATGAGTGAATGCTGAGGCATGTAAATTAAATTCCATTAAGCTAAAAAAAAATTAAAAATCTGTAGTCCAAACACAGTACCTCTGGACATTAATGAAAATAAAACTTTCTGGTTATAAAGACAAATATTTTAATGCTAATTGGTTTTGGCAAATGGGAAAAATATTTGGTCCTTCCCCAAGTATAGGTGACATTTATTTATTTATTTATTTATTTATTTATGGCCACGCCTGCATGTCATGCAGGATCTTAGTTCCCCCGCCAGGGATCGAACCTGTGCCCCCTGCAGTGAAAGTGCTGAGTCCTAACCACTGGACCACCAGGGAATTCCCCCAGGTGCCTTTTTTTTTTTTTTTTTTGGCTGAGTCAGGTCTTAGTTGTGGTCCACGGGATCTTTATTGAGGCATGCAGGATCTTTTCGTTATGGCACGCAGTCTGGGTTTCTCTCTAGTTGTGGCGCTCGGGTTTCTCTCTAGTTGTGGCGCTCGGGCTTCTCTCTAGTTGTGGCGTGCGGGTTTTCTCTCTTTCACCCGTGTGCGTGGGTTCCAGGGCGCATGGACGCTGTAGTTTGTGGCATGTGGGCTCTCCCCGTTGAGGCACACAAGCTCAATAGTTGTGGTGCGAGGACCTAGTTGCGCCACGGCATATGGGATCTTAGTTCCCTGACCAGGGATCGAACCAGCGTCCCCTGCATTGAAAGGCAGATTCTTTACCACTGGACCACCAGGGAAGTCCCCCCCACCCCACCCCCTGCCCAAGGTGCCTTTTAATTTTATGGATCTCTCGATTAAAATTCCTTGAAGTTCAGATAAATAAATATGTCTGTACAGTTCTCTTGGTTTCAACTGGAGCCCAACTTTTGCTCTATTAGCTTTGGAAATTGTGGTTTGTGAAATATAAGTACATGTGGAATTTCTTGGAAAAAAAAGTTCATCCATGACAAGTGCCACAAAAAAGTCTGGCATATGGGTATTATAAGGACCTGATAGCAGGGGCATTTGACCTGGTCAGGGAGGTTTGAGAGCCTCTCTGAAGAAATGGTCCCTGAGCTCTGCAAACAAAAGAAAAGCAAAGAGCATTTTGCTCAACATCCAAGTCTACAAAGATTAACCTGCTGCAGCAGCTGACCAACAGCGCACTCGGCGCTTCAGATGCAGAGATTAAGCAGATAACGGGATGAAGCACTCTGCTCCAGACGGAGGAAATTAAGGAGAACAGGATGCTTGTGCTCTGGATAAACAGGCTTTTAGGTAGCTAATATGCATTTCAGGAAGAATTCTAACGAACCCAGCTTCTTGCATCTTCCCATACATAGAAAAGCACTATAATCATTAACTTGAGAAAACTGCTCTTTGTGACCGGCAGTAATCTTTTACCAAAATGTATATCGATTGCTTGTACTCCCTGACCAAAATATTTACATGTAAACTGGTCTCACCCCCTACCTCTTTGGAGCAGTTTTTCAGAGCTATCTGAGAGGCTGTCTCCCAGGCTATAGTCCCCAGTAAGTCCCTGAATAAAACCTCAGATGTGGGGGAGGGGCGGTCATTGACTTTCCAGGAGGGAAAGAAGAGCAGTCCAAGCAGCAGAAAGCATGTGCAAAGGTCCTGCCACAGAAGGCAGCCTAATGAACACCAGGGTCTGAAAGCAGTGCAGTGTGGAGAGCAGTGAGAGAGGGAGGCTGGCTGGGGAGCGGGCGGGGAGCGGGCAGGGAGCAGTCTTCAACAGGCCCACCTGGTTTTCCATCTGGCTCTGCATTCCGTGGCTGTGTGGTCTGGGACAGGTTAATTCATCTTAGCTTGTTTCTCTTCTGTAAAATGGGAATAATAACACCTGCCTCCCAGGATTGCTCTGAGGATGAATGAGATTAGGAAAAGTGCCAAGCTGTGGCACCAGATCAGGGCTCCTTAAAGTTTTTTTTTTTTTTTTTTTTTTTTGCGGTACGCGGGCTTCTCACTGTTGTGGCCTCTCCCGTTGCGGAGCACAGGCTCCGGACGCGCAGGCTCAGCGGCCATGGCTCACGGGCCTAGCCGCTCCGCGGCATTGTGGGATCTTCCCAGACCGGGGTACAAACCAGTGTCCCCTGCATCGGCAGGTGGACTCTCAACCACTGCGCCACCAGGGAAGCCCTCCTTAAAGTTTTGAATGTTTCTAATCAGGGGAGTTTTAGAAAGCTTCCCTGAAGAGTGATCAATCTCTTTGATCAAAAGGATGAATAATCACTCTCATCATCGAAGAAATGCAAATCCTTTTACAATGAGTAGTCTTTCCCGTATCTTCCCCAGATTAAGCACTGGGGAAGAAAAGAGGAAACTGGAACCTTCTAGCACTTGCTAATGGATTTATAAAGAGGTCCAGTTACTTGTACTCAAGAGAAAATGGGTAGGTGCACATCCAATGATCTGTGATTCCATTCCTGGATATAAACCTGAGAAAAATCCCACTCGGGGTCACCACAATATTGCCTGTGATAGCAACATACTGGGGGGCTAGAACGGGGTTTGGTTACAAGTGACAGAAATCCTCCAATAGCAGTGATTTTTTTTTTTTTTTTTTTTTTGGCCACACGGCTTGCAGGATCTTAGTTCCCTGGCTAGGTTTTGAACCCGGGCCCCAGCAGTAAAAATGCCAAGTCCTAACCACTGGACCACCAGGGAATTACCACCCGATAGCAGTGATTTAAACAAGACAGGAAGTTCCCCTTCTCACCAAAGCCCAGAGGTCAGTAGTGCAGGGCTGGTAAGATGCTGCATGGAAGCTCAGACCCAGGCGCCTTCTCTCCTTGTCCTGCCCTGCATGGCTTCCTTCCCCAAGGTCACCGTGTGTCAGTAGGGATGCTCCACTTCCAGTGAGCAGCAGGAAGAAAGCCAGAGAGAGGGGCACACACTGCCCGCTTAGGGACGTGTCCTGGAAGTCGCACACCTTCGTCTGAATTGGCATTTGGCCACACTTGGCTACAGTGGAGGCTGGCAAGCACTGTCTTCATTCTGAATTCTCTGTGCTTTGCTAAAAACCGGGGGTTCTGTTACCCTGGGAGGAGGAAGAATAGGTGTGAGGGGACAACAAATGGTCTGAGCCACAGGGGTCGTGGGGAGGGGGTGGTCACGGGAAGGACAGAGAGACAGAAATCCTCAAATATACACAAGTTGAATGTATTCCCGTTTATTCTGTTGAGATTGAACATATTTTAATTTTAATGTGTTCAGACTTATTAATGGACATAAAATAGCTGAAAAAAAATGAGTTATACCATATCACGGATTATTTAAATGTTAAAAAATTTTCTTTCTATATTTCCCACATTGTAAGTTCAAAAGAATACCACATTCCAACGAAAAACTCTTTAAAGAGAGTGATATGTTTTTGCCAAAATTATACCACCTATCAGTGGAAAATTCATGGCTTTATTAGTAGACGGTGCTGAGAAAACTGGCTCATTATATGGTGAAACTAAAACTTGGATCTCATAGACAAAGGTGAATTTCAAATAGTTTAAAAGTAGTATTCAACATTTCAGCAGCCAGTACAGCCTGGCATTAACCAATGAGAACAAATATTTGACCATGCAAAGCAGATGCCAGCACATACCAGTGTGTACTGGCTGGACTTCAGCCCGATATTACGGGCCTAAATGTGAAAGAAAAGCTAATAAACTAACAGAAGAAAAACGTAAAATATCTGAACTACTTTTAAATAAGAAATCAAAAAGCAACAAAATAGTTAATTCATCTACATTAAAATTAAGAATTTCTGTTCAGTGAAGGACACCCCTCAATATACAAACACAAGTGCCGTTTTGAGAGTTTTTTGCAACTGCCCAGGAATATACGAAGAACTTTCGAGAGTAAACAAACAAAAAAAAGATAGGAAGCCCCCATGAGAAAATGAGCAATTCACACAAAGGGAAACCAGAAAAGCTGACAGGTATATAAAGAAATTCCCCAAATTACTGGTGATCAGATGAATGTACATTAAAATACAGCACCACTTTACACCCAGCAGACCAGCAAAAATTAGAAAGTTGGGCAGTAGCAAGTGCTGGTGAGGATGAGGAGAAATAGGAAGCTTTAAGTGGGAGAGTCAATGACCATTCTGAAAACAAATAGAGAAATTAACCTGTCCGACCCATATTCCCGTCCTGGGTACCTCTGCCAGAGAACTTTTCACAAAATATGGAAGGGGACACATAAAAAGATGTTCATGCTGAGGAGTTGGAGGCACCCAGGTGTCCACCACTTAGCAAACGTGTAAACAAAATGCAGTTGACACCCACCATGGAATACCTCAGAGCAGTTCAAAGAAATAAAGCTGATGTAGCATAAGCAACACAGGCTGAGTGAAGAAAGCTACAGCAAGATCCACAGCATGATACTACCTGTGGAAAAGTATATTCACACGCACAACATGGCATTTTTCGAGGATACATTCACATTCAAAAACATGTAATCAACACATTAAAATGGACGCTTACGGGAGAGGATGGAGTGAAGGGGAAAAGCCATAAAACCAGAGAAGCCTTGCGTGGACTGGAATCCTGAGATCCAAAACCAAAAGGCTCAAGGTGCTCAATTATGCCTTAAATAATGTGTGTGCATCAGGAAGGTGGCTTGAAAGGGTCCTGGGGTGAGGAAGACACCCAAGCCTGAGAATTTACTATATTCTTCAAAAGAATAACCCATCGTCTGCCTCTGCTGAAGCTAATACATGTGGGAGCTCGATCCTCTAGTTTCCTGCAGGCCGAGGAGCCACACCCCTGTATGTGCCTCGAGCAAACTTCACCCCCACCCCCCAGTGGCACTGAGGCCACTGCTGGTCCTGGACGTGGCATAAATGCCAGGCCTGGAATCCCATACCAGGGATTTCATGTTGATTTCAACTCACTCTTTCAATAGGAGCAGTCTCATAAACAGACATTTCGATAAAGGAAAGGGTGATGGTGGAGGAAAGGGTGAGGGTAAGGGATACCTTCTCCATGTCCCAGGGGACTGCAAAACTCAGCACACCCTGTGGATGGAGCCACAGTCCTCCCAGGGCAGCAAGGACCACCACACAACTAATCAGGTAGCTAACGGCTTGAACCAGGGTCGACGGGGCGGGGCGGGGGTGGTCCAAGATCACTCCTCGATTTTGCTTCCGCTTGAGGATAAGTTCTACCTCAGTTTCAGCGAGCCCTTATGGGGCCAAAAGGGGGCAGCCGCTCTCCCCAAGTCCAAGCTGGGCCTCTAAACAGGGAGTGGGGTTTCAGCTCCAGACCTCGATGAGGTCCCCGGATTCCATGCCCAGATCAGCCGGCAGCTCCTTGCCTGAAAGCTTTGTCCCATCGAAGAAGAAGGAGAGCTTGCGGCCCGAGAGTCCCATGGCCTCCTCGTAGCGGGACATGAGGGTCTTGAGAGGAGAATCCTGGATGGAGAGGAAAAACTGGATGTAAGAATTTGAAAAGAGGGGCTGAGGAGAACTTGTAGGGACAGACAGAGGACTTGCGACAGGGAGGACAAGGGGACAAGTCAAGTCAGAGCCCACGGAGGGAAAGGCAACTGGCTGAAGAGGCCAGCGGCAAGCTGGTTCCTCTCTAGGGAGCTGGGCCACAGAGCCCAGGACTGGGATGTCGGCTGTGGGTCAGGCAGGTTCTCCAAAGCCGGTCTCCTCACCTACGATGGAGGCATGAATCACAAGGAGGAAGCCAGCCGGGCTCTGGCTTCTGACCCAAGCTGGGGGCCAGGCGCTCCCACTGAAATGGATGTATAACCCTAGCCAAGTGTTATGGGTTGATTGTGTCCCCCAAAAAAGATACCTTGTGGTCTTAACCCCTGGTAAATGTGCATGTGACCTCATTTGGAAGATGTTATCAAGATAAGATGAGGTCATACTCGATTACAGTGGGCACTAAGGCAACAGGACTGGTGTGCTTATAAGAGAAAACAGACACACAGAGAGACACACAGGGAGAACGTCATCTGAGGAAAGAGGCAGAGACTGGGGTGATGCAGCTGTGAGCCAAGGACTGCCAGCCACCACCAGAAGCTAGGAGGAAGCAAGGAAGGATTCTACCTAGAGTCTCTGAAGGAGCATGACCCTGCTGACAACTTTTCTTTTTTTATAGTTGATTTACAATATTTTATTAGTTACAGGTTTACAACATCATGATTCAATATTTTTATAGATTATACTCTATTTAAAATTATTATAAAATAATGGCTATATTCCCCTCTTCTGTCCAATATATCTTTTTTTTTAACATCTCTATTGGAGTATAATTGCTTTACAATGGTGTGTTAGTTTCTACTTTATAACAAAGTGAATCAGCTATACATAAACATATATCCCCATATCTCCTCCTTCTTGCATCTCCCTCCCACTCTCCCTATCCCACCCCTCTAGGTGGACACAAAGCACCGAGCTGATCTCCCCGTGCTATGCAGCTGCTTCCCACTAGCTATCTATTTTATATTTGGTAGTGTATATATGTCATTGCCACTCTCTCACTTCGTCCCACCTGCTGACAACTTGATTTCGAACCTGTAGCCTCCAGAACTGTGAAAGAATACATTTCTATTGTTTTAAGCCACCCAGTTTGTTGTATTTTGTTATAGCAGCTCTCAGAAACTAATATGGCCAAGTTACTCCACCTCTATAGAGGTTGGCTTCCGTATTTGTTAGATGAGGGTAACAACAGTGCTTTCCCATATAAGATTGTTGTGAAATTCAATAATATCCTGAATGTGAAGTAAATATCCTTAGCACAGGGACTGTCACTTCTTTTGTAATTACGATGGGTTTTATTGGTTACTGTCCAAGGGTGATTTTGACTTCAACCAGGAGTTAGGAGACCAGAGCCAGGCTCCCAGCAGAAGGGGGAGGGAAATTGAACACTGGGCTTTTTCCACTATCTAGGATGGGTGGGGACCCAAGACCACAGAGGGCAGTGACTCCATCCTCCACCCACTGACACGAGACCACAGAGCACGGGGCAAGGGGCACAGAGAGCCAACTCCCCCACTCACTCGAGGCAGCGAGACTTCCAGCAGCTGGTGCTTCTCCTTCCCCTGCACCCGCAGCTGGAGCAGGTGGGACTTCTCTGTGACATCCGGAGAACTTGCTAGCACCACGCAGTCTGTGGGGGGCAGGATCGGGAAGCCAGGCCTAAGCGGGGGTTGGAAGCAGGGTCCCCTCTGGGCCTCTTCCCATATCCCCTCCCTGTGGCAAAAGCCTCCTCAAGCCTCCCTGCCTTCCTCTCACCAATGATGTCAGCCACTCCAAGCTTTAGGGTCCTGGGGGTGGCGGTAGGGGACAGCTCTGTCTCTCCGAAGAGCAAGAGGATCCTGCCTGGGGACACCCCAAGACGGCCGGCCATGTGGTCCACCACGCTCTGGAGGGGCTCCGACTGGGAGGGGGACAAGAAGTGAAGGAGGCCTTCCTGCCTTGATGTGCTTCCCCCCACCCACCCCCAGTTTCTGGCCTTAACTACTTGCTGAATTCCTCATCTGTGAGTTCCACCATATTTACCTGGCAAGGCATAAAATAAAATCATGTTAATAAGGGGTTCAGGCAAGTGACACAAAGACACGAAGCAGCCATGAGTTAGGAGAGAAAAGGGAGTGGTGGGGATTGCGGCCAACCAGAACCAGATACGCCCCATCTAAACAGGCCAGCTGTTCCGCAGTTCCAGCTGATTGGTACCATGTAGGAATATGGGCCAGGTACTGTATCTTCCTATTTAAGAGAAACCAGAAATCTGGACCCTGGTACAAAATCACCCATTGCAAAGGTTGGCGATGAACTCATATGTTCATGTGAGTCATACATGGGACTTCCCTGGGGGTCCAGTGGTTAAGACTCCACGCTTCCACTGCAGGGGGTGCGGGATCGATCCCTGGTTGGGGAAGTTCTGCATGCCGTGAAGTGCAGCCAAAAAAATAAATAAATAAAAGCACCGTACAGCACAAAAGAAGAAGAAGCATGGGACTTCCCTAATGGTCCAGTGGCTAAGATTCTGCGTTCCCAATGCAGGGGGTTCGATCCCTGGTCAGGGAACTAAGATCTCGCATGCCACACAGCAGGGGCAAAAAAAAAAAAGAAGAAGAAGAAGAAGAAGAAGCACAGTTGATAAGGCCATGGGCTGCCAGTTCACAAGCCCTAGCTTAGTTGCTTGCCTGATGCATGGTTACTGCTGGATAAATGGTCACTTCTGTTATCATTCTTGTTTTGGAATTGGAGTCATCCCTACAAAAAGAGTAGCCTTCATCAGGAAGCTAGCGGGGATCGGAATGACCAAGTGACATCTGGGTGTCCAAGGCAGTAAGAGCAAGCACAAGAGGGAAGCACAGGGTCCGAGGGAAGGAAAGAGGGAGGGATGCACCCTGGGGAGGGGCTACCAAGCAAAGCTGCTTAGGATGTTTTAGTGGAGCCTTGAAAACGGGTGGGAAGTTTGCCAGAAAGAGAGGGGAGAGGGAGGAAAAAAATCTCCCAAGGGGAAGAGTGAGCACAAAGGCGCACAGGGCTGAACAAGCGCTGGGCAGCTCCAGACAGCAGGATGGGCAAAGGAAGCCACGGTCCCTTCTGCCCAGACACCACAGTCTCTCCACAGACAGTTCCTGGGACCCTTCTCCCAGGCTCTTCAGGCACTTACCATTCTGACGGGCAATCTGATCAGGTCAGCCCGGCACTGGATTTTGAGCGGCAAGAGCCGAGGGTTCTCTGGGAGAGTGGGCCCCTCCAGTAGGACCACCTCATCCTCTTGGCTCAGGTGGTCCTGGCCCTGGGGCTGCTTGGGACTCAGGCAGGAACGGAGATCTTGGAGGCGCTTGTTCACCTCTCTGGGGTGCAGAAGGAACTGTGGGTCAGTCAGGGTGGGCCCCTCCACCCTGCCCCTCTCCACCCCGCCCAGAGCCCCCTGCCCCTGGCACCTTAACTTCTGGAGTGCCCGAGCATGCTTCCTGCTGTTGGTCCGGGGCAGACGTGGAGGCAAAGGTGAGGTGTCCTGAACCCTGTAGAGATAAAAGAGGGACAGGATGGAGAAAGAGGTGAGACCCCAGCCCCACACCTCTCCTCATGGGACCCCTGGGGACCAGAGGGGTACCTGGAGAATCAAGAGAGAGCATCTTCCGGTGACATCCATCTTATGGGAAGACAGGGGGAGGGAAAACCTGAGTCATAATTTTTATATTTATATGACCCAAATATGAGGGAGGAGAATGCCTAACTTTTAAGATAAGTTACTTCCCAGGTAAATGTCTGATAACATCCAAATGACACCAAGCACTTACTATCGGCCAAGGGTTAACTCTTAATTTACCCCAAAATTCTGACCCAGGTACCACTATTATCCCCATTTTACAGAAGAGAAAATTGAAGCACAGAGAGGCTGGCTAAGAGACAGCTGCCGGATTTGAACCACAGGGCAGTGTGCAGAGCCACACCCTTCACCCCTGCATCACTACTTTCTTAGACAAAAAGCTGAAATCTCCACTTCCTGGCGGGTCCTGAGGGCCCGCTGTCATCCTCTGATGGGGCTCACCTCTTCTTTGCCCCAAGAAGAGCTTCATTCCTCACCTGAGCCTCAAGACTCCTTCCGTCCTTCTCCTTACCCTTTGAGGAGGCAGCCAAGGTTCTGCCTGCCTCAGCCTAGCCCCCCCAACTCCCTTGCTGCTCCAGCGGCCCCAGGGCCCTCGCCTCACTCACAGTAACATCTCTTTCTTCTCTTCTCCATCCCTACTCCTCAGCTTCTTCTTCCAGGGAGAATTGGGACGTGGGGAATCCTCAGCGTGGAGACTGCTGGAATCTGCCATGTCTGCCTCTGGGGACAGAGCAGGAGGAAGTGGAAAGGGTTAGCCAAGAGAGGGCAGCGGGAGGCCAAGGAGAGACAAGTCAGGGGCTTCAGAAGGTTCTGAGAAAGGAGGAGACTAAGGGAGCCCCAGACACACACAATCACTGGGGAAGGGCTCAAGGGGTGTGAGTCAAAAGGGAAAAGCCTACCTCAGAGAGAAGAATGAACTGAAGCCTGACAGATTAGAGCAAGAGAGTGTCAGAACTTCGTGCTAAGGCATGAGACAGTGGTGAGTGTGGACAGTCGGAAAGTGGCTCACCCCAACTGGAGCATGCTCTTCTCACTTTTGATCACATGCACCCCACAAATGAAGAACACTGAGCACACAACCCGGAAGATAGGTATTTACTTAATACACATATACTACTTACTATACAGGGACATACTATTATATATGTTATGAAACATACACTAAAACAAATGTCAAAGGATGGGTTTTTTTCCTGATATTTCTCTTATTTTCTTCCCATACTCAGTTTGGTGGGCACAGAGAGACTGTGACTCTGGGGTGGAGGAGGGGGTGTGGGGCAGGGAGGGAATGAGGTAAAGAGGTAAGTATAGGCCTTCTGAGCCTACGTTTCTCAAATTTCATCCGTGTGTCATTGCCATATTTTGCCATATCTCTGTATTATTTAATATCTTTCTTTCTTTCTTAAGTTAATTTATTTATTTTTAGCTGCGTTGGGTCTTCGTTGCTGCGTGTGGGCTTTCTCTAGTTGCGGCGAGCGGGGGTACTCTTCGTTGCGTGCGCGGGCTTCTCATTGTGGTGGCTTCTCTTGCTGCGGAGCTCAGGCTCTAGGCGCGTGGGCTCAGTAGTTGTGGCATGTGGGCTCAGCAGTTGTGGCTCGCAGCCTCTAGAGTGCAGGCTCAGTAGCTGCGGCGCACGGGCTTAGTTGCTCCGCGGCATGTGGGATCTTCCTGGACCAGGGCTCGAACCCGTGTCCCCTGCATTGGCAGGCGGATTCTTAACCACTGTGCCACCAGGGAAGTCCTAATATCTTTCTTTAAATCACTCATTTTAACTTGAATATCTTATAAAAGGAAATCAGGTATAATATTCTAAACTACAGAAGCTCTTTTCCATTTGCTTGCCACACGATCATCATTAACCATAAGATAATTACTCTGAATACAAAACAGTGATAATGAATCCTAGATCAGTGGTTCTCAGAGGCAATTTTGCCTCCTGGGGGACATGTGGCAATGTCTGTAGACAATTTTGATTGTCACAATGAGGGGAGGAAGGGGTTGGGGTATGATACTGGGATCTGGTGGGTAGAGGTCAGGATGTTGCTAAACATCCCACAGGGCACAGGACAGCCCCAAACAAAGAATGATCCAGTCCAAATGTCAGTAGCACCGAGGTTGTGAAATCCTGTCCTAGTAGCTGCCAGAGGCCTGAGATTCTGCGTTTCTGACAAACGCCTGGAAGATACCCAACATTCCTGGGTCCACATTTTGAGTGGCAAGGACAGAGGTGCCTTTGTACTTCTCTGTTCCAGGTACCATATATGCAAACCATATATGTAGTCCAAGAGGGGGCTTTCTATATATTCTCTTTAATTAAGTCTCACCAGAATCCTTTGACATAGGTCCATTTTTTATCCCCATTTTGCTGATGAGGAAATTGAAGCATTGAGAGATTAACTCGCCCAAGGTCACACAGCTACTAAGGGGTAGAACTGGCATTCAAACCAGGCCTGCTGGTTCCCAAATCAGCTCTTAATCACCCTGCCATACTCCCTCATGGTGCAAAAGTCTTAGTCCAAGGTCTGCATTTGCCCACTGGATCGCTTCCCTATTAGACTTGATTCCTACTCACTGCCCTTGAGTGGTTTGCAAAAATCACATCACTGAGGGAGAATAAAGGCTGGGCAGCCCTGAAAAGATTCAAATAACACCCTGCTGGCTCCAGAGTGTTCCCAAGACACTTGTTGAAGATGTAACAAGATGTTACAGATTCTTAACACTTCCCCCTCCCCTGTTCCCAGGATTACAGAATCAGAATCTCTGGGGCTGGCACCTGGAAATCTGTATATTAGCTCACTCTTATGCCTATTAGAGTTGGCGGAAGGGTGTTTTGACAGCATTTTCTGTGCCTTCTGGTTAACAATCCAGCTCCTTTCAGGATTGGAGCTTTTTCTGGCTAGGATGCAGGAGTCACCTCTCCCATGTCCTTCCCCTGAGCCTCAGGAAACAACTAACTGCAGGGATGTAAACTCCAGAAAGTCTCCTCAAAGAGGCCAGCGCTGGGCACCTCTCCCTAGAAGCCCTCCCTTACCTTCCTCAGTCTCTGGGGGGCAGAATTTCAGGAGGGACTTGTGGTCTGGGATGAGGTGGAGGCTGCTTTTCACCTGCAAAGAAAAAGTAGATCAGTCCCAAATCCTCCCTCCACTTAAAGAGAAAACTGGGGTCGATTCTTCCCTCACACCCAGGCCTCCTCCAGCTCCCAAGTCCTCCCTAAGGATGTAGACATTACAGCCCTCCCACAGGGACTCAGGAGCTCAGCTTCCCCAGGATCCAAAATTGGAGTACCCTACCGTACGGTATCACTTATATGTGGAATCTAAAATATGACACAAACGAACATATCTACAAAGCAGAAACAGACTCACAGACATAGAGAACACACTTGTGGTTGCCAAGGGGAAGGGGCGAGGGATGGACTGGGAGTTTGGGGTTAGTAGATGCAAACCATTACATATAGAATGGATGGGCAACAAGGTCCTACTGGATAGCACAGGGAACTATATTCAATGGAAAAGAATATAAAAAAGAATGTGTAGGGCTTCCCTGGTGGCGCAGTGGTTGAGAGTCCGCCTGCCAATGCAGGGGACACGGGTTCATGCCTCAGTCCGGGAAGATCCCACATGCCGCGGAGCGGCTGGGCCCGTGAGCCATGGCCGCTGAGCCTGCGCGTCCGGAGCCTGTGCTCCGCAACGGGAGAGGTCGCGGCAGTGAGAGGCCCGCGCACCGCAAAAAAAAAAAAAAAAAGAATGTGTATACATACATGTATAACTGAATCACTTTGCTATACAGCAGAAATTAACACAACATTGTAAATCAACTACACTTCAATTTAAAAAAATAAGTACTCTGACTCCGACACCCCTTTCCCTAATGCACTGTAAGGATGCAAGGTTAGTTCCCCTTTTTTACGAAGCTGCTAGCCATCCTGCTATCTTAGAATCCTTGGGAATCTCAGCCCCCTAGCTCACCCTACCACGTGGGGACTCCAGCCTCCTGGAGCCCCCAGTTCTCTCTGAACTTCCATGGACCCCAGTCCCCATCTTCCTGGATCTTTAGCAATGGGCCCCAACCTTAAAACCCAGTATGCCCCAAATCCCAGCCCTAGGAGCCTCAACTCTTCTCTGAACCATCAGGGATCCCAAACCCTTAGGCTCTCTATACCCCCGACACTCCAGCTCCTGGGAATCCCAAACTCCCAGCACACTCCAAACCCCTTCACCTCCCCAATTTACAGAAACCCCAGGAACCCTGCCCCCAAGGCTCCTAGCCCCTGCTTCCGTTTAGTCTCCCAAGACCAATCCTAGAACCCTACCCTCAACATTTCTAAACCCAGCCCTTCCGCGCTAGCCCTCTCGGGGACCCGCGTGCACCTTCTCGGAGTACACTGGAACCGCCGGTGCCTCCTCGGGATCCAGCAGCAACTGCCGCCGCCGCCTGACCAAGACCCGAGGGGTTTCAGCCGGCCGTGCGTCCGCCCCTTCGCTGTCACTTTCGCTGTCGTCCCGGGGCGCGGCCGGCACGGGGGGTTCCGGGAGCGGGACCTCGGCCGGGTCCGCAGCGCCCCGCGCCGTTGCGACCTCCAAGACATCCTCATCGCTGTCGCTGACCAAGTCCACAAGCACCGAGTCCAGGGTGCGCCGGGCTGGCGATCGTTGAGCGCCAGGACGCCGGCCACGGCCGCCCCGGGATCCCCGAGCCCCTCGGCCGACACCGCCGCCTCTGGGCCGCCGGCCCTTTTTCCTCACCGGCTCCGCCATGGCACACACCCGGCTGCCACAGTCGCCCGCCTCTAGCCAACTCGCCTGGCCCCCTCCAGCGGCTTCCGCCCTTCATTGGGTGAACTGCCTGCTAGTCAGCACTTCTCCCCGCCCACACCCTCTGGATCCACCTCTCCGCCTTTTCACTGGTCGCTGCACCCGCCCATCACACATTCACCACTGAAACCAAGGCGCCAAAGATTCCAATCAGCCTCGGCGCAATCGGCGTAGGTTTCGACTCGTCCCGGCTCACCCATTGGCCTGACCATCCTTCTACAAAGCCCCGCCCACTGAAGAGAGTCTTTTTCCTGGTAGGTGGAGGAGCGGGGCATCCTGGGAATTGTAGTCTGCAAGCCCTCAGGCTAGAGTGGAAGGAGTCCGGCTGGGAATTGCTTTTAGAAACCGCAGACCTCACGGGTATCCCGTTTATTCTTTCCCCCAACCGCTTGGTGGGCTGAGTAATTCCGCTCGACGCCGACCCCTCGCACACGACCCCTCCTCACGTACAGAATCCGCACAATACGACCCTGGACCAACACTTCAATACCGCGCAACTCTCCGCATAACCTTCGACAGCATACATACCTTCCCCCACACTGGAGGTCCCGACAGACACTTTTCACGGGCAAAGTCAACCCAACATACACTCTTGCAACACCCTCCCACAACGTACACCTAAGCACAACCCGCCTCACAAACACCTGGAAGGGCAAATACAAGTGAAAAGTAAGAGGCTTAATTCTCCCTGTTGAAAATAAGGGACGTGACTTCTCCCCCTTCTCCCTTTTCTTTCAGAATTTCTTTCTTGGAACTTTTCAAAATGTATGTAAATCTTTGTAATGGCTAACTAAGCCTCTTGCCAGTCTCATAACTCAGAACTCCAGGACCTGGGAGACATTTTCTTTTTAATTTAAGTTTAGTTGATTTACAATGTTGTGTTTCTGGTGTACAGCAAAGTGATTCAGTTTTCTATATATTTTCTTTCTCAGATTCTTTTCCATTATAGTTTATTACAAGATATTGAATATAGTTCCCTGTGCTATGCAATAGGACCTTGTTGTTTATCTATTTTATATTTAGTAGTTTGTATCTGCTAATCCCAAACTCCTAATTTATTCCACCCCCCACCCCACTCCCTTTCCCCTTTGGTAACCATAAGTTTGTTTTCTATGTCTGTGAGTCTGTTCCTCTTTTGTAAATAAGTTCTGGAGCCATCTTTTTGAAATGCAAGCATCAGGGGAAATAGCTCCCAATCTCCCCATCTCCCAGCTCCAGCGGGAGAATAACAGCCTAACTTCATGGAGGCTCTGCTGCAATATACAAAACCACCTCCCATCAAAAATACTGTAAAGCAACTACACTCCAATAAAAATTTTTTAAAAAAGAAAAGAAACGAAACTAGATAAATCAGACTCTAGAAAAAAAAAAAAAGATGTCATAAGTTTGTCTTGCCCTTGGATAAAAGCCAATCACCATGATAAAGTTAGGATGATCTATGTGTGCCTAAAGGTAGTGTCAAGTCTTCTTACTTGAGGCCTAGTCATTGTTTATCTTGAAAACAACATATGGGTTTTGAAAACTTATCTTGAAAACAGGATAATGGGTGGTACCTGCTTGGCTATATAAAATGGTGAGATTTCTTTCTGCTTTTGCAATCCATCTCTCAGGGGATTGCCTGTAACGTGCCTGGCATTCTGTTTAATGCTTATTCAATAATAAAACTGTTTTCTCAAACGTATGGACACCAAGGGGGGAAAGTGGCAGTGGAGGGTGGTGGTGGGGTGGGGTGGCGGTGGGATGAAGTGGGAGATTGGGATTGACACATATACATTAATATGTATAAAATAGATAACTAATAAGAACGTGCGGTATAAAAGATAAATAAAATTCAAATATTCAAAAAAATAATAATAAAACTGTTTTCTGTCTCTACTACCTCTGTGTAGAGGTTTTCTGGGTGGGAAGAAGGTTTTGTTTTTTTCATTTCATTTCCCCAACACACCCACCAACGACATTGCATACCTCAGAGGCTACATATCCTCCACACATCTACTGTATCCACAACTCCTGTACAACATGCACCCCAACGCAGCACAGATGTAACCGATCAGGACCCCATGAGGCCTTCCTGGGACAGGCCCTCCCCCCCATATCTTCTGCTTTAGCTCCTCTCTGAAGTATTGATACCTAGATAACAATATTTGATGCACACTTCCTAAGTTGTTTTACAGATGTGAAAACCCCCCACCAGGACTTGGGGCAGTGGTTAAGAATCTGCCTGCCAATGCAGGGGACACAGGTTCGAGCCCTGGTCTGGGAAGATCCCACATGCCGTGGAGCAACTAAGCCCGTGTGCCACAACTACTGAGCCTGCGCTCTAGAGGCCGCGAGCCACAACTACTGAGCCCACGCGCCTAGAGCCCTGCTCCGCAACAGGAGAAGCCACAGCAATGAGAAGCCCACGCACCTCAACAAAGAGTAGCCCCTGCTCAGCCCCCACTCGCTGCAACTAAAGAAAGCCCGTGTGCAGCAACGAAGACCCAATGCAGCCATAAATAAATAAATAAAATTTTAAAACTATGCTTTGCCGAAACCATTTGGGGAGCTCCAGGCTTTTTAGGGCAGGAGCCACCTGTCTCCTCGCAGGGGCCTGAATAAACCTTTCTCTGCTCCAAACCTCGATGTTTTGGTTTGTTTGGCCTCACTGTGCATTGGGCACACGAACTTGCGCGCTAACAGAGACACACCCCTCCTATACTTCACACCTCCCATATTGCCTCCAACTGCATGACCCCCGTTGGCCTTAGAAATAAAAGTCAGTTATTCTACCAGCAAGAATGGGTTTATTCAGGAATAGCAGAGGAATTGCAATTTGGGACAAGGAATCTTTAGCGAAAGCCATAGGCAAGTCCAACAAAGAAGGTTATTTTATAGAGAAAAGGGAGGACATTGGGAGGGGTCATTTTGAAGGAAAGTCCATTGGAGAAATGTGAAAGTTCAGGGTGATGATGGTTTCTCATTGCCTGAGTTGCTCGGGTAGTGGATTTCTTCTAGGAGATTTAATGTACATCTTTTCCTGTTGGGACCTGTAATTGATGATTCTTTCCTGTCCATGATTCTTCTGTTGGGGTCTTTAACTGACAGTTCTTCCTGTAATTGATGACAAGTGGTACAGCATGAAAGCTCCCCCTTCAGACTCCATTTTAGTGAGGTTTCCTTTTATTAATTTTCACTCCCCTGACACCTCACACTATACACGCCACACTATACTTCACACATAACATCCACACGGCATACACCCAATACCACCTGTCTCTCACACACTTAACGTTCACATAACTTGTACTTCACACATCCATCCAGTACAGCATCTTTTTTTTTTTTACAAATTAATTATCTATTTTTGGCTGTGTTGGGTCTTCATTGCTGCGCGCAGGCTTTCTCTAGTTGCAACGCGTGGGGGCTACTCTTCGTTGCAGTGCGCGGGCTTCTCCTTGCGGTGGCTTCTCTTGTTGCGGAGCATGGGCTCTAGGCGTGCGGGCTTCAGTAGTTGTGGTTCATGGGCTCTAGAGCGCAGGCTCAGTAGTTGCAGTGCACAGGCTTAGTTGCTCTGTGGCATGTAGAATCTTCCCGGACCAGGGCTCAAAGCCGTGTTCCCTACATTGGCAGGCAGATTCTTAACCACTGCGCCACCAGGGAAGTCCCAGTACAGCATCTTTTTTTTTTTTGGCTGCGTTGGGTCTTTGTTGCTGCACGCGGGATTTCTGTAGTTGCGGCGAGCGGGAGCTACTCTTCGTTGCAGTGCGCGGGCTTCTCATTGTGGTGGCTTCTCTTGTTGCGGAGCACGGGCTCTAGGCGCTCGGGCTTCAGTAGTTGTGGCACGCGGGCTCAGTAGCTGTGGCACACAGGCTTAGTTGCTCGCGGCATGTGGGATCTTCCCAGACCAGGGCTCAAACCCATGTCCCCTGCATTGGCAGGCGGGTTCTTCACCACTGCGCCACCAGGGAAGTTCCCCCAGTACAGCATCTTGATGACCACCCACATCCCATCCCATCCCCCTCCTCTGCTATACTGATATCCCTTAAACACACACCCCAACTCAGCCCACACTTCAAGTGCTCCACGTAGACTCAGCCAAGGTCAAGACTGAAAGCACAGAACGCCAGCAGGTGAGGCTGTTCCCCAAGGAACAAAGGCTCTGGACCTGGCAGAGTGGACTCCAAGGACCTCCTAGCCCTGGGAACTCTTCATCCACTCTTTATAGTAAGGCTGGAAGCATAGAGATTACACCAAAAGCCCTTCTGCAGCCTCGGTCCCTACCTGGGGGGCCCCTGCAAACTAGGGGTGACCCTGAGGGCCTGAAACCTCTCTCAAGCCTCCTTCTCCCTAAATCTTGTTCAGGAACTATAAGTGATCCAGTCCCTGCCAAAGAAACAGGTCATGGGGTGGGAATTTGTGAAGCTTTGGAGTGTGCCTTTCTTCTGAGCAGGTCCCTGCACTGGAGGAGTTCCTAATCCAAATATTCTGTGTGCCCTCTGGCTCCTGGGACACAGTAGGCCCTTAATAAATGCCAAATAATAATAATAGCTAATGTTCGAGTGCCTACTATGCTACTCTCATGTGCTTTACATCTCATTTAAGATTCACTAAGGTAGCTATCATTATTATCCCTGTTCTACAGACCAGGAAACTGCAGCACAGAGAGTTTGAGTCACACAGCCAGAAAGGGTTGGAGCTGGGATTCAAACTCAGGTAGTCTAATTCCAGAGCACTGGGCTGGAGTTAGCACACCTCTGTTCCTCATCTTCTCCCAAGACTTCACTGGGTAGCAGAGCTCACAGGAGTAGCTCCAGCCTCTGGCCCCTGAATCTCAGGACTTGGCACAGTCCTTCATTCACTCCTCCTTCCCCACTCATTTCCTGAGCTCCTGATCTTTGCCATCCCCTGGCTGGGTACCAGGGGCACAGAGAAGACCCAGACATGGATTCACCCTTGAGAAGGTAGGATGTTTTCACCAGGAGTGTCATGTTCAAATGATTCAGGCACAGGCAGGAGACCTACATGAATGAAGCAGACTGGGTGAAAGGCAATAGGGAATGGTGGGGACTTTGGCAATATGGAAAGCTTACATTAGCTGAAGGGTAAGGTCAGGTCAGGGTGTGAATCCTGAGCTAGATCTGGGATATTTATTATTATTTTTTTAATTTTGTTTCTGCCACATGGACTGTGTCCAAGATGGAAGGCCAAGGAAATGCTGAAGTTTCATTTCCCATCCCCTGCATTCCAAACGTACACTATGCAAATATAACAAGAGGCATCGCTTTCCTTCTTTTCTTTTTCTTAATAGATACCTGAGCTCAAAAGCAGGACAGAATCTCCCTGGTTCTAGAAATAACGAAGGAAATCAAAGCTACAACATTGAGAGGGCAGCGCATGGGAATGCTGGGACCCCTAGGATTGGAGTTTTAATGTCCCCATGGGGACAGAGGTTAAGGCTGCGGCCCCAGGAAAAGCAGAGATGGAATCCAGAAATCTGGC
The DNA here is from genome assembly GCF_937001465.1 of Orcinus orca. NCBI lineage: Eukaryota > Metazoa > Chordata > Mammalia > Artiodactyla > Delphinidae > Orcinus > Orcinus orca. The sequence goes on from NC_064574.1 coordinate 71,341,546, forward strand.
TGCTGAAACTAAGCCCCATGTGCAAAGCTGGGAGCTGAGAAAGGACTGTCTCTCCTGGGCACAGAAGACAGAGGGGAAAACAATCCATCCACAGGCCTTGGGATGCAGTTTGGAAAAAGTCACGGCAGGAAATCAGAATCCCCAGAGTCACCAGAGTATGGGCTTCGAGTCAGACCAAACCCCTAGGGCAAAAGCCTGCTCTAAATAAAATGGTCAGAAACCTGTGTAGCCTGTAAGACTGTGGCAGAAGCCAAAGCAAGCTGGCCCCAGAAGATGTGAGTGAGGCAAAGGACTCCTGCAGGAGAAACACAAAGAAGTCGAAGAACGCTTCCATGGTGATACACCATGGGAGGCTTCACCCCATTGTACAGATGGTGATAATCGCCTCCTCCCTAATGCTACTTTATAACTGGGAACACTGAGGGTCAGTGAGCTTGAGTAAGGTGCCTAAAGTCAGCTAGCAGCTGAAGTATTTAATTTCTCTGTGCCGCAGTCTTCTCAGCTCTAAGGTGATAATAATTTTAGCGTACCTTCCTCATAGAATTGTCATGAAGATAAAATGGGCTGCTACTTGTAAAGCATTTATTAGAACAATGCCTGGCACATCATGATGGCGTTAATACAGTTAAAGTAAGTTTTAAAGGTTCAGAGATAAAGAAGGAATAGAGTCTCAAAAACGAACACAGGACATTATGAAGAAAGAACAGGTACATTAAGAAAAGGAATTCTAGGGCTTCCCTGGTGGCGCAGTGGTTGAGAGTCTGCCTGCCGATGCAGGGGACACGGATTCATGTCCCGGTGCAGGAGGATCCCACGTGCCGCGGAGTGGCTGGGCCCGTGAGCCATGGCCGCTGGGCCTGCGCGTCCGGAGCCTGCGCTCCGCAACGGGAGAGGCCACAACAGTGAGAGGTCCGCGTACCGCAAAAAAAAAAAAAAAAAAAAAGAAAGGAATTCTAGAAATAAAAATGTAGGTACTGAAAAAGTGTAGACCATCTTACAGAGAGCGTTGAAACTTCTGGAGGAGAGGGACTAGGTTTCAGATGCCAGTCCTGGGTTTCAGAAGAGCACTGGAGCTGGGGAGACCAGGCAGAAGACACCAAGACTATCAATGACTGAGTCCACCTTTGCCTGAGACAGGCAGGAATTTGGGAGTGGTAGAGCTTGCTACATAATGGTTTCAGGGCCTGGAGACTTTTAGCTCTGAAGTCGTTGTGTTTGTGGTTTATATCATAGGCGGTTTACCAGGCAGCAGGCACCATGGCTAGAACAGCAGCCAGATTTCTGGATTCAGCTCTGTGAAGTGCTACTTGCATGACTTGGCCTCTCTAACCCTCAGTTTTCCATCTACACAACTGCACCTAGGAAGAGAGAGTGTCAAGAATGATATAGGGTCTGGAATTAGATGGCCAGAGTTCAAGTCCTGACCCCAACATTTATTAACTAGGTAAGTCTTGGGGCATGTAATTTAGGGTCTCTGCCTCAGTCTCCTCATCTATGAAACAGGGTTGTTTGTGAAGATAAAATGAGCTAATATATATAAACATACACACACTTAAAATATACATAAAATACTTTGATACAATTCTGGCACATAACAGATGATTAATGCCTTCATTGATGTTAGAACATAGTAGATGCTCAATAAATGGCAGTGATGACTGCCAATTCCTGGATTGCTTCGTCTTCACTGGGCGCCACAAATACAACTGCTGAATGAACAATGACCGAATGACTGGCTGGCGGGAATGGCAGGCAAGTGAGGGAGATGAGTGCAGGTCAATCCCCAGGTGGGAAAAGGCCCTGTGGTTCCGGAGATGCAGTTCTCCCTCCTCCGCTGGATTCAAGAGGGGATGGGAATACACGCATCCTCACCTTCCCTTCCCCTCCCACACAAGGGCACTATGTCACAGGATTGGAAGAGCTCACTGAGTTTATATGGGGAGTGCAAAGGGGGCCGAAGTTTCGCTTGTGTACACTGTGTGTGTACACAGATACACGCGTCCTGAGTAACACTGCTCCAGAGGCTGGCGCCATCTGCTGGGGGCCCCAGATTTCAGAGTCAGGTGTGGATCTCAGGGGCCTGAGGAGGCCCATGCTATGCAGAAGAAATGGTAATGGGGAGCAGTCCAGGAGCCAGCACCCCACTTCCATCCCTATTCATCTCCCTCCTTCTTTCCCATCCTTGGAGGGCAGTTCCCAGCTCACCTGAAGGGAATCACCTAGTTGCTCCAGGTGCCCATGTGGCCCCCTCCTCCCCATGCTGGTTCTGGTCCATCGGGATTATCCATATTCTCATAAGAGTCTGCATCTGGTCAGGACCAGGAAGGAGTAAGATATAAGTGGAGCTGAAAGTCAGCTGGGAGGGAGGAAGCCTCAGAGGACAATGGGAGACAGCAGGAGAAGCACCCACCTTCTTCATGACTGGGACCAGGCTGGGCTTGAACAAAGCGGAGCTGGGGGACTGCATACAGGATCCCTCTCATATCCTCATAGGACTGGGACCCTGCTTGGCCAGGGGATGGAGAGTTGGAAGCCTGGGAGCCATGCTGGGGGCTTGGGGAAGGGAAGTGCAGCCTAAGATACTGAGGGAGTCTTAGGGGCAGAGGAAAGTGGAAGGCTTGAACAATATTGTACTAAGAAGGAGTGACAGGGTTAGCATCAGGTTCCGGGCCCTTGTTTGTTGTAGGGTTTGATCACGTGTGGTTAGATTATGGTAGTGGTCAGAGAAAAAGTGAAGAACGGAATTGGAAGGAGTCAAAGTCAGAGTTGTGAGGAGGTTGTAGAGAGAGCTCGGGTCAAAGGTGAGGCCTGCATTGTGGCTGAGGTGAGCTGGAGGTCAAAGTCCAGGCTGGAACTGGATTGGGGTTGGGGCTGATGTTGATGATGAGGGATGGGGTGAATACTGGGCGTCAGGATGGGCATTGGGGTCAGTGTTGAGGTTAGAGTTAAGAGTCAAATCTAAGGTCAGGATTGGGCTTGGGTTTGGGGTCAGAACCAAGGTCAAGGTCGGGCCTGACATTAGAGCCGAGGCCACATCAACCCAATCTGGACAAAGACAGGCAGGTCCCAAGCACTTCTCACCAAGGGAGGTTGCCTCCCTGCTGGGGTCCCAGGCTGACCCATGGGGGCTCAGGAAGTCTGGAGAAGGAAGAGGGAAGTCACTCCCGGCCTTCGCGTCACACACACCACCACCACCACCCATCCACCCCGCAGGAATGTGACCATCCTCACACACACCTGTTGTCCTGGCAACTGGCTGGGCCAGTTCTTCATCCTCATTCTCGTAAGATTCAGCTGCTGCCAAAAAAAGAGAACTCCAGGGACCACTCCGGCCCTGTAGGGGATCCACAGCCTTGTGGGTTCTCCCAAGTCTGTGAGGCCCCACGAGTACCCCAGATTACCGTTGGAGAAGGAGTCTTCATCCTCAGGACCCAGGACCCCTTCCTCAGGGTTCTCATAGCCGCTGCCATCTGGTGGAGAAGGAGGGGGATCCAGGGAGGGCTCACAGCCCGCCCCAGCTGAGAAGGTGAGGATGAGGGAGGGCAGTCTTACCCTGGGAGAGCTGGTCCTGCCCAAGGTTGGAGTCGTTCTCGTAGAACTCGGAGCCCTCCTCACTGTCCGGCTCCTCATAGGCCTCCCCTTCCTCTTCTTCTGGGCCTGGGGTTTGGGGATGGGGGTGGGAACCGGGTCACGGGCCCCCTCCTCCAGGCCCCAGTCCACTATTCCTGCCACAGACCGCTTCAACACCTCCCACGTGAGTAACCATCCCCCTCAATCACCGGTCCCTGGTGGGCTCCGGGACTCCGAGGCTCTGGCCTCCTGGACGTCGCTGCGCGGATTTCCGTAGGGCGGCACGGTGGCTCCCAGGCCCGCAGCCCACCGCAGGGCGCGTCCTGCCGGGTGAGAGGAGACGGGGGCGGTCAGGGCTACGGGCAGAGGATGCTTCAGGGCCTGCTGGAGGACTCCGGGTCTAGGTACCCAGCCTTGAGCCAGCAGGGCGGGATCTAAATCTAGAGGCGTGGCCTGAAGTCTCGGGCGAGGTTCTGGGGTCAGAACCGGACTTCAGGTGCCGAGTCTGGGGACGGGGATACGAGTTCTGGGGGCGGGCCTTGGTCCTGGGGGCGGGGCTCAAGTCTGGGCGGGACTCCGCACCTCGGGGCGGGCTCTTTTCTGAAGGCGGAGCTCCGAGCTCGGGAAGGCTAGGAGCTCAGGGGTCTAGAAGGATGAGGAAAGTGGGTGGGGCTCTAGCTCTGGGTCAGGGACCTGGCGGTGCCTCCTACCCGTGCCTGAGTGGGGAGTGGAGAGGGAGAGCATGTTCCCGTACTGGTTCTGGGCCCCGTTTCCCGGGGGAGGCGTCACTTTGAAGAACCTGGCGGAGGAAGGGGAATTGCACTGTGAGGCCAGGTCTGGAGGGGACTGGAGGGGACACTCAAGATTCAGGCTAGACCCTCAGAGGTTAAAATGTGGTCACTTGTTATGAGCACCTCTGTTCTGCCACAGCCTACAGAGGGGTCTGCGCTCACTCGAAGGGGGACTTCACAGAGGAGGTAGCTTTGGTGCTGGGCTTTGAAGGTTGGGCAGTATTTCAACCATAGAGATGGAGAAAAAACACCCCGAGCAGAGGAAACAGCAAGTGCAAAGCATAAGGTGAAAGTGCAGGAGTGGGAGCCTGGAGAGCACTGGCATCATTACCTTCTAGTGGGATCTGTCATTCGCTTTCTTTTCCTCCTCAGGATCAGGGCTGGGGGGAGTTAAGGGGAATGATCAGAGGAGGGACTCAAGAGTGAAGATTTGGGGGATGCTGGGGAAGTCACTTGGAGGAGATGGGATTTCAAATTCCAAAGAGCTCGGGTAGTTTGGGGGAGGGGGTAGAAAAGGAGTGGGGGCAGGATTCTGAGGTCTGTGGGGGAGGTGTGGGATGAGAAACAGATGGTTGTCAGACTGGCCAGTGTGACCTCTCCTGAGGAGGGAGGGGTAAGTTTGGGAAGACCAGCTGGGGGACATGACTCACCTCTTCGAAGATGAAGAAAGCCCACCAGGGAAGCCAGGCAGAAGATCAGATAAACTAAAGTCACAACAGGGACTATCCAGCCACCAGTCTCCAGTAGCCAATGCCATACTGCTAGGGGGAAGGAGCTATGAGATGAAGACCCCGGGCTGGCATCTTGCTGTCCAGCCTCAATACCTCAAAGGGCCCTAAGTCTGGGGGGCCGGGGCAAGACACAGATCCTCAACGTCCCAAGCTACAGGGAGGGCTCTCCTCCCTCCCTCTGAGGACCCGGAGCCTGGCACGGAGCCTGGAGTGGCATCTGTTAAGCAAACCATGAACAAACTATGACTATAGTCAGACACAATGTTAGGATTAAGGGGAGCATAATTATCAGCTTCCTGCTGCAGTTAAGGACAGCCATCGTCAACGTAAAGGGCAAAGTCAAGTTCACAAGGTTAGAGGTGAGATGCGGCAATGTGCTGCCAAGGTCGAGTTTGGAGGGAAAGTTCAGGATGAGTTTGAGAACTGTGGTTGCAGTAGCATGGTAGGATTGAAAGAAGGGAGACAGAATGGGCAGAACATTATGGCCAATTTGGTGGACAGGGGAGGAAAAGGAAGGATGCCCAGGTTGCTGGCTTGGGCACACGGGCAGGTGGTAGTGTCCTTCACTTCTAGGGCCACCTAGAAGACTGTGCTTGAGGAAGATATCGAGTTTGATTTTGTACATGTTGCAATGTCCATGGACATCAAATGGCAATGCCACAAGTTGGCTGGCTGTGGGGTGTATGGAGCTGAGTCACCAAGGCATGGTGGCCTAAGGCGCCATGGGAGTAAAGGAGGTCAAACAAGAAGAGTGTGTAATCAAGGGCGAGAAAGTGTAGACAGGGATAAGAAGAGGGCTCAAGGCTCCAACAGTGAGGAATGAGGGAGGAAGGAAGCCTCTCCCAAAGTTGATGGGAAGAAACAACCAGTGGCAAAAGACCCAGAAAAGTAGTGTCTTGGAAGCAAGGGAGGAAAAAGTTGGGGTCAGTGTTCAGTGTAGAGGTTGGGGCTCGGGATGAGGCTGCTACTAGCCCTCAGGTTGGGGAACCAAGGTTGCCGGGCTTCCGGTTCTTCCCAGTAGCCCCACTCAGATGCCCCACAATTGGGAGAAACTCTACCTGACTGGGCAGTGACCTTCAGCTGCATCTGGGTGGTCACGTTGCCATGGTTACAGTGATAGATGCCAGCATCTTGAGCTGTGGTCTCGGGCAGCAACAGAACAGCCTTTCCCCCGAGGGTGCCCATGACCCACATCTCTCTGAGTTGGGCATCCTCACTCAGGTTTAGGCTCAGCAATTTGATCCTAGGCTTCTCGGGACGCACATGGATCCAGGAGATGGGGCCTCTGGCCAGTGAGGTACGGGATGCCCCACAGGACAGCGAGAGTGTGGAGCCAGGGGCCACCGTGAGGTCTGGGGCAAGGAGAGCCAAGGCTAGGGAAGTGTAGTCCTTGGGGTCTCCTCCCCTGCACACCATCCAGTTCCCATCCCACCACTTCCTGGCATCTCCCCAGCACCTTACCATGGTTGTTGCTCTGGTTCAAAGTGCCGTTAGGTGGGGCACAGGCAGAGTCTGTGTGTAAGATCTTAGGGTTGTTCTTGGCCCACACATAGACCTGGGACCTTGTGGGGTGACCAGAAGAGGGCCTGGGGCCCTCTGAGGACCTGTTCCGCAGGCCACAGCTTGGGTCATTTAGGTCTGAAGCATTCCACCGGAACAGTTCTCCTGGGAAGATACCCAGAACCAGATACAGAGACATCTAGGAGAGGCAGAGAGATACGGAGACCCAGAAAGGCAGAGGCAAAGACCCAGAGAGAGACAGAGAAACAGCGACTCAGAGAAAAGAGTGAAAGACAAATACAGAGCGCGCAGTGCTGACGTCACGAAGCCACAGCAGTTTTTAGAAGCCACCTAAAACTGGCTCCCAGCTTGTCCCTCGGACCCTCCAGCCCCTCCCTCCAGATCCATTTCAGCTGCTGGACCTCCTCCATCTACGGTGGGCCTCCCTCTTCTCATCCAGCCCTCCCTGCCCCAGCCCGGACCTCACCGCTGCCCTTCACGCTGACCGTCCAGCCAGGCTGCCAGGCTTGCTCAGAAAAGGGGCCTCGCTGGCACAGGTAGAAGCCCCCCATCTGGTCGGAGACATTGAAGATGAACAGCAAGGTTCCCTGGGGCTCCTTCAGGGTGCCCAGGGGCCCCACATGGATGCCCAGGCCTGGTAACCCTAGGCTCAGCTCTAAGAAGGGTGTTGATTGGGAGCCCCGAAACCAGGCCAGTTGCTCAGGGGGACCATCTGAGAGACCGTCAAGGCATGGCAGCACAGCATTGCCTCCCTCTGTGGAGAGAGAGAAGGATGGGGGTGGGGAGTGAGGAGCCCCTAGCCCCCTTCACTCCTCACACTGGGTTATAAAGCCAACGACCCCACCAGCTGGGAGTGGAAGAGTCCTCAGAGTCCTTGCAGTCGTCCCCTGAATTTTACAAGTAACAAAATGGAGGCTCAGAGAGGGTAAGTGACTTGGCCAAGGCCACCCAACCGGAACGCAGGTTTCCAGCCCTTCCATCCACCTCTGCCCTCCGGACATACCTTTAGCCTCCAGTAGGTGTGTTTCCTGGGGCCTGACTCCCATGGGGGTAAGGAACAGGTGGAGGAAGAAGAGGAGGAGAGGAGGTGGCATGGTGGCCAGACTCCCCGGGGCACCCAGCTTCGCCGCGCGGGGGATGCTGGGGCAGGCGGGGACCTGGTGGGCACTGAACCATGGGCGTCTGTGGGGGAGGACAGGCAGTCCCCCCGGAGAGGAAGGGGTGGTCATGCCTCAGGCCCTTTCTCCATGCACCCCTCCAGAGCCACAAAACTCGCCTCCTCCCTGCTACCGTGTTTTATTTTCATCACAGCACTTACCACCATGTGAGGTGATCTTATTTGCGTGTCTCCTTTCTTGGTGGATTTCTGTTTCCCCACTAGAAAGCCCCTTGTGGCAGAGACTTTGTCCTGTTCACAACTGTACACGCAGTGCCCCGGAACAGTGCTTGGCACGTTATTGTGTAGGCACCCAAGGAATATTTATTGAATGAGTGGGTCCAGGCTCCCTCCTTCTCCCCCTCCTCCCTCCTTCAACCTCAGGCTCTTAGTTCATTTCCCTTCACACACACACCCCCTTCATTCATTCAACCAACGTCTCTTGGGCCTTTCTCCACCTCCGTACAAGCAGCCCATCACACATACGGTGGGATCTGGCAGACCTGAGTGTGAATCCTCCACCTCCGCCACTTGGCTAAATGTCTTCATCTTTCTAAGCCTTAGTTTCTTTCTCTGTAAACTGGGGATAATAACCGTAGTCTCAAAATATTGTTTGTGCTTTCAGGTCCCTGGGGCCAGGATGACACCTCCACACTGTGGCAGTGTATGGCCTGTTCTTAATTGCTGCTAATTCGATGATGACCCCTGTCCCCGTTTCCCCAAAGCATCAGCTGGGCCAGAGTGACGTGTTACAGATGAGTGAAAGAGGAATCCCTGCTTCCCTCAGAGATAAAGGGAGCCGAGCTGCAGTGCTGCATTGGGCTTCTCGGCCTCCAAGATCTCCTCCCACTTCCAGAATCCAGACATAACTTTGCATGTTCCCCTTCCCGGGAGAAAACCAACTGTCAGAAAGGGAGACACATTGCCCCCTCGCCCTTCTTCCCCTGAGATGGATCCTGGCTTTTCCTCATCCTGCTCTACAGTGCCCGGTAGACAAGTGCTATGTTGAATACAGACCTTGTTAAGACTTGTCCTGTAGCTTGGTATTACAGATGTGCTATTCGTGCAGTAAGGTGAAGGCTGTCTGCCCAGAGAAATTCATAATTTATATAAGAAAATAAATTTCATAAATTAAAAAATGTATATATATTGTTTGTGGAGATTAAACAGGATGATATACATACGGCACTTGTAGCTTAGCACAGCACATAGCAAGCGCTCTCAGTTCGTGAGAGACAGTGTCCATTAATAGCTAAGGATTCAAGCCATTCTGCTACTGGGGCTCCTTTGCAGCGGTGCTGAGGAATGACTGACGCTTAATGCCCCTTTGTCTCCCAGTTCTTCCCCAGGAAGCCCCTGCTTCAGTTATGGAAGGAACCCATTTAGAAGTGGGAAAATTGAGCCCCCCCCCCCCACACAAAGGCAGGGTGTTGCCTGCGATCACACATTGGGCTGGTGGTACAACTGGGCACCAGAACCCAGGCGTCCTGACTCTTAAATCTGTTCTTCTGACACACACCCCTCCATGTCTCTCTCTCTCTCTCTCTCTCTCTCTCTCTCTCTCCCCCCCACCCCACCCCACCCCACCCCCTCCATGTGAATCTCTGTGTCTGTCACTGCTGCAGTCACCGAGGGAAAAGGGCCAGGGACCCAGGAGACCTGCTTTCTCAGTTGCTGGTTCCCAGGCCTGTCTCACTGGGCTGTGGCTTCCTGTTTGCCTTAGGCAAACCCCAGGGGACCCTCCAGCTAGCAGGGCCCCCACCTCCCTTTGGGGGGGTTGGGGTGGCTGGGGAGGGGGGAAGAACATGGAGCCAGTGAGGGGGCAGGACCCCATCTGCCTTTCCTTCAACAGAATCTCTCTCATCCCTTCACTAGCTTCCCAGCTGCCTCACACGCAGTCTTCTTGCTAGAGCATGCCAGCTCCCTGCTTAGAAGGTTCCAGAGACTGTTATCTGCCTAAAATAAATATTCCAAAGGCCTGAGGGAGGCTGCCCGTGACTACATTTCCTACCTCAACTCTCCGCCACTCTGCCCCTGACTCAGGGCCTTTGCACTTGCTGCCCTTCTTCCTGGATCTACTCTCGGCTCTTCACTCCACTGGCTCCTTTCCATTGCTCAACTCTCAGTTCAAACATTCCTTCCTCAGAGAGGCCTTTCCTGACACCCCAGGTACTTTGAAATTAACCTCACACGCCTGTTTTATTTCCTTCCCAGCATTTGCCCCAGTCCCAAAGTCCGCTTGCTTATTTTTTAGTCTTCTCATTAGCCACCTGCCCTAGATTATTCATTGTGCTACAACAGGGCTCTTTACTGCCTGGTTCACTGGCATCCAGTAGGTGCTCAATAAGTGTTTGTTGTATAAAGGAAGGAAGTTAGTTATGGTTTCCGAAGGGGAAATGAACGGGGGGGGGGAATAAATTAGGAGTATGCGATTAACAGATACAAATTACTATACATAAAATAGATAAGCAACAAGGATTTGGTGTATAACACAGGAAACTATCTTCAATATCTTGTAATAACCTATAATGGAAAAAAATCTGAAAAATATATATATATACACAACCGAATCACTCTGCTGTACCCTGAAACTAACATAATATTGTAAATCAACTAAAATAAATAAATAAATAAAAAGGGGAAGGAAGTTAGGAAGAGTGACAGGAAACTTTTTCTCTTTCCCCCATGTACTCAGTCACCAAAGCTAGTTCATTTTCTATCCTCAATATTTCTAGAGTCAATTTTCTCCTATTTTGGACTCTTCTCAACCAGAACCATTTCAACAGCTTCTTTTGTGGGCTCTCTGTCCTCTACTTCCTTTACTTCCCACCCACATTCCTCACACTCCTCACAGAGAGTGTTTCCTTGGAATTAGCCCTGTGCTTCCCCTGCTCAACAGCCTTCAATGACTCCCAGGGTCTCGGGTTAAAATCCAAGCCTGATAGTTGACCGGAACCTTATTTACAGGCATCATTTCATGCCCTTCCCAAGAAACCCTGCCACATATACAGGGAGTCTGGACTCTATTCTGAGGGCAAGAAGCTCTTGGGGATTTATAATCTAGGAGTTGACCTGGTCAGATTTGCATTTTCTAAAACTACCCAGGCTGCAGTGGGGTGGGGGAGGGGAGGGGGTTGGAGGGAGGCCAGAGAGATCAGTAAGGAAAGTGTTCATTCACTCATTCACCAAATATTTATTTATTACTGTTTATTTACCCGGCACTGTGCTAGGTGCTGGGAAAATAACAGGGTACAAGAAAGACAATGTTCCTAATCTCATGGAGCTCTGATTCAAGTCTTGGGGGCCACAGAAGGCTAAAGGGGGTAATAAACATGCTAACCAGTAAACAATTGGTTAACCAATTGTTAATAAATAATAAATAAGTTAACCAATAAACAATTTCAGGTGGTGAGAAGTCTCTAACGCGATCTAATGGTGGACAGGTGATAGAAGTGGCTACTTTAGATAGGGTGGTCAGGGAAGGCATCACTGAGAAGGTGACTTCGGAGCCAAGACCTGGGGTGGGGAAAAGCTTGATGTGTTCAGGTAAGGTCATGTTTAGTTTTCAGCGGCCATGGCTCACGGGCCCAGCCGCTCCGCGGCATGTGCGATCCTCCCGGACCGGGGCACGAACCCGCGTCCCCTGCATCGGCAGGCGGACTCCCAACCACTGCACCACCAGGGAAGCCCGGTCATGTTTAGTTTCGTAAGAAATTGTCGTACCCTTTTCCACAGTAGCTATACCGTTTTACATTCCCATCCGGAATATATGAGAAACTCAGTTTCTCCATCTATTCACCAGCATTTGGTATTATCACTCTTTAAATTTTAGCTGTCCTGGTAGGTGTGCAAGTAGGAAATCTGCACTTCCCTAATGGCTAATGATGTTGAATATCTTCTTTCATGCACATATTTGCCATCTGCGACATCAATGAAATGTCTATTCCTGTCCTTCGCCCATTTTTAAATGAGACATGACCTGTTTTACAAAGATCACTCTTAATTGCTTTGAGAATTAACTAAAGGGGCCAAATGGCAACACAGGGGGAGCCTCTGGCTGCGTGGAAGTTCAGGAAAGAGATGATGGGGACTGGGGCTGGGTGGGGCTAGTGATGGTGGGACTGGGGCTAGGTGTCAGAGCTGAAGATGAAGAAAAAGGGACCCGTTCTGGAATATTCAGTCTTTTGGAGGTAGAGCTTACAGGACTTGCAGGAGGACACGAAGAACCAAGGACTTGCAGGCTCCTGGAATGTACTTTCCAGAGGGAGAAACGGGTTTGGGAGAAAGGCAATCAAGACTCTAGACTGAAGTTTGAGTTACCTGTCACCGTCCAAGGGGAGAAATCAGGTCGGCTGTTGGAGGGGAGAGGTCACAGATAATGAGAGCTTGACCTAGGGCAGCGGCCAACAGAGGAAAGGAGGGATTTGAGAGGCACTGGGAGGTGGAGGGAGGATTAGCAGGAAGCGGTGACCGGCTGAATATCAAAGTGGGGATGGGGACTTGGAAGTTTCTGACTTCTACGACTGACTACGCGGGGACCCAGGCGCCCAGAAAAGTGAAGTCGACCCATTAGCCCTGCCCCGAGGACGCTCCACGAAAGCGGAGGTGCAAGGAGGCCAGACCACAATTCGCTGTAACGTGAGCCTAGCTCAGGCGGAAGGGCGGCCAGGAACCGATCAAAGGGGTCAGCTCCGAGGCTTGGGAGAGACCGCGAGAGCTTCGCCCTCCGTAGGCTGAGGCAGTGGGCGTCCCGGAGGACGTGTAATTTGAGCAAAGCTTCCAAGGTCACGCGGAGACGCCCAAAGGCCTTTGACGAAAGAACTACTTCGTGGTTTGAACGGCAGGCGTCCTTCTCGAGCATCGCTGCCCAACAAAGAAGGCGGGGAGGGGCGGGACCTGGGGCCGCGGCCGGGAGTCCACTCGGAAGTCTTCGGCCGAGTCTCGGCCACCCCTCCCCAACTCCGGCCTCAGCCTCGAGCCCAGGCCCGATCCGGAAACAGCCGAGCGGATCCGGAAACAGCCGAGAGGACCCGGAAGCGGTGAGCGCAGTCACCAGGGAGTGCGGGAACCCGCCGTTTGAGCGGAGGCGATGGCGGCACCTGCGCCGGCGGCCGCGGGCGAGGATGCCCGGCGGCGGCAGCCGGAGGCCGGTATGTGAGGATGCGTCCGTGCACGCGAGGGGCGGCGAGGCCGGAGGCGGGGCCGAGCTTGGCGTCGGTGGGTGGGGGGTGGTGCGGGGAGCCTGGAGAAAGGGGCGGGACCACGCCGCCGGTGGGGGGGGGGAGACGGAGGGGGCGTGGTCTAGTGATTCAAGGGAGAGGGCCAGTGGCAGGTTAGAGGTGGGGCCCAGTGTGGGAGGGGAGGAGCCAGGTGGACAAGGGGCGAGCCACTAAAAGGGAGGGGTCGTGTCAGAGAAAAGAGGGGATTGGGTGAACCGAGGGAGGAAGAGGCGGGGCTCTAGGCAACACTAGGCAGAGCTAGGTGAGGAGGAGTCGGGGAAGGCGAGGGGCCAGGTGAGGGGGGCGGGGCTAGGTAAAGGTGCAGGGACCTTGGCTGCTGTACTAAGTTGCAGAAGTTGAGGATTTGATGCCCTGGGAATATTGGGAATCCGAGAGTGATGAGAAAAGAGGCTGATCCCTGTCCTTCACAGCGCTGGACCCCCAGACTCCGGAGGGGACAAAAGTTGAGGCCGAGTCAGGGGAGCTCGACCGGCTTCGGGCTGAGCTGGCAGGCGCCCTGGCAGAAATGGAAACCATGAAGGCTGTGGCCGAGGTGAGCGAGAGCACGAAGGCCGAGGCTGTGGCTGCAGTGCAGCGGCAATGCCAAGAGGAGGTGGCCTCGCTGCAGGCCATCCTGAAAGGTGAGGCAGGCACTCCTCCCAGACTCCCTCAGCCCCATAAGGGGGAGTACATGACAAGAAAGGGGTCAGCGGGCATAACCTACACCTATGGGGTAGGTTAGCAGGGCTGCCTAGCGCAGGGCAGACCCAGGGGCTCAGAGGGAGACGCGCCCTTTTCTAATTTGCATAGCGGCGTTGCCTGCGCTAGCAGCAGCTCTGTCAGTTCCAGCTAAGTTTAGCTCGGAGCTGCTACCTGTTCCCTGGCCCCATGTCGTGTCATTTCTTGTCCCTCACTGATGACTGATCAACCCTGAAAGTGAGCAGCTTCTCAGTTCCCTGAGAACTCGTTTGAGCCTCTGGCCTTCAGACTCGGCCCTGGGCCTAGTCTCTGTAAGTCTCATCATCTGGTTTCCCTTCTTCCCCAAACACCCCTGCATCTGCGCACAACCTCCCCGCAACCCCGCCCCACATGCACCGACTTCTCCCCCTCTCATCCTCTGTACTTGGGACGCATCAGCTCCCCTTATCCCAGATCCCCCAGCTTCTTTTCCTCCATTCCCCTTCTCCTGTAGTCCAAGGCCAGAGTCTCTGCAATAGCTCCCAGTTGCATCCCACCCCTTTGCTTCCACGGCCACTGCTGTAGCAAAGCTCTCGTCAACTTCCCCGGACTGTTGTCCCAGCCTTCTTACAAGTCTCCCTCTATAATCTGGCCTTGACATTGACTTCCAGAGTAAACTTCCTACAGTTCCCGTCCCACCATGTCATTTCCCTTTCTAACAGCTGCTCCTGGCTCCAGACTTCTCTGGGGCCATGGTTCCCCACATTTCAGGCATCCATGTACCATCTGTGCAACATGGTTGTCCTTGTATGACTTACCCTGTCATCTACTTAATATTGTTCTTTAACTAGATCCACTTTTAAAAAACCTATATACATTTATTTTAAAGGGAACTTCCTGTCCCTGTAAGAAACTGTGTCCTAAATAATAATAATAGTAATAATAATTACAATAACTAACATTTATTGAGTGCCAGGCACTGAGCTAAATGCTTTATGAGTATTTAATCTTCATAATAATCTCTATGAGTAAGGAACTATTATCCATCTCCATTTTACAGAGGAAGCTCTGAGGCCCAGAGAGGTTAGATAACTTGCCTAAGGTCATACAGATAGAAAGTAGATTTGAACCCAGGCAGTCTGGCAACAGAACCCTTACTTCTAATGTTAGTATGTGTTAAAATAAATAAATATGCAAATGAAAAATGACCATGTTCCGCCCAGCATCCGCTTACCTCCCACTGACATGTAGGATAAATCCCAAACTCCTTGGCATGGCATTCAAGGCCTTAGGAGCCATTCACGGCCACCCTCTTCACCCTTCCCAGCATCTCCTCCTACATCTTCACTCCAGTTTTTCCAATGTGTCCACCATGCCCCAGCCACACCATCCACCTTCCCACCTGTGAGCCTTTGCTCCTGTTACTTAATGTGTCCTTTCCATCCTTTACCACTTGCTGGTGTCTCTCCTGGCCTGGCAGGTAGAGTGAGGGGCTCTTTCCTCTGGGATCCGCAAGCCCAGGAGTGGTCCTTTCATGAGCTCTCCTCACACTGCTTTGTAACTAGTTCCACGGCTGTCTTCCTCACTGGACTGTGGGCTCCTGGTGTCAGGGTTTGTGTTTGATTAATTTCTCTATTTCCAGAGCCCAGCTCAGAGTCTGGTCCAGAGTGAATATTTATGACTCTTACTAGATTTTGATTGTTATCGGTATGTATTAATAGCAACAGATAGCCTATCTTTAGCATTTATTATGTACCAGGAAGAGGGCTGAACCCCTTCCAGATATCACGTCATTTGATCCTGTAACAAGCCAGTGGGATAATCATTGGCCGAGGACATTATACAGAGAGGCGAACTGATTGCCCAGGACCATCCCACCACAAAGTCCACTGTCATCACTGCTATGGTAAATTGCCTTGCAGAGAGCGGCAGTGATGGAGCGCCCCCCGCTCGCCCCGAGGTATGGCTAGTGCACTGACCCTCCCTCTCCTCTGCCCTTCCTGTCTCGCCAGACTCCATCAGCAGCTATGAAGCCCAGATCACGTCTCTGAAGCAGGAGCGGCAGCAGCAGCAGCAGGACTGTGAGGAGAAGGAGCGGGAGCTGGGGCGCCTGAAGCAGCTGCTGTCCAGGGCTCACCCCCTGGACTCCTTGGAGAAGCAGATGGAAAAGGTTGGGGTTGGGACAGCCTACCCGCCCCCTCCTCAGGGATTTGGAAATATGTTGAAGCAGCCAAAGGTGACCGTGGGGCAGAGGGATTATCTGTGTCCCACTGCCACATCACTGGGAGCAGGGCACCCAGTAATAATTCTAGGTATAACATACACGAGCCCTGTACTCAGCACGGTCCTGGCTTGCCACTTACTAGTGGGTTGGCCAGGTGTGTTTACCCCTCAAATTAAGAAAAGTCATGTAGGGAATTCCCTGGCGGTCCAGTGGTTGGGACTTGTGCTTTCACTGCAGGGGCCCGGGTTCGATCCCTGGTCGGGGAACTAAAATCCCGCAAGCCACGTGGCGCAGCCAAAAAAAAGAAAAAAGTCATGTCGTGTAGAGGGGAGGGAGCTAGCATTTAAGGATACCTCTCATGCACTCGGCATTGCAATACCTGCTTGACGGATTCAAGTCTCCCCAGTCTTTCCCCTAAAAGAGGGACCCATTAGATCCATTTAACAGATGAGTAAGGTGAGGCTCAGAGAAGTTTAGTAATTCTCCCCAGGTTATGCACATAAAAAGGAGCAGATCTGGGATTTTAAAATCTAGGCAGTCTGGTTCTAAAGCTTTGCTCTTAATCTCTGTGGTATATTGCCTCCATTATTCTTGTCATGAACAATTGTAGGAAGCACATATTACCAAACTCTTCATCTTTCAGAGCAAATTCACATCTTCCCTCATTTGATTCACACAGCTGCCCTGTGAGGTAGGTACTTACCTCACTTTATACGTGAGGAAACTGCGACTCAGGCAGATGGAGTAAGTTGCCTGGTTAGAAGGACACAGATCAAAATAGGAGCCCAAGAAAGGAAGGTTCCAACCCACAGTTTGCCAGCAGAGGCTGCTACTTACTTGCATTCAGAGTGTTCCTCCGGGAGCGGTTACACAGGGTGGTGAAGGAGAGGACTCCGGTGAATTAAGGCTACCTGGTACGGCGCAAGGAGCCACAGGCCCAGAGTCGGGAAGTTCCGGTCCTGGCCTTGCATCCATCTACGGCGTGGGCATCTGCAGAGCATGCAGGCTTACCCTACCTGTTGCCACTGTGCACACAAGAGATTTGGAGGGTTAGACTGAACTTGTCTGAGACGGGTTTTTGAGTGATTCACGAGGTAGAAATGGCATGACTTGGAAGAGGATGGATGACTGGCAGATTTCTGCCTTGGATAGCTGGGTGGATAGCAGTGTCATTCTCGCCAATCTAGCGCTTATGGGAGGAGAAACGGCATCATGAGTTGGTTCAGATTTGGCTGTACTTGGACAGAGGAGCCTGTGCAACATCCAGGTGGAGGTGTCCAGAGGCTGTTGGCTGTGCAAGTTCCACAGGATCCCAAACCTGAAAAGACTGAAAGGAAGTGGCCAGAAATATGCCAGTAATGGGAATATGGGAAGACATATTGATTAGGACAAAGTTTGAAAGCCCAAATAACAGTGGCTTAAATAAGATAGAAATCTGTTTTTCTTAGAACCAGAGGTAGACATTCCAGGACTTATGTGGCAGCTCAACAAGTCAATAGGAACCCAGGCTTCTCCTATGTTGCTGTT